>NC_090656.1:220102365-220426531 GCF_040937935.1 Hyperolius riggenbachi
GGCTATCCACAACCACAAAGATGTATGAGACCGCACACTAGCGATGTCGGGGAATGGGCGTGCAGCGGATCCACCCCTGTACCCACAGGGTATAGCGTACAATTTCTCCAAGACGATCCGGCACAGCTCTTTTGATCAGAAAATTATTTTATTGGATCATAAAAATACAAACATTAAAGCTGCATAGTGGCTACGGTCCACCGTTTCGGACCATCACAGTCCTTGTTCACGCCACACAGCCAAATGAACAACTGCAGACATGCTCTTTATATAGTCAAAGCTCCAACAAGGCAACCAAACAGAGGAACCTATGCAAATGACTGGTCCGACTACGATCACCAACAGCGTGTTTTTTTGATAGCGCTTTTGAATCTGATTTTGCGGGAGAGTTATTTTTCTTTTGAAGGTCGATTTTTTTTCTGCAACGACGCGGTACTGCCGTGGGGTCGAACGTGGCCCCTTCTTACGCTAATCTTTTTATGGGTCTCTGGGAGGAGGCCTTTGTTTATCACGACCCACTGTTCACGATGTACGCCAAAGGATGGTGGCGGTACATCGATGACATTTTCTGTTTGTGGGCGGGGCCACGTTCGACCCTTACAGCGTTCGTTGATAATCTACATAGCAAATGCAGACACATTCGTTTGGTGGTCAACGCGGACCGGGAGAAGGTGTCCTGCAGACATGCTCTTTATATAGTCAAAGCTCCAACAAGACAACCAATCAGAGGAACCTATGCAAATGACTGGACCTGATGGGGAACTGCAGGGCTTGTCCACAAAGGGTACCGCCCTCCCACTCCATTGGTCAAACATTTTGAAATGCATGATGTCATTGCAGTAACATAAAAATGTAAATAGAAAAATAGAAACAGTTCTACCTCTGATCTATAGCACCTGTTAAACATCAAAAAAGATCCTGGGAGGAATCCAGGGCATCATGATGCAGAGGGCATGGGTTTGGATGTGTCATATACAGTATAAAACTGTAAACGAAGGAACACCGAGCGCTGCCCGCCGTCGCAACCACCGTCACATGACACCAATGCGGAAGGACGTACGCAATGACGCCTCTACTGGCGTCCTAATGCCACCGCGATGCGGAAAAACAGACACATAGTACGCGTATAAAAATACGGGACAGACACAGACAAAAATACGCATGCCCAATGCTATCAATAGGTGACCTGGACTCAACCCATAAAATAACACCCCTAGTTCTATAATGCATAGTAAGAGAGTGCATAAGAACCTATGATACAAAGGTGACAATGAGAAGGGGACCCAAAGGACACCCCCCACCCCCAAACAACAGACCCAGAGCCATGGAACATCTACCATACAAAATTTAAGTCGTATTCCTTATTTAATCCCCCACGACCAATAGTCCCCAATTCCCTAATCCAACGCGCCTCTCTTTTTAACAATTCTCTACCCCTATCACCCCTAAACCCACGGGGCACCCATCAATAACTTGGACTCTAAGCTGACTAACATCATGTCTAAATTGAACAAAATGCTCTGAGACTGCATGATCCAAGCTTCTACCTCTAATATTGGATTTTTGTTTGGAAACACGATCTTTGAGCTCCTGTGTGGTTTTTCCCACGTAGCAGCTGTCACATGGACATTTAAGCATATAAACAACAAAGCGTGAACAACAAGAAAAGCGACCTCTAATCGCATATCTCTTACCAGAAGAAGGGTGAGAAAAAACATCACCTCTAATAATGCTATGGCACATGTGGCAGCTGAGACAAGGGAAGGTACCACACACACGGGGCACCTGTATGTTGGACCCACGATTAGGGTCGGAGTGAACAAGCCTGGATCTTAAAGAGGGGGCCCTTCTGTAGGAAAATAAAGGAGGCTGCTGGAATTCAGGAACATGTGGGAGGGAATCTTTAAGGGTGCGCCAATGTTTCGTAACAATACGTTGTACCTCATCACTGATAGTATTAAAAGTAGAGACGAATGCTATTCGTCCCTCATCCCTACCCCTATTTCTCAACGTATTCTTTCTCTTTTGGTATCTCATTAATGTATCAGAGGGATAACCTCTAGACTGAAATTTTCTGCCCATCTCAACTAGTCTCCTTTCCCTCAATTGAGAGTCACCAACAATGTTTGTCACCCGATCGTACTGGCTATTAGGAATGCTGACCACCTGATGACGTGGATGGAAGCTGTCAAAATGAAGCACCGAGTTCCTGTCCGTACTTATGACGAACAGGTCCGTGCTAAGCTTCCCATCCTTCTTAAAGACACACGTATCCAAAAAGGACACCTTCTCCCGGTCCGCGTTGACCACCAAACGAATGTGTCTGCATTTGCTATGTAGATTATCAACGAACGCTGTAAGGGTCGAACGTGGCCCCGCCCACAAACAGAAAATGTCATCGATGTACCGCCACCATCCTTTGGCGTACATCGTGAACAGTGGGTCGTGATAAACAAAGGCCTCCTCCCAGAGACCCATAAAAAGATTAGCGTAAGAAGGGGCCACGTTCGACCCCACGGCAGTACCGCGTCGTTGCAGAAAAAAAATCGACCTTCAAAAGAAAAATAACTCTCCCGCAAAATCAGATTCAAAAGCGCTATCAAAAAAACACGCTGTTGGTGATCGTAGTCGGACCAGTCATTTGCATAGGTTCCTCTGATTGGTTGCCTTGTTGGAGCTTTGACTATATAAAGAGCATGTCTGCAGTTGTTCATTTGGCTGTGTGGCGTGAACAAGGACTGTGATGGTCCGAAACGGTGGACCGTAGCCACTATGCAGCTTTAATGTTTGTATTTTTATGATCCAATAAAATAATTTTCTGATCAAAAGAGCTGTGCCGGATCGTCTTGGAGAAATTGGGCTATCCACAGGCTTCCTTTGTTTACTTCAGGATTGCTTGAGGCTGGGTGCACACATGGCAGAAACGCTAGCGTAGCGGGAAACGCAGCATTTTTGCTACTAATGGAAGTCTATGGGCCGCAGGAAAAACGCATGTAAAAAAGGCAGATGCGTTTTATATAAGTTTTTACAGTAAGCGTTCCGCAAACGCTGGCAGTGTTGTATTATATGCAGGATGGCTGCCAAAACGTACATAATAAAAGTCAATGGGAATGCAATGGTATGTGGTTTTCATGTGTTATTTAATGCGTTTTTGCTTAAAAAAAATTGTTTAGTGATGCATTTTCTCATCCTGTTGTCTTCCTAGTGATTTGCATAAAACGCAATAGAAAACGCATGAAAAACGCATATGCATTAGCGAACTGCAAACGCATAAAAACGCACGCAAAACGCATCGCAAACACACACAAAAAAAGCAATGCAAATGCCAAAAAAAGCTACCTTTCACGCTATGACATATGTGAACCCAGCCTGAAAGAGTTGGAATGCTCTATGAGATGCAAATAATTTCCAGTTGATGCAGGATTATTCAAATTTTGCATGCGCATTAATGCAGCTTAACAGTAGACTAATCGAATTTTACCTCAGCAGGATTTGATTGGCTCATTTTCAAGCTGCATCAATGTGCAAACAAAATTACCATAATGCTGCATCAATTCGAATTGATTTGTATCTTATTGACCATCCCAACTAAAGAGGAACTGCAGTGAAAAGAACTTAATGAATAAAATTGCTTATTGTTTACAATATTAATTTATAGATTATTTAGTCAGTGTTTGCCCATTGTAAAATCTTTCCTCTCTGGTTTCCATTCTGCAATGAATCACTGGTGGTGACATCTTTAGCCCTGTCCGGTGATCTGTACGGAATATTTGTTACTTAGAGTTCTATGCACATTGGGAGATGCTGCTTGCTTGGCAGTTGGAAACCGCAGTTATTCCCCACAATGCAACGAGGGACACAGACATGAAACGGTCAGGACCATGGTCATGACATCACACTGTGGGAGGGGTTTCACCACAATATCAGCCATACAGAGCCTCCTGGTGATCTATTTGAGAAAAGGAAAAGACTGCTCATGGGAAAGGGGGTATCAGCTACTGATTGGGATGACATTCAATCCTGGGTAGTTCCTCTTTGGGTTTGCTGCTTGATAACCGATTAGTCCAGTTGTGAAAAACGAATAAACAGGACACCTACTCTGTACAGTATTTACACGTGTAGAAAGAATGGAAGTTTCTAGTCAGTGTATATTCCTCAAGAAGAGCACAGATTCCAGACTTGTAAAGAAGAGTGATGTCAACTTCATTCAGTTTTGGAAATTCAAAGATGGCTTCAAACTAAAAAATATGAAGATACTTTTGAACAATACAGGTTACTTTCAGCAATATTTGATGGTAATAATCTACCTTTAGCCTATTTCGGAGTCTGACATTAATAGGATTTTCATTGTGTCTCGGATTGGCTCTCTGCTGGCCCCTAGTGGCCAAGAATGCAGATCAAGGCAATAATTCAGTGAAAGCTGCACACATTAGCACAGCAAAGAGTAGCCAATCAAAGATCACCTCTAATCAGTGGCGTAGCTAGAATTCTTGAGGCCCTATAGCAAAACTTTTATGGTGCCCTTGGACGTAGGCACCTGCCCCTACCCTATGGATATAAGTTAATTGGGCAATTTACATTCTTATGCAATTAACACTGTACATGAATACATTAAAGGGAACCTAAACTGGGAAGGATATGAATTTTTCCCTTTAAAATAATACCAGTTGCCTGGCTCTCCTGCTGATCCTGTCTCTTAGGGCCCTTTCACATCAGAGGGCTTTTTTGGCGTTTTAACGCCACGGCCGAAGTTGGCGTTGTCCTAGGTAAAATGAAAGTTCATAGACTTTCATTTTACCTTTCACACTTAACGCTGTGTTTTGGAGCGTTGCGTTTTGAAGCTCCCAGGAGCTTTTTTTAGAGCTGACGGCGGCGTTTCTCATTACAATTGATACTATGTATTGGCGTTAAAACGTCTTAAAAATGCCTTGAAAACGCCAGCAGCCAAAACGCAGCGTTTTAGCCTTTTACTGCTGCCTGTAGTGTGAAAGAGCCCTAATACTTTTAGCCACAGCCCCTCAACAAGCATGCGGATCAGGTGCTCTGACTGAAACCAGACTGGATTAGCTGCCTGCTTGTTTCAGGTGTGTGATTCAGCCACTAATGCAGCTAAAGAGATCAGCAGGGCTGCCAGGCAACTGGAAACATCCATAGCCCTCTCAGTTAAGGTTCCCTTTAAGTACCCTTTTGGCCCCCTTTGCTCTAGGGCCCCATAACAGATGCTATGACTGCTGTGGTTATTGCTACGCCAGTGCCTCTAAATAGGAAAAATTAAAGTGAACCCCAAGGGGGGAAAAAACTGCCCCAAATGGGTACTTGCCTCAGTCGAGGGAACCCCGCTGCCTTCGCCTCCACTGATTCAGCGTTTTGATAAGCCCTTGTTGAAGAATGTGCACAGCCACGCCTTGTGTCTGCACAGTAGCACAGAACCGGGCTGAGGAGTGCGGCCACGCTAGTTCACAGATGGGAGCGGGGCTGTAAACTTCCAGAGGGTCCCTGCACTGAATCAGTGGCTGGAAGGAGGACGTGAGCACTGCAGCTGTTCCAGTCCAGTCCGTCTTACATCAGTTTTCTATCGCTGAAACAAAACTGACAGGACAGGACTGGAATAGAGTTGTACAGATTCATGTGTGTACCAATCCATAGAAAGCTCATACAAAATTGTTGCAAACTGATAAAAACTGACAGAATAGGGCTCAACCGATCTGTACAATTTTTATGTGTGAATCCAGCCATTCTCCAACTCAATCCAAAACCAACCAAGGCTAATTCTTTAAGCTGTGTTGATTAAATTGTAACTATGGACAGTGTATTGGTAAAGGGCTCTGCCTCTGACACAGGTGACCTGGGTTAAACTCTCTGCTCTTCTTGTTCAATAAGCTATTCAGTAAAGAGACCTTGGGCAAGGCTCCCTGACACTGCTACTGCCTATAGAGTGCACTGCAACTGCAGCTCTGGTGCTTTGAGTCCACCAGGAGAAAGCATGACATACTGCAAATAAATGTTCTGTCTTGTCTTGTCTAAGTATTTTCTTTAGAACTGAACTTGTCAAATTAAAAAACCAAATACAGCAGTCTCAACTAACTGGCATGCCTGGTGGGACACAATGGGGGTGTTCCTAATTGACTTTGCACAACGGTGTACAACAGAAACTGCACAGTAATCCTCTGAACGCCATTCTTTTAAATTCTTGCAGCTCCAAGCTGCTTTGCGGCGTCCTCTTACAGCTCAACGCCGTGTGACCTGACCGGCAACGGGTAATGTCACGCATCAGGGCCGTGCATGCAAAGCCGCTGGGAGATGCAAGAAGTCAAAAGGACAGTGCCCCGGAGGATTGATAAGCATTTTCTGCTGCACACCGCTGAGCAGTTAATCCGCTGGGAGGAGGTTAGTGTTATTTTAACGCCGGTTCCTTGACTTCTCAAGCAACCGGCAAACACACATATCTGGCATCGGACACTGAAACTCTACTGTATGTAGCATTGACGCCTGCTAATGTGCACCTACAGTTTTCTCTACTTGTGTGTCACATGGCCATTGACCCGCCCAGCAGTTAAATCCACAGAGGAGGATGCGAGCTGTTCTGCAGTGACAAGCACGTTTGTCCCATGAAGCCAGTTTCCTGCCCACTACTTTGCTAAAGTACACAGTTTATGGACTTTTTCCCTCCACTTTCGGGATTAGCTGGGCATTAGGTCTGCTCAGTTCCCGGGCTCTCAACTTGAACACTCTGATCATGCTGGAACAGCAAGCTCCTATATGTTGGCTGGGACGGCGCACATATTTTCCTAATAGTGCCATTATTTCCCTTGGAATATATTATCCTGGGCCCGTTCTCTCCAGGCTCCTCCAGGACATCTGAGATCTGCCAGAAATTTTCCACAGGATGGATTCCTATTCACAATTTCCCTGCACAAGTGTCTTCCCACCATGTGCACAGCAACATCATCTTAAAGGGTACCTGAAGTGTATTTTTTTTTAACATTAGATATTCACCTAAGTAGTGGGGAGCGCCTCTAGATGGTCCAGTGGCTCCAAGATCAACCTGCAGACCACTGATCCAGCGTAGGGGACCCTCTATACCTATTCAACTCAGCAAGTCAACTAGGTTTCTTCTTGTGGGTAAACACATTTGTTCTGGGCATGCATATCTAAGGTCTGCACATGCCCAGTAGAACAAAGTGTACATGCGCAGAGGAAAATAGCCGTGCACGAGCACTGTTCTAGTGGGAAAGCGCAGGCACATGGGAGATGAGATTTAATGTTGATCAATGTAAAGTCATGTACCTTGACTGTACCAATGGTAGAGCACCATATAACTTAAAGGGGAACTTCAGCCTAAACAAACATACTGTCATTAAGTTACATTGGTTATGTTAATTAGAATAGATAGGTAATATAATTTTTTACCCACCCTGTTTTAATAGAACAGGCAAATGTTTGTGATTCTTGGGGGCTGCCATCTTTGTCATGGGGGCAGCCATCTTTTTGGTTGAAAGGAGGTGACAGGACATAAGACACAGAGCATAAGACACAGTTCCAACTGTCCTGTGTCCTGATAACCCCTCCCAGCTGCATGCGCTAGGCTTCAAATGTCAAATTCAAAAAGTAAAAAAAAAAAAAATGGCACCAAAACAGCAGAACGAGAACAACAACATCAGAAATCCCATCATGCTTTGCACAGCATCAGGGGAAAAAATGCCCGGGCAGTTTTCTTCTGTGCAGCTAAAAATGAGGTTTGTATAAGAGAAACAAAGTTCTGATGCTGTGAAACTGTTAAAGAAACACCGACCCTTTTCAGTGCTGCTGAGTCAATTTTTAGTCTGGAGGTTCACTTTAAGTGGCTGGATAGTGTACTGGTTAAGGGCACCGCTTTTGACATGGGAGAGTAGGGTTCGAATCCTGGCTAGGTCAAGTACCTATTCAGTAGGGAGTTCAAGGCAAGACTCCCTAACACTGCAGGGTGGCCTCTTGAGCACGTCCCAGTGGCTGCAGCTCTTGAGCGCTTTGAGTCCGACAGGAGAAAATCACTATACAAATGTTCAGATTATTATTATTATAAATGGCATACAGCTGTGAACATCAGACTTGGAGAAGGATTTGGGAATACTGGCTGATAACAAGTTAAGCCAGCATATACAATGCCAAGCAGCGGCAGCTAAAGCAAACAAAATTCTGGGAGGAATAAAACAGGAAATAAAATGTAGAGATGCTAGTATACTACTCTCTCTGTATAAATAACTTTATGAGGCCACATCTGGAAAAAAGTTTCTGTCATTTATTTAGAAAAGGGTTCTTCACAGTTAGAGAGGTTCAAATCTGAAATATCTTACCAGAGGAAGAAGTTATGGCAAACTCTATGTCTGCATCTTAAAGAGGAACTGTAAGGACAAAACCTCCCCTGGGGGGTACTCACCTCGGGTGGGGGAAGCCTCCGGATCCTAATGAGGCTTCCCACGCCGTCCTCTGTCCCACGGGGGTCTCGCTGTAGCCCTCCGTGCAGCAGTGACGTCAATACTTACCTTCCTGGCTCCTGCGCAGGCGCTCTGACGGCTGTCGGCTCCGAAGTAGGCGGAAATACCCGATCGCCGTCAGGTCTGCTCTACTGTGCAGGCGCAAGTCTCCGGCGCCTGCGCAGTAGAGCGGACCTGACGGAGATCGGGTATTTCCGTCTATTTCCGTGCCGAAAGCAGCCACAGCGCCCCCGCTGGAGCCAGCAAAGGTAAATATTGAAGCTACAGTCGGCTCTGTCGCCGGCTGTTCGGAGGGCTGCAGCGAGACCCCCGTGGGACAGAGGACGGCGTGGGAAGCCTCATTAGGATCCCGAGGCTTCCCCCACCCGAGGTGAGTACCTCCCAGGGGATCTTTTTGACGTTACAGAGTCTCTTTAAAAGAAACCAGAGATGAACGCTTTGACACAAAATAAACATATCCCCCGATAGATTTTACACCACAATAAACACTATACCTGGTATTTTCGCCGCTCTGGTGTGCCGTATTTTGTGGGGGTTTTTTACTAAAACTCCATGCAAAACACAGTTGATCAGAAAAGCATATTATTTACTGGGCAGTGTGCAAAATGAAATCACCATTTGTAAAAACCTCTTTTGACTAACAAATATAGATTTAAAAAGTTTTTCAATACACCCTTACATTAGCAGCTCCTCCCATCTCATCTCAACTCTCTGTGATGCTGCAAGTATACAGAAAGGGGGAAGCAGAGCCAGAAGGGGGCAGGCTTGGGCTTGAAAAGACATCAGAGAAGCCAGACTCAGCTATAATGATTCCTGAGCAAAGCCAGACTGAATGCTCAGTCAGGGATTTTATCAGGGCTGCTAACAAGCAGGCTGAGCAGTTAAGGATGAAATAGAGAGCAGGGTAGGTGTTTTCGCTAATGTCCCCACTGGTATATATGGTAAATATATGAGGGTGCGCCGTCTCTGGTTCACTTTAAGAGGGTTTGGATGCTTTCCTTGCAATTAATGGAATTCACATCTATAATTATAAGGCAATTCCCGGGAGAGTTGATCCAGGTAGTCTATTGGACTGCCAGCTGGAGTTGGGAAGGATTTTTTTCCACTTTTAAAGTAATCCTGAGATAAGGGCAAGGGGTAGGGGGGTAGTTTGACTTTACTTACCTGGAGTTGCTTCCAGACATTGTGCTCCTGTGACTGCGAGCATTTTGCACATGTGCGGCGCATATAATGCTAATGGCCAGAGGAGTCCACGACTTGTCTAATTGCCAGCTATCGGTACAACACAGCGGCACAGCAGATCAGGAGGTAACCGAGGCACCTGTAAGGCTACGAGGGGCTGGAAGAAGCAGCAGGTAAGTAAAATAAAACTTATCCAGGCCTTTTAATGGTTTTTTTTTGCCTTCCTCCGGGTCAGCTGGAATATGTGCAGGGTCAGGACAGTGATCTTTTTTTCTGGATGAACTTGATGGACGGATGTCTTTTTACAACCTAACCAACTACGCAACAATGAAAGACAAAACCGCTATGTGCTTCATTAGTGATGTAATTACTGCTTCCTCCACGCTCTAGTTGTGTTCTAAGCGTAAGAAGTGGGCACTGAATCCAGAGCACGGTGCTGCCCATCCAGGCCCACGAACACTCCGTCATTCATTCGGTAATTGGCGGTCCTGGCGGCCTCAGCAGCAACGTGCCGCGCTGCACATCAGCCTGCTTACTCATAGGAAATAAATTCCTATACACGTTATGTTTATTATTCGCTAACCTCCCCCCTGAAGGACACTGCGCTGTCACAAGGAGGACAGAAGAAATGTCACAAGGAGTACAATGTGGAAGTGACCTGTCCCCGGCGATGACAGATGACCGGATTCCCACGGGGACGCACTCTGTGCCGAATCTCAGAGTTATGTATTTCCCGGAAGAGAAGGCTGCATTCCTCGTTACCCAGGGGACCCCCCATCATACAGAATCAGGGGATGCTAAGAATGCAGAGGGAGCTATCGTACAGCCAAGGTCAGGTCACTTAGCACTAACCTTGTGCAGGCTGCAAGTCTGGCCTGACTCCACGTCAATTACTGCCCAGAGAGGAAGCTGATAAGAGGCCGACACGTGGGACGGGAGTCTGCTGAACTCTCTATTGTTCCAGGGGATGAAGTGTGCTTTACCTAAATTATACATCTAGCGAGGATGGGCAGATTCAACCAAGAGACAAATCTCTCTCTGACTGAATCTGATAAGAGAGAGATCTGTCTGCCATCCATACACCACATGCCGATTCACGATTTATTTCATGAAAAATTGATCGATAATCGTCCTTCTGATGCCTAATCTGCCGTCTTGCCTGCCCAATGCTCCCCCCTCCCCATGTAAAATGTCATTTTCAGGGAGCACTGAAAGGGTTAAGCCTCAGTGTTTGCTGTGTGGGAGAGCTCTCTTGCAGTCTATTCACAGCTGCTGATAAGAACTAATTAGACACTGGCTAAACAAACAGAAAACAGAGAGGTACATTTCTTCAGCAACTATATGTAGAATAAAGACTTTTCATTGTGTGCTGTGCAAGAGCTCTGGGCCGCTTTAAGCTTCATACATACACTCTGTAATCCTCACCCTAGAGTCTGTCTCTGCCAAGGATCTCGTGTGCCCTACCCTGAAACATCCTTTACCAATCTTGAATGGTACATTCCGCTCTGTTTTACCCCCGTTGCAGGGCGCCCATTGCTCTTCCCATGCCAGCGGACCGTTGGCAATGCATTAAACTAGGCTTCCTTTAACATTTCACACAAATAAGTCACACACATTTTTTCCTCTTTCGTTTAATTTGTCCCTCTGCGTCCCACTAAGCGGCCTCTGATTTCATATGGACGAACGCGGTTTGCCATACAGAAACGGCCGCGATTCCAAATCGCTGTAACAAAACACGTCCACGTTTAGGCGTGACATGGGAATCGGAGCGGAGCGCAGCGAATGCACACTCAGAAGTGAAGAATTTGGAGCGCAGCTCAGCGATTGTCTCACCTCTCAAGGGGAAAAGCGAATGAATTTCATAGAACAAATGTGAACGTTGAGAAACAAACACACACACACCATGTTTAAATAAAACTCTCACATCTGCAGAATCCGAGTGGCTAAAAAAAGAAATGAGAGGACCCCCTGCCAAAGTCAATTGGCCAGCAGCATAATTTATGAGGGATGGTGGGGTAACCGAAAACAGAATGTCATGACTCACGCTAGGTAGACGGCAGGCAAGAGCGCGCGTTCTCAGCAAAGGATGACCTAGCTAAATCTGCAAGCTGGCGAGTGACGGCGCACACAGGGCAGCATGGAGTGTGAGCTCTTCAGGACAGCATTCCCGCTTCTTAAAGAAGAACTTCAGCCTAAACAAACATACTGTCATTAAGGTGCATTAGTTATGTTAATTAAAATAGATAGGTAATATTATCTCTAGCCCACCCTGTTTTAAAAGAACAGGCAAATGTTTGATTTCATGAGAGCAGCCATCTTTTTGGTTGAAAGGAGGTGACAGGGAGCATGAGACACAGTTCCAACTGTCCTGTGTCCTAAGCACCTCTCCCAGTTGCTAGGCAACATGAATAACAACAAAGGAAATCCCATCATGCTTTGCGCAGCATCAGGGAAAAAAAGCCCGGGCAGTTTTCTTTGATGGGTGGAGCTTAGCTAAAAAGGCAGCTAAAAATAATGCTTTGGCAAGAAAAACAAAGTTCTGATGCTGTGAAACTGTTAAAGAAACACCAAGCCTTTTCAGTTCTACTGAGTAGATTTTTAGTCCGGAGGTTCACTTTAAGATTTTAAGACACAGGGAGAACATACAAACTCTGTGCAGGTAGTGCCCTGGCTGGGATAGGAACCAGGAACCCAGCGCTGCAAGGCGAGAGCGATAACAACTACACCACCGTGCTGACATAATTTTTAAACAAGAACTGCAGGCACCAAGCATTGGTGTTCAGAAAGTGGCACATTTCCCTGCTGACTGGTGACGCCAGCTCTGTGTGCACAGCATCCAGGATTTCCACCATTGTACAATCTGTGCTGCAGTCACCAAACATTTAACCCTTTCAGACCCAATTTTTTGATCACCCACCTCCCAGCAAGAAGGTTATGTCACTGGGCCAAGGCTGGCGCTATGCAAGTGACCCAGTCTGCACACTCTGCCACAGGGTCATAGGTTTGCGATTTAGTGCGTTGCAGTGCGATGCGGCAGGTGCATGGCCCCGCAACGCACACACCAAGTGTAAAACCGGCCTCAACAAACACAAGACAGCAATAAAAAGAATCCGAAACCAGTTCCAGACTATCGACGGTATATATAAAGGGCAGTTGTAATATGCACGACGAGGACGCAGAGCTGAATGCGCAAATCACAGCTGCTGACTTCTTAACTCGCGGCAGTGGGGGGGGGGGGGGGGGGGGGCAGGCACACGTGCACAGTGGTAGATACCTTTAAGGGGAACCTTAAAGCAGACCCAAACCAAACATTTTTTTTAATTTAAAATATTTAGTTTGCACCACTCTGACACATGCAAAGATAAATAAACACTCCTTCAAGCCTATGAGTATTTCAGTGCCGGCTTTTCACCCTTCTCTTTTCATAACTAGTGTTATACTGAGGGCAGCCATTAGCAATTCCTCCTTTGCTGGACTCCATCTACTCCACTAGTTTGCCGGATTCTGTCCCGGCAATATGCAAGGAAGGGAGGGGTTCCTCCAATAAATATAAATTATTTTATATTTGTCATCATGCAGCTGAAAAAGGCTGCTATTTTTATTATAATTTAGAAAATAGATTTTATTTCTGAAATCTTGTATTTTTAATTTGGGTCCACTTTAACCTGCCTGGCGTTCTGATTATACGCGGCGCACGGCCGCGGAAGGTTTTTTTTTACCTAATTTTTTTTTCATGTAGCTAGCCTAGTGCTAGCTACATGGGGGAAGCATCCCCCTACCTCTTCCGATCGCCGCCGGCGATCATACCCATCAGGAAATCCCATTCTGAACGGAATTCCCTGCAGGGCTTTCCCCATCGCCATGGCGACAAACGGAATGACGCCGTGACGTCACAGGGAGTCCCGATCCACCCCATAGCGCAGCCTGGCGGTGATTGGCCAGGCAGCGCAAGTGGTCTGCGGGACGGGGGGGGGCTCTTTCGCGGCGGATCTGCGGTGAGCGGCGGCAATCGGAAAAACACGCAGCTAGCAAACTGCTAGTTGAGTGTTTCAAAAAAAATTAAAATTATTCAAATCGGCCCACCAGGGCCCGAGCAATCCACCGCGGCGTTACTGGACGAGCTGAGCTCGTCCGTAACGCCCAGGTGGTTAAGCCCCATCTACACCATATCATTTTTTTGTTCGATTCAATTCGATTCATTGAGTCGATTCGATTCAATCTGAAATGTCCGATCGGGATTCGATTCAATTTGCCATTGTTTTGCAACGAATCAAATCCCGATCGGACATGTCGGATTGCATCGAATCGAATCAATTAATCGAATTGAATCGGACAGAAAAATTGTATAGTGTAGATGGGGCTTAAACAGAGGGATATGAATGCTTCCTTTTAAACAATACCAGTTGCCTGGCAGTCCTGCTGATCTCTTTGGCTGCAGTAGTAGCTGAATCACACACCTGAAACAAGCATGCAGCTAATCTAGTCTGACTTCAGTCAGAGCACCTGATCTGCATGCTTGTTGAGGGGCTGTGGCTAAAAGTATTAGAGACACAGGATCAGCAGGAGAGTCAGGCAACTGGTATTATTTTACAAGGAAAAATCCATATACTTCTCAGTTTAGGTTCCCTTTAAAGAGACACTGAAGCGAAAAAAAAATTATGATAAAATGAACTGGTTGTGTAGTACGGATAATTACTAGAAGATTAGTAGCAAAGAAAATATTCTCATATTTTTATTTTCAGTTATATAGAGTTTTTATAACATTGCATCATTCTCTAATATTTGCAGTTTACACACTACTCAGCATTCTAAATGTTTTTACAGAGCAGACTTGCGAAACTTGAGATAACAAGCTTCAGAAGACAAAGCTCTCGGAGACTTTGAAAGTCGAGAAGCTCAATGGCTTTTTTGCATGGATAACAACTGGAGTTTCTTAACCCTTTCGCGTTCCACGGTTTTTACAACTTAAAGAGAACCTGAACTGAAAATAAAAAGTCAAAATAACCATAAACAGGTCATACTTGCCTCCCGTGTAGTCTACTCATCAATCTCTTTCTTCTTTCCTGCGTCCCGTTTGTCCACTGTGATCAATGGAATTCTCCATCCTCCATTTTAAAAATGGCCATTACTTCATAACAGCTTGCTGGTCAGCACACTGTTAAACTGTAATATCGCCCACTTGAGCCATAGGGAAACATGGATATTACCTTGCACATTCAGTTGTAACTGACAGCTGCTAATATATAGCTGACAGCAACTGGTATATTTCAGTTCTGACAAAATATTGTCAGAACTGGAAGGGATCACTGTAAGAAGAAAATGGTGAGCTTCTGAGAAGAACTGACTGTGAGGTTAGTATGTAATATTCATTTGCGGCTACGTCATGTATTTTAAATAATTTTACTCAGTACAGGTTCCCTTTAAAGTTCCTGGCGTTTTTGACACTTTAGCTGTGTCGTTTTGATACAGCAGTAACTTTTTAATTATCTATGCCATCTTAGTGATACATATCTTGTTTTTTTCAGTACAATCTAGGCTTTCTTGGAGTAATATTATTATTTTGTTTTATAGTCCATTTATGGGGAAAAATTAGGCGTAAATGCAGAGAAACATTTTTTTCATTTACGCCCCTTCCTAATTATCACATCTCACGTCCCACAGTTATAAATCATTTACAAACAAATTATTTGTCCCTTCCCGATTAAAATGATACCCCATATGCCATATTTTACTTCTAGTTGAGCATGTGGTGGGCCGTTATCCCCAGTCTGCGCGTCTGTGGCGATCGAATGCGTTCACTAGGGCGACAGTTCAGGGGGCATAGAGCTGTACAGATGCATCACTAGGCAATGGCAGAGTGTTACATCTGTAGAGTATTGGGGCCTGAAACTTTCACCCTAGCGATTGCATCCAATCGCTACTGGTGGCAGTCATTAAACGTTTATAAAAAGGCATAGGTATTGCAGGGGTTAATAGGCTAAGTTTGGGTCAAAAATAAATGGGGAATTTAAAAAAAAATACTTTTTAATTTATTGGGCCCATGTCACTTTAAGGCTGCTTACACACTAAGACGTTACAGGCGCACGTTAGTGCGCCTGTAACGCTTCCCCAACGCACAGCAATGTAACACAAGTGGGCTGTTCACACAGCCCACGTTGCGTTACATGTAACGCTGCACGTTGTCCGGAAAGTGCAGCATGCTACGGCGTTAGAGCGGCTTTAGCCACGTTAGACTGTTTGCACATGCTCAGTGGGGGGCGGAGAGGAGGCGGGGAGAGCCAGCTACAGTAGCCGCGCACATGGCTACCTAATATTCACTGCACTGGCGGCCGCTGATTGTGTCTCGCTCCGCATCATGTGGTCCCGCCGGCCAATCAGCGCCACTCTGGGAGACCTTATACGGATAGAGCCGCCTAACGCGGCTCACTCTACCGTCCTCTCCTGCACCACCATACGTTGCATTAGGTGCACATTATGCGACCTTAACGTAGCACCTAACGCAACGTCTTGGTGTGCAAGTAGCCTAAAATAATTTTTTTTTTAACTTTTACAACTTTTTTTTTGTCCTAACTTTATTGAATGATTGTTGCTGGCTAACAGCAACAATCATTCACAGGATCATTCACGTGACTGTGCACGAGCATGCACGATCACATGCACGCGCATGTACACGCGCAGCGGCGGCAAACAGCGTGATTTAATGCAAGACGTAGATTCTACGTCCTAGAACATACAGGGGGACTAAGTAGGCCGTAGAATCTACGTCCTGGAACTTAAAGCAGTTAAAGGATACCCGAGGTGACATGTGACATGAGATAGACATGTGTATGTACAGTGCCTAGCACACAAATAACTATGTTGTGTTCCTTTTTTTCTTTCTCTGCCTGAAAGAGTTAAATCAGGTATGTAAGTGGCTGACTCAGTCCTGACTCCAGTAGTGACTACAGTGTGACCCTCACTGATAAAAAAAAATTCCAACTATAAAATACTTTCCTAGCAGCCAATGGCTTCTGAGAGCAGGAAAGAGATAAAAAGTGTCAATTGTTCATAGATTTTAGCTCTGGCATGCTTCAATGAATGTGTCATTGAGTAAAAACAATTAAACAGTTAAAACTTAAAAAGTTGATTTAAACATAAAACTCTTCCTGTACCGGAAATAATATTAGACTTATGACTCTGCTCCTAATGTTTTATTTCTTAGCTGTACTATACATACAAATCATTATATCATTATTTTTTTCACTTCAGTGTCTCTTTAAGAATCGAGGGAGATTACTGATTTAAAACAAAAATAAAGTTTGTTCTCCTGGAATTGGGTTTCTTGCTAAAAATGATGCCCCGGCAGCAATAATAACGAAGCGCGATACAGTCTAACAATGATGCAGCCCCCCAATCAGATAAGAGGTGACATCTGTCACACGGCCCACCTGCGCCAGTCACCAGAACAACAAATAAGCGGGCCCGACGGGAGTTCCTGACCGTTTCATGTCATTCCCGTATATCTGGGGACACGATCTGATGGAGAAACTGAAACAACACAGGACAGACAAATAATATTTGGGCTGCAGCTAAAAAGCATTCTGGTAAATTCGGGGATTTCTACAGGAGGCTGTTTTCTGCCCAAATCCTATTTATATTCATAATAATAATCAAACGCAAATGGTCGCGGGGGATTTGTCAGAAGATTAATTAGTCTCAGGTGACCCCAAACAAGTCCTTTCTTCAGAAGTGAGGGGACAGTGTTTGTACAGCCAGAAAAAAGCAACAAAACAATGGTAAGTTTTACAGAAAAGGACAATAACTCACTGCGCAAACACAGATATGGCACGCTGTTATCCATTGCTCATATCAGTGCTGCAATTACAGCTAATGAAAATATACAACTCTTATCTTTGAGTTCTACTTGAAGCGGGATTGTCACCATAAAAATCACATTTCAACAGCAACTGGTCTGAGTGTATTAAGTGATAAAGATGCTAATCCTGCATTCAAAACTTTCAAAACTCTTTCTGCTGTTATGATTTGGAGTTATCACATACTTAACCACTTCCCGACCGCCGTATATACAATTGGCGGCCGGGAAGTGCACCCCACAAGGACCGCCGTATTGACAATTGGTGGCGGTCCTTGTATGGGCATGGGCGGAGCGATCACGTCATCCGTGACGCGATCCTCCGCCTCCGCCTGGCGCCGCTCACCCGCCGCAACATCCCGCCGGCCATACGGAAGCGCCGGCGGGATGTTAACCCGACGATCGCCGCATACAAAGTGTATAATACACTTTGTAATGTTTACAAAGCCTATTATACTGGCTGCCTCCTACCCTGGTGGTCCCAATGTCCGAGGGACCACCAGGGCAGGCTGCAGCCACCCTAGTCTGCACCAAGCACACTGATTTCCCCCCCCCCTGCCCCAGATCGCCCACAGCACCCATCAGACCCCCCCCCTGCCCACCCCCCAGACCCCTGTTTGCACCCAATCACCCCCCTAATCACCCATCAATCACTCCCTGTCACTATCTATCAACGCTATTTTTTTTTTATCCCCCCCCCTGCCCCCCGCTCCCTCCTGATCACCCCCCCACCCCTCAGATTCTCCCCAGACCCCCCCCCCATGTACTGTATGCATCTATCCCCCCTGATCACCTGTCAATCACCCGTCCATCACCCGTCAATCACCCGTCCATCACCCGTCAATCACCCGTCCATCACCCGTCAATCACCCGTCAATCACCCGTCAATCACCCGTCAATCACCCGTCAATCACCCGTCAATCACCCCCTGTCACTGCCACCCATCAATCAGCCCCTAACCTGCCCCTTGCGGGCAATCTGATCACCCCCCTCCACACCAATAGATCGCCCGCAGATCCGACATCAGATCACCTCCCAAATCCATTGTTTACATCTATTCTCTCCTCTAAACACCCACTAATTACCCATCAATCACCCCCTATCACCACCTGTCACTTTTACCTATCAGATCAGACCCTAATCTGCCCCTTGCGGGCACCTAATCACCCACCCACACGCTCAGATTGCCCTCTGACCCCCCCCTTATCAATTCACCAGTGCATTAATTACATCTGTTCTTCCCTGTAATAACCCACTGATCACCTGTCAATCACCTATCACCCATCAATCACCCCCTGTCACCCCCTGTCACTGCCACCCATCAATCAGCCCCTAACCTGCCCCTTGCGGGCAATCTGATCACCCACCCACACCATTAGATCGCCCGCAAACCCGCCGTCAGATTACCTCCCAAATGAATTGTTTACATCTGTTATCTTCTCTAAACACCCACTAATTACCCATCAATCACCCCCTATCACCAACCGTCACTGTTACCTATCAGATCAGACCCTAATCTGCCCCTTGCGTATATATTCAGCAGTGGTCCCTGGGAGACATCTCGAGCTCACTCCAACCTGAATTATCGCAAATTCTTTCTGTTTTAGGAAAGCAAACTTTTGTTTTTCTGCCCCTTGCGGGCACCCAATCACCGCCCACACGCTCAGATTGCCCTCAGACCCCCCCCCCCCCCCCCCCTTATAAATTCGCCAGTGCATTAATTACATCTGGCCTTCCCTGTAATAACCCACTGATTACCTGTCAATCACCTATCAATCACCCATCAATCACCCCCTGTCACTGCCACCCATCAATCACCCCCTGTCACTGCCGCCCATCAATCACCCGCTGTCACTGCCACCCATCAATCAGCCCCTAACCTGCCCCTTGCGGGCAATCTGATCACCCACACCAATAGATCACCCGCAGATCCGACGTCCGATCACCTCCCAAGTGCAGTGTTTACATCTGTTCTCTACCCTAAACACCCACTAATTACCCATCAATCACCCCCTGTCACTGCTACCTATCAGATTAGACCCCTATCTGCCCCTAGGGCACTCAATCACCCGCCCACACCCTCAGAATGCCCTCAGACCCCAGCCCTGATCACCTCGCCAGTGCATTGCTTGCATCTATTCCCCCCTCTAATCACACCTTGAGACACCCATCAATCACCTCCTGTCACCCCCTAGCACACCTACCCATCAGATCAGGCCCCAATTTGCCCCGTGTGGGCTCCTGATCACTCGGCCAAACCCTCAGATCCCCCTCAGACCCCCTTCCGATCACATCCCAAGTGCATTGATTGCATCTATTTTCCCCTCTAACCACCCCCTGAGACACCCATCAATCACCTCCTGTCACCCCTCTAGCACTCCTATCCATCAGATCAGGCCCAATACAACCTGTCATCTAAAAGGCCACCCTGCTTATGACCGGTTCCACAAAATTCGCCCCCTCATAGACCACCTGTCATCAAAATTTGCAGATGCTTATACCCCTGAACAGTCATTTTGAGACATTTGGTTTCCAGACTACTCACGGTTTTGGGCCTGTAAAATGCCAGGGCGGTATAGGAACCCCACAAGTGACCCCATTTTAGAAAAAAAGACACCCCAAGGTATTCTGTTAGGTGTATGACGAGTTCA
Source organism: Hyperolius riggenbachi (assembly GCF_040937935.1). NCBI lineage: Eukaryota > Metazoa > Chordata > Amphibia > Anura > Hyperoliidae > Hyperolius > Hyperolius riggenbachi. Next base: position 220,122,525 of record NC_090656.1, read on the forward strand.
TAGAAGATTTTATTTTTTGTCAAAAGTTAGCGGAAATTGATTTTTATTGGTTTTTTTTCACAAAGTGTCATTTTTCACTAACTTGTGACAAAAAATAAAATCTTCTATGAACTCGCCATACACCTAACGGAATACCATGGGGTGTCTTCTTTCTAAAATGGGGTCACTTGTGGGGTTCCTATACTGCCCTTGCATTTTAGGGGCCCTAAACCGCGAGGAGTAGTCTAGAAAACAAATGCCTCAAAATGACCTGTGAATAGGACGTTGGGCCCCTTAGCGCACCTAGGCTGCAAAAAAGTGTCACACATGTGGTACCGCCGTACTCAGGAAAAGTAGTATAATGTGTTTTGGGGTGTATTTTTACACATACCCATGCTGGGTGGGAGAAATTTCTATGTAAATGGACAATTGTGTGTAAAAAAATCAAACAATTGTCATTTACAGAGATATTTCTCCCACTTAGCATGGGTATGTGTAAAAATACACCCCAAAACGCATTATACTACTTCTCCTGAGTACGGCGGTACCACGTGTGGCACTTTTTTTTACACCCTAAGTACGCTAAGGGGCCCAAAGTCCAATGAGTACCTTTAGGATTTCGCAGGTCATTTTGCGACATTTGGTTTCAAGACTACTCCTCACGGTTTAGGGCCCCTAAAATGCCAGGGCAGTATAGGAACCCCACAAATGACCCCATTCTAGAAAGAAGACACCCAAAGGTATTCCGTACGGAGTATAGTGAGTTCATAGGAGATTTTATTTTTTGTCACAAGTTAGCGGAAAATGACACTTTGTGAAAAAAAACAATTAAAATCAATTTCCGCTAACTTGTGACAAAAAAATAAAAACTTCTATGAACTCACCATACTCCTAACGGAATACATTGGGGTGTCTTCTTTCTAAAATGGGGTCATTAGTGGGGTTCCTATACTGCCCTGGCATTTTAGGGGCCCTAAACCGTGAGGAGTAGTCTTGAAACAAAAATGACCTGTGAAATCCTAAAGGTACTCATTGGACTTTGGGCCCCTTAGTGCAGTTAGGGTGCAAAAAAGTGCCACACATGTGGTATCGCCGTACTCGGGAGAAGTAGTATAATGTGTTTTGGGGTGTATTTTTACACATACCCATGCTGGGTGGGAGAAATACTTCTGTAAATGACAATCTTTTGATTTTTTTTACACACAATTGTCCATTTACAGAGGTATTTCTCCCCCCCAGCATGGGTATGTGTAAAAATACACCCCAAAACACATTGTACTACTTCTCCCGAGTATGGCGATACCACATGTGTGGCACTTTTTTGCACCCTAACTGCGCTAAAGGGCCCAAAGTCCAATGAGTACCTTTAGGATTTCACAGGTCATTTTGAGAAATTTCGTTTCAAGACTACTCCTCACGGTTTAGGGCCCCTAAAATGCCAGGGCTATATAGGAACCCCACAAATGACCCCATTTTAGAAAGAAGACACCCCAAGGTATTCCGTTAGTAGTATGGCGAGTTCATAGAAGATTTTATTTTTTGTCACAAGTTAGCGGAAATTGATTTTAATTGTGTTTTTTCACAAAGTGTCATTTTCCGCTAACTTTTGACAAAAAATAAAATCTTCTATGAACTCACCATACTCCTAACGGAATACCTTGGGGTGTCTTCTTTCTAAAATGGGGTCATTTGTGGGGTTCCTATACTGCCCTGGCATTTTAGGGGCCCTAAACCGTGAGGAGTAGTCTTGAAACGAAATTTCTCAAAATGACCTGTGAAATCCCAAAGGTACTCATTGGACTTTGGGCCCTTTAGCGCAGTTAGGGTGCAAAAAAGTGCCACACATGTGGTATCGCCGTACTCAGGAGAAGTAGTATAATGTGTTTTGGGGTGTATTTTTACACATACCCATGCTGAGTGGGAGAAAGATCTCTGTAAATGGACAATTGTGTGTAAAAAAAATTAACAAATTGTCATTTACAGAGATATTTCTCCCACCCAGCATGGGTATGTGTAAAAATACACCCCAAAACACATTATACTACTTCTCCTGAGTACGGCAATACCACATGTGTGGCACTTTTTTGCAGCCTAACTGCGCTAAGGGGTCCAAAGTCCAATGAGCACCTTTAGGCTTTACAGGGGTGCTTACAATTTAGCACCCCCCAAAATGTCAGGACAGTAAACACACCCCACAAATGACCCCATTTTGGAAAGTAGACCCTTCAAGGTATTCAGAGAGGGGCATGGTGAGTCCGTGGCAGATTTCATTTTTTTTTTTGTCGCAAGTTAGAAGAAATGGAAACTTTTTTTTTTTTTTTTTTCTCACAAAGTGTCATTTTCCGCTTACTTGTGACAAAAAATAATATCTTCTATGAACTCACTATGCCTCTCAGTGAATACTTTGGGATGTCTTCTTTCCAAAATGGGGTCATTTGGGGGGTATTTATACTATCCTGGAATTCTAGCCCCTCATGAAACATGACAGGGGGTCAGAAAAGTCATAGATGCTTGAAAATGAGAAAATTCACTTTTTGCACCATAGTTTGTAAACGCTATAACTTTTACCCAAACCAATAAATATACACTGAATGGGTTTTTTTTTATCAAAAACATGTTTGTCCACATTTTTCGCGCTGCATGTATACAGAAATTTTACTTTATTTGAAAAATGTCAGCACAGAAAGTTAAAAAAATCATTTTTTTGCCAAAATTCATGTCTTTTTTGATGAATATAATAAAAAGTAAAAATCGCAGGAGTAATCAAATAGCACCAAAAGAAAGCTTTATTAGTGACAAGAAAAGGAGCCAAAATTCATTTAGGTGGTAGGTTGTATGAGCGAGCAATAAACCGTGAAAGCTGCAGTGGTCTGAATGGAAAAAAAGTGGCCGGTCCTTAAGGGGTAGAAAGCCCTAGGTCCTCAAGTGGTTAAGGAGCACTGGCCCTTTAGTAGTCAGTGCCAAACAGTTGCATGCTGGGAGTTATTTATATCTATAATATATTCCTCCTCTTCCCTTTATTTCCCTGCCAGTTGCTTATCTGAAACACGATCCCCTGCTCACTTGTGTTTTACAAGCAAGGCTGAGGCGACTCAGCGATTAGAGGAGAAAAAAAAAAGTAAAGGGCAGAAATGACATCACTAGTTAGCCTAAACTGTGGGCAAAAGACATGGCCCCCACCAGGAACAGAATTCTCTTCATTTACCATATAACATTCGCTGAAATCAAAACGTGGACAGTACAATACACGTGTTATGTAAGTAGATCAAGTATTTATGTACTTATATGTGTTTTTTTCCCTGGCATAGTATGGATAATCCTCCTGCTTTAAAGTGTATTCCCACCTCCTTAAAGAGAGCCTGAGGTGGGCTCAAAAATGGAAAAAAAAAAGGCTACCTGATCCGTAGGGCTACGCGGATCAGGTAGCCGCAAAAACCGCTGCTCCACGCCGTTGCTGTGGGCCGCACTGGCCCACTTTGACTTTCATGATCTCTAGGTCATGACGCTGGAAAAGAGACCCGTCTCTCATTTAGTGTGCAGGGAGGCGGGGGAGCGGCAGGGGGCGCGGCCAGGGAGAGAGAGAGCTGCCCAATAGCAGCTCTGGAAGTCCTGTAGGAACACCCATGTCATGAGGCAGAGAACATGCCTCTGTGACCCATCTGCCCACCTTGGGTTCTCTTTAACGGACATCTAAAGTTGGACGTATATGGATGCTGCCATATTTATTTCAGTTTACACAATACCAGTTGCCTGGCAGCCCTGCTGATCTTTCTGGTCAGTAGTGTCTGAATCACACCCCTGAACAAAGCAAGCAGCTAATTCAGTCTGACTTAAAGGGAACCAGAGACGAAGCACCCTTGGGTATTTTACCATGTATATCAGTAAGAACATTAGAGAAAACACTTACCATGCTCTCTGTTTCATCCGCACTGCTAAAAGTGTCTGTTATCAGCAGTCACAAGAATCCCAGACTGAGCAATTAAATCTGGCTTTGCTGGGAATGATTATTGCTGAGTCATTATAGCAGAGCCACAAGGGGGCAGGCTTGGGCTTGAAATAACACCACAGAAGACAGACTTAGCTATAATCTTTCTGTAGCAAAGCCAGACGGAGCAGCCTGACTGCTCAGTCGGGGATTCTTATCAGAGGTGGTAACAGTCAGATTACACAGAGAACAATGAAACAAAGAGCAGATTAGGGGCTCGATTCACAAAGCGGTGCAAAGTGTTTGCACGCCAGTGAAAAGCCCCTTATCACGCCTAAACTCACTTTAGGCATGATAAGAAGCAACTCGCGCGAATTTTCCGCACGCAAAGTTTTGCGCGCGCGCAACCGCGCACGCTCGCGCGCAGCGTCCCCGCTTCGCGCGAAGCTCCCATTAAGCCCTATGGGACTTTGCGCGCGCATGTACGCGCGTACGCGCGGAAACTTCGCGCGAGTTAGAGCAAAAATCGGTGATAACTCAGTGGTGCAAAGGTTATCACGCCTAAAGTCTTTTAGGCGTGATAACTGGGTTATCACCGCTTTGTGAATCAAGCCCCAGGTGTTTACTGTCATGTTCCCACTGATTTATAAGGTAAAATACTTATAAAATACTTATTTATAAGGTAAAATAGGGTGCTTCATCTCTGGTTCTCTTTAAGTCAGAGCACCTGATCAGAATGCTTGTTCAGGAACTATGGCTATGTATTAAGGTGGCCATGCGTCTCTCAAATTGGCAAATCAACCATTTAATTTAATAATTATTATTGAATCATATGAAAACTGGTGCTGCCAAGAGCATGCCTGATCAACAATGTGACCAATTGCGGTCCGAAATCGGTCGCATGTATTGATTAGACTTGCTGCAAGATGTCGGGCCATATATGTGCCTGTCCTATGTTGCTGTCACTTACAGTAGGTAGTAGAAATCTGATAGAAGTGACAGGTTTTGGGCTAGCCCATCTCTTTATAGGGGATTCTCAGCAAGGCTTTTATCCTTATTAAAGATCATCCCTAAAAAGGATTTAAACAATGATGCTGGTCAGCTTCCCTGCTCGCTACACAGTTTTTTAGCACTTTTTTTTTTAGAGCAACTGCCATTCACTAAGTGCTTCTGAAAATAAATAAATCCCTGAGAATCCCCCATGAAGAGATGGACTAGTCCAAAACCTGTCGCTTCTGTCAGATTTCTACTACCTACTGTAAGTGACAGCAACATAGGAGAAAAGTAATTTATGGCTCATTTTACTCTTTGGAAAAAAACGTATTTCTTATTTGTATATGTTTGCACGTATTTAAAATTTTACATTTTTTTGCCATAGTACCGCTGTATTAAGGGCATCTATATTAAGAGTTGTCATAATGTGTGGTTTTTTTGTTGTTGTTGTTTTTTACAATATTCATCTATAAATGATTTAGTCAGTGTTTGCCCGTTGAAAAATCTTTCCTCTACCCGATTTACATTCTGAAATGTATCACTGGTGGTGACATCTTTATCCCTGTCAGGTGGTCTCTGCGGGATGTTCATTTACTGAGTGTTCTAAAGCCAGTAGAAAAGATCTCTGATCTCCCAGAATGCTTTGTGGGATTCCACATAATACATAGCCTAGGCCTCAGAGGGAGGGTGGGGTTATATACCAATATACAGCAATATATAGCTATAGAAAGAGTTTCTGATACTGAAAGCAGTAAAAGTGGCTATCCTGAGTAGTGTACTGCATTTTACTATACGCCATTACAGTTGCTCTCTTATGCTAGGTACACACCATACAATTTTGAGTTAGATAGATAGTTTGATAGATAATTTCCGTCATGTCCGATATTTTCGATTGTTTTTCTGGTCGATTTCTCATAGAAGTGAATGGAAATTGATAAGAAAAGATATGAGAATTGAGCAAGAAATCAATCAGGAAAACAAATCGAAAAATCGATCGAACGAAAAATGAGCCGAAAAAAACGCACCGTGTTTTCCAAGCATAAAGGACAACTGTAGCGAGAAGTATGTGGAGGCCGCCATATTTATTTCCTATTTAAACAATACCAGTTGCCTGGCATCCCTGCTGGTCTATTTGGCTGCAGTAGTGTCTGAATAAACACCAGAAACAAGCATGCAGCTAATCTTGTCAGATCTGACATTAATGTCAGAAACACCTGATCTGCTGCATGCTTGTTCATGGGCTATGGCTAATAGTATTAGAGGAAGAGGATCAGCAGGACAGCCAGGCAACTGGTATTGGAAATAAATATGGCAGCCTCCAAATATCCCTCGCTTCAGTTGTCCATTAACCCCTTTCCTAGTTTGAGATGGTATATCTATGTCCCGCAGGACTTCAGCTCCTGCCCAGGAACGTAAATATTTGTGTCCTGGCGCATGGCCGCTCTGCGTGCTTTCCTGCTTGTGCTCTCATGTACGTTCTTGTTGACGCCCATTAGTACGCAGAACCGTGAATGGGAACACAGTTCACCTTCACCGATCTAAGTGCCTGTGTCACTAACACCGTCATCAATGAGATGCCAGTGGTCATTGATAAAAGAAAAAAAGAAACACACATTACTTCCTCTGTGTGCTGTTCAGTACATGGGAGGAATAAAAGTGGGGGGACATCTAGTGGCCAAATAGTAAAATTATACCTCTAAACATTTATATATAAAAAAAAAATATATATATATATTCCCTAATTAAAGTAACCCCATACCCTCCACTGTCCCATAGTGCCTCCCCCGCCTCCAAGACCCCCTCCCCCCCCTTAAAATAAAATGACATTTAAAAAAAAAAAAAAAAAGATAGTAATAATAATATGTTCAGTACAGACCAAAAGTTTTGACACACGTTCTTATTTAAAGGGCATCTCTCAGATCTCTGGCCTCGCCCCTTGTGGCGGTTTTCTGCAGAACACCTCGTTATGGGCAATCCGGCACAAGAGAATGCCAAGAGTGTGCAAAGCAGTAATCAAAGCAAAAGGTGGCTACTTTGAAGAACCTAGACTATGACATATTTTCAGTTGTTTCACACTTTTTGGTCATGTACTATACTTTCACACTGAAGGCATCCAAACTATGAAGTAACACATGTGGATCTACAATGTTCATAGTCATGAAAATAAAGAAAACTCTTTGAATGAGAAGGTGTGTCCAAACTTTTGGTCGGTACTGTATGTCATTGGGGTACATTACTGTTATTTTTGCAAATAAGGGCTTGTAATTAGTGATGGATGCAAAACTGCACCTTTGTTTCTAAATAAAATAGTTTCACCATACATTGTATGGGGACATAATTTAAACGTAATATCCGGGTCAAATGAGCAAATAAAATGTGTGGGTTTTATCCACAGTGGCACGTTTTATTTCAAAACGATAATGGCCGAAAACATTTTCTTCATACAAAGGTCCTTAAACAAATTCAATTTAAAGTTTTCGTCACGCTCCACTGTAATCAGCTGCATTATATTCTATAGACTTTCAAAACATCCCAAAGTATTAAAAACAAACAAATTGTGACAAAAAGCGCTTTCATTCGAGACAACCTGAGGCTACACATGGATTCCGTATAGAGCAGGTCACAAAAATACCCACAAGTGATGTAAGTTCTCCAAAATTCACTGACTTCTCAGAACGAAACTGAACAAGACAATATCACACATGCTGGTGAAACCCAAACATAAATCATAAATATCTCAACAACGACAGCGCTCAACAAAACGTTCCCACCTCCCCTCGCTGAAAGCAGAATAAATATTATGCCGGATTGTCCATAACATGGTTTTCTGCAGAAAAACGCCACAAGGGGTGAGGACGGAGATCTGAGATATACCTGCGAGGTGGAGGAAGCCCCAGGGATGTCACACAGCTAGAGGAGACAATATGTAATTAATATTACTTTTCAAGTGTTCCGCTGAACTGAGAGAACTACCACCGATATACGAGAAGCCACACAGCATGCATGTGGAGCGAGGGCGGAGGGGGTCCAACACAGCTCTGATGTACAGCTGTTGGATCCCACCCTGAGTAGTATACAAGCCAATCTATTGTCTTCAGAGACTTCTAGCTAATTCTACAAGACGTTTATGGACTCAGAGGACCCATTAGGCAACAATATAAGGCACAAAGGAATATTGGGGGGGGAAGGAGATGAAATAGAAGAAGCAGGAAGTTTTAAATTAGGATGATACCAATGTATTGGCTAATTTAAAGTGTACCCAGTGTGGATAAGAAAGCCAGGGCTGTGGTGTCGGTACAAAATTCAACTAACTCAGACACCTCAGTTTATGAAACCACCGACTCCAGGAACCCAAAATTACTCAGCCTCCTTAGTCTAATCTTAATTTTTACAAAGGTTATGGATTTGGTTCAAAAATCATCCGACTCTGATGTTTATTAAAACCACCAACTCAGACACAGACTCCAGGTACCCAAAATTACTCCGACTACACAACCCTGAAGAAAACACTTACTGAAGAAGAGGGACGTCTCTGGATCTCGTAGAGCATATATGTCAAACTCTGTTCCAAAGAGCCATTACATTTTGCCCTCAAGTGGTTTCCCCACTTTGAATTAGGTTTGGCTCACTCTAGACCACCAGGGTAGCTATACTGGAGGGTAGAGCACTAGATCACCAGAAACCATATGGGAGAGCGAGGGGAAAGCACTAAACACTCGAGAAATGTAGAGGGAAGGAATGAATGCTAAACACCAGGGAACTGTATAGGGGTGGGAGGAGGCATTAGGCACCAGAGAACTATATAGGGGAGGGAGGGAGGACCACTAAACACCAATGAACTGCATAAGGGAGAGAGGAGGCATTAGGCACCAGAGAACTGCATAGGGGAGGGAGGGAGGACCACTAAACACCAATGAACTGCATAAGGGAGAGAGGAGGCCACTAGACACCAGAGAACTGCATAGGGGTGGGAGGAGAGCCACTGAACACAAGGGAACTGTATAAGGGAGGAAGGAGGCCACTAGACACCAGGGAACTGTATGATGGAGGGAGGGGGGGGGGCTAGACACCAGGGAACTGTATAGTGGAGAGACGGGGGGCACCAGAAACCAGGGAACGGTATATGGTATGGGAGGCATTATTTAGACACCAAGGAACTTTATAAGGGAGGGAGGTGGACATTAGACATGGATGTTGGCCCGGGACTTGCTCCCAGTGTACAATTTTGGCACACTTTGTATTTCAGTTTGACACCCCTGCTGTAGAGGCTTCCCATTCAGTCCTTCGGACCTTCGTTGCCACTTATGGACCCCCCGAAGAAATCAAACAAGGGCTTGTTGGAGTTGAAGAACAGCCGCACTGCAGCTGCGGGAGTATGGCTGCCCCTGTGCAGTAAGCCGGAGCTCAGGCACGGGAGCACTCGAGCAGGAACAGCATAGCCAGGCTCATACATGAAGAGCATGAATCTTCTGGAGGGTCCTCGAAAGCGGCATCTGTAGCGAGGAGGCCACCAGGAGCCTCTACAGTATCTAGAGCAGGGGTCTCAAACTCGTGGCCCGAGGGCCATTTGCGGCCCTCGATACAATATTTTGTGGCCCTCGCCGGCAAAAGCTTCCTTATAGTTCGCTTCAGTGCTCCCAAGTAATCCGCCGCATCCCCGCCGCTAAACGATCCAAATCGCCCGGGGGGCAATCCGCAGGCATTTCCTGGAAGGGGCAGAGCTTTCAGCTTCAGCTCTGCCCCTCCTGATGTCAATCGCCGCACGGATCGCCGCCTCTCCCCGCCCCTCTCTGTGAAGGAAGAGTGAGAGGGGCGGGCAGAGGCGGCGATGCGCCGCGATTGTGAAATTCCTTATGCGACCCAGCCTCATCCTGACTTTGCCTCCTGCGGCCCCCAGGTAAATTGAGTTTGAGACCCCTGATCTAGAGGCTTTCCTCTCCTTCAGCTAGTATGTGTTTTCTTACCCAAGATACACCACAGGTCCTCTTTGAAAGATAAAGGCAGGATACCCACATAGGTCATGGTGATCCAGAACCACTAGGAAATATAAAGACCTTAGTACTGTACAATTTCTTAATGACTCTTGGTCACTATGAGCTATCTGGGTATTGTGTTGTACTAGTCCAAGCCCTATCCCATAGAGCCACACCAATCCCTGCCATGCACTGATGGGGACCAGAGAGTCCAAAACAGGCTGTCTGCATGTTGGGTTGATGTGTCTTTGTAAAATGTATAAGCTATAGGCCAGTGATTGCTAACCTTGGCACTCTAGCTGTTGTGGAACTGCAAGTCCCATGAGGCATTGCAATACTGTAACAGCTCTAAGCATAACTCAGGGAGGCAGAGGCATGATGGGATTTGTAGTTTTGTCACAGCTGGAGTGCCGAAGTTAGCCATCACTGCTACAGGCTCACTGTAGACCATCGGTTCTGGATGCAAGCTTGGCTTCAGGGGCATAAAGAGATAATTTGCATATTCAGTAGCAGTGCATTGTGGGTAACCACAGATGTTCATGTAAAGGCTACCCGAAGTGACATGTGACCTGATGAGATAAACACGTGTATGTACAGTGCCTAGCACACAAATAGCTGTGATGTGTTCCTTTTTTTCTTTCTCTGTCTGAAAGAGTTAACTATCAGGTATGTAAGTGTCTGACTCAGTCCTAACTCAGACAGGAAGTGACTACAGTGTGACCCTCACTGATAAGAAATTCCCCTTTTTTACCTCTTTCTTCCTCCCAGAAGCCATTGTCTGCTAGGAAAGTGTTTTATAGTTGGAATTTCTTATCAGTGAGGGTCACACTGTAGTCACTTCCTGTCTGAGTCAGGACTGAGTCAGCCACTTACATACCTGATATTTAACTCTTTCAGGCAGAGAAAGAAAAAAAGGAACACAGCCTAGTTATGTGTGCTAGGCACTGTACATACACATCTATCTCATCATGTCACTTCGGGTATGCTTTAAAGCTGAATTATGGCAAATAGCTCCTGTTTTAAGAAGGCAAAATTAACAGTAAGCTTTCAATTAAAAGCCTTCTTCAGACTCCTTTAACTGGCCTGTTGACTGGCAATGTTAGAACACATTTCATCGGCTCCCGACCCCCTGATCAATGTAAGCCAGTCACGGTGATTAGGAAGTGCAAAAAAAAAAAAAAAAAAAAAGACTGGTCCAAGCACTTGAGGACCGTAGGCTTACACTCCCCTAGTGAGAGGTCCAGGCCCACCTGCACTCCTCTCCAGGTATCACGTGTTGGCCTTGGGGCCCCGGCCAGTGAGAGAGGTCCGGGGCCCCTGGCCATCGTGTGAACCAATCATGTATTATTAAACGTTTTGGCCCCGTTCACACTGCATGCGTTTCCAGCCGCGTTTTGGAAACGCGTGCAGGTGGCCGACACACACGACATCAGACATTGCATGCAGTGCAATGTCTGATGTTCACACTGCATGCGTTCCGGACCTGTGCTGTCCGGGAAAGCATGCTGCACGCATTTTTTGTAAAAACGTGTGGCTGTCCCATTCACTTTTCAGTGATGGGATCAGCCACGCAACGCATACGAACTCGGATGGCATGCGTTCGTACGCGTTGCGGTCAGCATGCGTTGCGGTCCGCGTTCTGCAGTCTGAACGGGGCCTTTCTTTCAGCTCTAGGACATGGCGGACAGGTGAGCGGTTAGGGAGGGACCCCTGTGGGAGGAATGCCTGCACGGGGCGGTCCTGCTAGCGACGCAATCTTGCGATGGCGTCCAACTGAAGCCTCCCACCTGAATGCTAATGGCTGCTAGATGTGGTATGGCAGGTAAAGGGTGTATGACAGTGCATCCTGATTGGCTGACGAGCACCTGCTGACCAATTTCAAATGTAGCTGGATGCATGTATTGCTGTGTTCTATTGCTTGTGTGTGTTGAATTTAGCATTCAGTATGGAGGCAGTGTTGGTGGGTTTTCTGTATGTGAGAGGTCCAGAGCCTGGGTGTGAGAGGTCCAGGCCCACCTGCACTCCCCTCCAGGTATCACGTGTTGGCCTTGGGGCCCCGGCCAGTGAGAGAGGTCCGGGGCTCCTGGCCATCGTGTGAACCAATCGTGTGTTTTTTTACACTCCCCTAGTGACCAGGCTATTTTTTTGCAATTTAGGCCACTACAGCTTTAAGGCCTCGCTGTGGGGCCGTACAACTCAGCACACAAGTGAACACCCCCCCCCCCTTTTCTGCCCACCAACAGAGCTTTCTGTTGGTGGGCTCTGATTGCTCCCAGGATATTTTTTTGTAAATATTTATTGTATTATTTTTTTTATAAATAAACCTATTTTACTATTATTTTTGTAACCCTCCTGCCACCAGCAATCAGCTGTCATAGGCATCAGCCTATGGGAGCCCATCGCTCCTGTGTCTCCCAGGGGGACAGCCGGTAGTGTTCCTTTAGTATCCCTTTAACTTCCTTGCCGGTGAACCCGTCGCGGAGTATTGCTCTGGTCCTGCTGGGCCGATTTACATAATTTTTTTTTTAAAACACGCAACAAGCACTTTGCTTGCTATGTGTTACCTGCGATCGCCGCCGCTCGCCGCCAATTCGCCACTACCCGCCGCGTTAGGGATGGCCCTGTTTCCACTTGTCAGTAATCCTGAGTGTTTTTCTGTGCGGGAGAAATCTGCAGGGCAGAGCCGCCAGAATTCACAATTCTCGCCGCTAATGTATTTAATAGGGAAATCGCATGTGGTTTTGACTTGCGTATTTTACCGTGATTTCGCATGTGATTTCGCATAGAAAGTAATGTTAAATCACACAGCCAGTGACATGGTTAAAATCGCATCACTACTAACCTATGCGAAATCGCGGTAAAATACGCATGCGGAATCGCACCCACATGCGATTTCGTCAGCGGGGGATCCGCGGTGATTACGCACCGCACAAGTGGAAACAGGCCCTAAGAAGAAAATGGTGAGCCTCTGAGAGGAACTGACGGTGAGGTTAATGTGGAATATTCATTTGTAGCTACATCATGTGTTTATTTTAAATAATTTTCCTCGCTTCAGGTTACCTTTAAGAAGTGCTTGTGGGGACGCAGACTCTGCAGCATGCGGCCACACAGTATGAGCGGTACCGCTTGGCGCACAATTGCAGTATGCGCATACTGGCGAAGTCACATGACACACCTCCTGTCTGAAGTGTGCACGTGGCTTAGGGGAATAAAGCAAGTGGCCGAGTCAGCCAGCCTATTCAGAGACACTCCGTATCCTAAGTGTTCACAAACCTGTTTTCTTGCAACTGTAGACGAAAGTGCATTTTTTTTAATATACAGGAATCTGATGCCATTTACAAGAAGATAGGTGTGATGACATCACTGTACGGTATGTACTATTCCACAGACAGCGAGCTGCATTCCGCACAGACGTCACCGCTTCCAGATTGGCATACTCAGAATCACCTTCCTGTTTGGAAGCGGCTCTCACTGTGGAAAGAGAGCAAATCAGGAGTCCACCCCCGACGAAGAGGAAGCTGACCTCCGTAGCAGAAATTCCAACTGTGTGCCCAGGAGGCTGAGAATGCCCATTCCTCCTATAATAATTGTTAGGAAGTGGCTGCCACTGTGGAAGGAGAGCAATGCAGGAGCTAACCCCCGACGAAGAGGAAGCTGACCTCAAACAATGAAAATGCCCATGCCTACTACAATGACAGCTGCATTGACAACATAAAATGGAGAATACCTATGAAACGTGGAGGGACTGTTATGGCGTGGGACTACTTCGGCCGCTTTCTGTGTACATTGCTGGCAGTGTCAGGCTTTGTGTCTCACCCTTGCGACTGACAAACTAAAAGTGGCCGTTAACAGTACAAAATCCCGAATGATCGACTGTCTGATGCAATTGCTGCAATCAATAGGAAACGATTATTCAGGTCTTCCAATGGAGGGGGAACATGATCAGCAATCTGATCAGAGTATTCAAATCAATATGAAAATCAGATTGACGGAATGATTGTTCAATGTCAATTGGCACCGTCAGTGTTACCAGGGTTGACTGATAGTACGGTCTATGTTATGGTTATTGTACCATTAATAGGCAGAAATCACAACACAGTAGCTGTATTCAACGTTTGAACCCAGATTAATGCCCAAGTTAAGGCGTGAATTTTTAATGTATTTAATAGAACATCATTTTAACTTAATTATGCACAAAATGTATTTGTACACTTATGTGATTAGGGGAACCCAAGTCTGAGCATGGTCTGTATACTTTGTAGCAATGCGAATTAACGTCCCATCATAGCCTGTATAAAATATAAATGTGATTAGATGACTACAAGTCCCGGCGTGTCTTGTGTGCACTTTATAATAATAATAATAATCCAAACATTTGTATAGCGCTTTTTTCCTGTCGGACTCAAAGCGCTCAAGAGCTGCAGCCACAGGGACGCGCTCAAAAGGCCACCCTGCAGTGTTAGGGAGTCTTGCCTTGAACTCCTTACTGAATAGGAACTGACCCTAGCCAGGATTCGAACCCTGGTTTTCCATGTCAAAGGCGGTGCCCTTAACCAGTACACTTTCAAGCCACATTTATGTCATGATTATGAGACTACAAGTCCCAGCATGTCTTGTGTATACTGTAGGTCATGTGATGAAGGGACTACAAGTCCCAGCATGTCTTGTGTATACTGTATGTCATGTGATGAAGGGACTACAAGTCCCAGCATGTCTTGTGCACACTGTATGTCATCTGATGAAGGGACTACAAGTTCCAGCATGTCTTGTGTGCACTGTATGTCATCTGATGAAGGGACTACAAGTCCCAGCATGTCTTGTGTATACTGTATGTCATGTGATGAAGGAACTACAAGTCCCAGCATGTCTTGTGTATACTGTATGTCATGTGATGAAGGAACTACAAGTCCCAGCATGTCTTGTGTATACTGTATGTCATGTGATGAAGGGACTACAAGTCCCAGCATGTCTTGTGTATACTGTATGTCATGTGATGAAGGAACTACAAGTCCCAGCATGTCTTGTGTATACTGTATGTCATGTGATGAAGGGACTACAAGTCCCAGCATGTCTTGTGTACACTGTATGTCATCTGATGAAGGGACTACAAGTTCCAGCATGTCTTGTGTGCACTGTATGCCATCTGATGAAGGGACTACAAGTCCCAGCATGTCGTGTACACCATACATCATGTGACTGGAAGACTACAGTCCCCAGCATTGACTCCGCATTCCATAGACAGTCATTTCCCAGTTTTTTCTGAATTCTCACAGCCAAAAGCATCCCACAGGGAGGTGACCACTTTCCATTTGCGCTCTTACTCTGCAAACTCCTCCCCCAATGCGTGACTACATCCCCATCCACCCTCAAGACCACATCTACTCCCGCCACCAAGACTAAATCAACACAACCGACACATTACTAAAGAGAATCAGGGCATAATGGTAAAAAAAAAAAAAAAAAAAAAAAAAAATGTATGGTTATTGGTGCACCTGTAGTGTTGAGCGAAACATAGCTCCATAATTTTCGCACAAAAGGTCACATTTTCATGCAAATGAGAATATAAATGAAATGATATGGAAATGAGGAAATGCATTTTCACACAAGTCAGTGTACAGTTAGTCCTGACTTACATACAACTGACTTATGAATGACCCAAAAAA
The DNA here is from genome assembly GCF_040937935.1 of Hyperolius riggenbachi. NCBI lineage: Eukaryota > Metazoa > Chordata > Amphibia > Anura > Hyperoliidae > Hyperolius > Hyperolius riggenbachi. Next base: position 220,138,058 of record NC_090656.1, read on the forward strand.
ATGTGAAATTTGATACTGTGGGATCAAATCGAAAAAAATTTCTTTTCAAAAAGACCTTGTAGTTTGAGAAAATTGATTTTAAAAAGTTCAAAGAACATTTGTAAAATTAAATTTTTGCTCTGCGCTATACTGAGGGCACAAGATACTAAGGTGACATACTGTAGGTGGTGGGGGTGGGCAGAGGTGGCACAGAGGGGGACACAGAACAGGGGGACAGAGGTGACACAGAGGAGGGGGCAGAGGTGGCACAGAAGAGGACTCTGAAGGAACAGGGGGAAAAAGGTGACACATATAAGGGGGGGGGGGGCAGAGGTGGCACAAAGGGGGGCTTTGAAGGAACAGGGGGAAAGATGTGACACATGTAAGGGGGGGCAGAGGTGACACATAGAAGGGGGGAAGAGGTGGCACAGAGGGTGCTTTGAAGGAACAGGGGGGCAGAGGTGACACATCTAAGGGGGGCAGAGGTGACACAGAGGGGGGGGGCTCTGAAGGTACAGGGGGACAGTGGCGACACATGGAAGGGGGGGGGCAGAGGTGGCACAGAGGGGGGCTCTGAAGGTACAGGGGGACAGAGGTGACACATGGAAGGGGGGGCAGAGGTGGCACAGAGGGGGGCTCTGAAGGTACAGGGGGACAGAGGTGACACATGGAAAGGGGGGCAGAGGTGGCACAGAAGGGGGGGCAGAGGTGGCACAGAGGGGGGCTCTGAAGGTACAGGGGGACAGAGGTGACACATGGAATGGGGGCAGTGGTGGCACAGAAGTGGGCTTTGAAGGAGCAGGAGGACAGAGGGGATACAGTGTGTAGTAGAGGGGGGGGGGGGGCAGAGGTGGCACAGAGGGGGGCTCTGAAGGAGCAGGGGGACAGAGGTGACACATGGAACGGGGGGCAGAAGCGGCACAGAAGGGGGCTTTGAAGGAGCAGGGGGACAGAGGTGACACATCTAAGGGGGGGGGCAGAGGTGACACAGAGGGGGGCTTTGAGGGAACAGGGGGACAGTGGTGACATCTAAGGGGGGCAGAGGTGGCACAGAAGGGGGGACAGAGGTGACACATGGAAGGGGGGGCAGAGGTGGCACAGAAGGGGGGACAGAGGTGACACATGGAAGGGGGGCAGAGGTAGCACAGAAGGGGGGACAGAGGTGACACATGGAAGGGGGGCAGATGTGGCACAGAAGGGGTCACAGAGGTGACACATGGAAGGGGGGCAGAGGTGGCACAGAAGGGGGGACAGAGGTGACACATGGAGGGGGGCTTTGAAGGAACAGGGGAACAGAGGTGAGACATGGAAGGGGGGGCAGAGTTGGCACAGAAGGGGGCTTTGAAGGAGCAGGGGACAGAGGTGACAAATGGAAGGGGGGACAGAGGTGACACAGTGGACGATGCTGGAGGCACAGGGGGGCACAGAGGAGGTACAGGGGACAGCACAGTGTTCCAACTTATGGACAGATCCAAGTTTAGAACGAACCAACACTCCTTATCTCGTTTGTTAACCGGGGACTACCTGTATGTGCACAAAGTTATGGACAAGCAAGTAAGCATGTGTATATTGCAGAGTCAGGCAAAACTGCACATTTTAAATGACCCCCCCTCCTGAAGCCAGCTAGGACCCTCTTTATCTGCGCTGCCGCACTACCATCCATGTAAAAACGCGCCCTCACTGCTCTACTGCGCAGGTTGTAGGCTATGAGTGAGGCTATGCATGTAAAAAAGGCAGGGGAGAGCACGGCTGCAAGCAATGTTCGACACTTGCTGTGCAATGCCCCTCCCCCCGTCGCACTACACCGCAACGTACAAAACGTCAATCACATGACCCTGTGGCAGAGTGCGCTGACAGGGTCATATGCATAGCACCGCCCCACCTGTATGCCCATCGCCCAGTGATGTACACCCTGCTGGACAGGAAAAATGTCACTAGGATTCCCATCGTATTCCGTCATTCTGCGCTTGCGCACTGCAACGCCGCCACCACCAACCTTTTTAAAAGGTTTGAGTCGCACACGGAAGTTTGGCGGAAACATGCTGTTGACTGGGCGGCAGATCGGACACTTCCAGCGCAAGGCGACATGATAAGTGTGCTAGGCCCATCTGTTGCGTTACCCTGCGGTAAAACTGGGTAATGTAACGCACATTTGCAATGCAATTGTAAAAGGAGCGTCAAACATTACAAACAATAAGATTTTAGCCGCCTATAGGTTTTTTTTTAAGAATTTGACAAATAATGCGGGCCGTGGACAAACAGGAAGCCTCTCTGTTTCTGGTCCTCTTCCAAAAATGTGTTAATTGCTCCAACCTTGTCAATAAATTGCTCAGAATGTGTAGGCAAAAACCACCCAATTAAATTTAGCATTCAGTGGGGGAAAACCACCGGCTGAGGAAGTCGACGCCACAAAAATTCAAAACATGTAAGGGGAATGTTAACGGTAAACGTATAGCGAGCGGCGTTCGGGGACCGAGGAGATGGGAATGGAATTGCTCAGAGGAATCAGGCGGTGAAACAAGGAAAACTCCGCTTTCAGTATCACTTCCGAGAAGGCAACTTTCCAAGGTCAGGTTATTGTCAGACTTCCGCGACTCGCGCAGATCCTGCTAAGCCACATCACCGGCTTTCCCTGCTCAGATCTGCAGGGCATGAATATCTGAACGCGTGACAAACGACTGATAACAGGCGGTTTGCCCGATCTAAGCGGCGGATCAATTAACAAAACTGACAACGTGCAGTTGGAAACGACTTGCACTAGTTTTGAATTTGACCCTATCGTGCAGTCTGCTGTACCTCTTGGGTGCACAGTATGAAAATGAGTTGGTCGTTCAGCTGATTGGTGCGTAGAAAATACAAGTCGTGCAGTTGCTTGGCTGTGTGGTTGGTCGTGTTGTGCAGGTTGGTCGTGTGGAAAAGTTGTATGTGCGTACGAGCCTTAAAACTGACATTAGTAACGTGTTTACACTCATATCAACTTTTAAAGAAAAAATTGTATTACAGCTCAAGTTAGATGATTATTTTCATAATATACTATAATCCAGACTAACACTATGTTTAAAGCAAATCCAAGATTTAAAATCTCACTAATATTATAAATGGGAAAGTTTGGATGTTTGTCACTCAGTCGCACAACTATGGCTGAAAGGATTTGAATAACATTCAGCTTACACACAGTACATTACCTGGAATAACATATAGGATACTTTTATCCCTATAACCAAAAAGTGGGTGGAGACAAATACAAATTTCACTGGGAAAATGTAAACTGCAGCCATTGCTACACTGTTAATGGCAGGGTTCTCTTTGCATAGTTGGCCACTGGGTGACTGGGATTAATATTCAGGAAAGTGGGTGGAGCCTACAAAAGCCAATCAAAATTCACCTATTGATTTTCAAGTGGAATATTTAATAGCTGCCATTCTTGCACTGTTAATGGCACAAGCCTCAAACCTGGTACAGGTGATCATTGGGTGACTGGGGTTCAAATTCAGAAAAGGGGGTGGAGCCACAACCAGCCAATCAGATCTGTTTCATTTCAAGCAAATTATTGATGCCAAAGACCGCAAAGCTCACAAACTAGGTCAGTGAGTAATTGAGTAATTGTGTGTTAGGGTTAGAAAAAGTATGCGGAGCCAACACCAGCCAAATACATACCCGGGCAACGCCGGTCCATCAGCTAGTATTTTGAAAAAAATGTACACTTACCTAAAAACTAGGAACTTGATAATAGTTGGATCGCATGGCAGCGATTCGTAGACACGGCAGAGAGCGTGGCCATGGGAACATATCCAACAAGCTCCTGTTGGATGCGTTCAGAGGGTCTATCCGCTGAAACGGTGGGGCGAGGAGGAGATAAGAAGCCTCTGGACTATCCAACCTCTTCCTGTCATCTAGGCAAGTATTTTTTTTTTAATGGCTCGGACACATTTTAAATATCAGATTGCATAATAGCTTAACTGAATGTCACACCAGTGACATTCTACGCGCTGGGCATTACTTTTTCCACAATAGTAGTACTTTATTAAGACTACTAATACCACTACAGTGGTGCAGTTAACGCTCTCATGCTGCAGCGCTGGTGTAAATCTCAGCCAGGGCACTATCTGCACAGAGTTTGTACGTTCTCCCCATGTCTGTGTGGGTTTCCTCAGGGGACTCCGGTTTCCTCCCACTTCCAAAAAACACATGAGTTAATTGGCTTCCCCCATATTGGCCCTAGACTACGATACATATATAGACACATGGGCGTAACAATCACCCCTGCGTCCCCCGCCATTGCAGGAGGGCCCAGAGGCTTTGGGGGCCCCTCCTCCTCCCTCTGTCCAACTGCAAGTGCAGCCAATTAGCAAAACAAACTCCCCGTTTGCTCACAATAACCGCCCCTGCCGCCTCCCACCATGCAGGGTAGCGAGTAGTGTGTAATTTTCTCCTGCCTCCACACACTGCTTCACAGCAGAACACTCTCTGCTGCCATTCGCTGGCTCCCGATCACGTGACCCTCATGGGGTTAGGGTTCCAAGGGGGCCCCACGCTGTCATTTTTGCATTAAGTTTAGTTACACCCCTGAATAGACATGACTGTAGTAGGGGCTAGATTGTGAGCTCCTCTGAGGACAGTCAGTGACATGACTATGTACTCTGTAAAGTGCTGCAGAAGATGTCAGTGCTATATAAAAACTAAATATAATAATAATAACTGCTGACTCAGACTCTAAACTTCAAGCACCCAGTAATAGCATCCAACTCAGACTCCGATTCTGCAGCCCAGCATATGTGGCCCATGAGATGAGTATTCCGTCCTCCACTATATTTTTCTACAGTGCATTTATTAACCCGACTATTATGGAATTTTTCTTGTTTAATTTTCAGTTGCACAAAGTTTTTTTTTAAAGGAATTTATAGTGACCCCCCCAATCTTTGTTTCATTAGGTTTAGTAGTATTTTTTAAATCATTGTGTTTAATAAGTCTGTAAATGGGATTATTTTTCTAAGTCATTTTACAACCTGAGCTATTCTAGAAGAGCCAAGTATAAAGTGGCTGAGACTCTAAGCTGTCACTACGGGGGGTGCAATCCCCGACTCCAAACGCTGCTATTGTTCTGCATTATATGGCGTCACAGTTAGGAACGGCTAAAGACATAAGCAATTATTTTAAAGGGCAATTTTTAAATTATACCTTAAACACGAAATTCCACTTTTAATATAAATTTGCCACAAACATAGATTTGTGCTGCCAAATGATTTTTGTAGTTTTAAAGGACCACTCAAGCAAAAAAAGTAAGCAGTTAAAGGGACTCAGAGCTGAAAAAAGTAAAAAGATTTATACATACCAGGGGCTTTCTCCAGCCCCATCCGCTCGGATCGCTCCCACGCCCGCAGCTTCGGGAACCGGTCCCATCAGTCAGAGCCAGTCTACGCAGGAGAAGAGTGCCCTCTACGTATCTCTCCAGCGGCTGCGTAAATAACAGGACCGGTTCCCGAAGCTGCGGCCAGCGGAGGACGGCGGCGTGGGATCAATCCGAGCGGATGGGGCTGGAGGAAGCCCCAGTTATGTATAAATCTTTTTCAGCTCTGGTACAGTTTAAAAGTAGGTAGTAGAAATCTGACAGAATTGACAGGTCTTGGACTAGTCACTCTCCTCATGGGGGATTCTCAGGGTTTTCTTAGCTTTCAAAAGTATTTCCTGAACAGCAGTTGCAAAGTTTAACTGACAAAATAGTGGGCGAGTGAGAAGGGAGGCTGGCTGGTATCTTACTATTTTGGCAGGTAAACCGCTGTTCAGGAAATGCATTTGAAAACAAAGAAACCCCTAAAGGTGGCCACACACCTTAAAAGATCCAATGTTTCACCAGTTCGATAAATTCGATCAGTTGTCCCAAAAAATCAAAAGCTTTTCTTGTTTTTGATCGATAAATCCGATCAAATTTCCCTTTTTTAAATTTTTGGAGATTGGACATGTTGGAAATTTCAGACCAACTTTATAAAGAATTGTATGGTGTGTGATGGATTGTTAATTACTGGATGTACAATTCCAATCATTTTTTTCTAAGCTTTCAATCATTTTCTGCATGATAGGGGGAAAAACGAACATAGGTGTGTGGTACATTGGTCAGATTTTTGAATTGTTACAAACAGTCAGAAAAATGTATTGCTATTCTTGAATTGAACAGATATTTTAAAAAATGGTATGGGGTGTGGCCACCTTAACTGACAAAACAGTATGCAAGTGAGTAGGGAGGCTGGCTGGCATCTTACTATTTTGGCAGTTTGACTACTCTTCAGGAAATGCGTTTGAAAACAAAGAAAACCCTGAGAATCCCCATGAGGAGATGGACCAGTCCAAAACCTGTCAGTTCTGTCAGATTTGAATTGCCTACTTTTTTCGCGATAGTGGTCCTTTAAAAGGAACTGTGTTGAAAATAAAGTAAGGAATAAAATTGCTTCTTTTTTTTTTTTACAATATTCATTTATAAATGAAATGGTCAGTGTTTTCCCATTGTAAAATCTTTCCTCTCCCTGATCTACATTCTGACATTTATTAGAAATGGTGACATCTTTCAGCCACTGCGTAATATTTTGCCGTTTATAAATACAATAAATAAATAAGAATAATAATCATCTATAGTCCTGTCAGATGCAGCTCTGTGGAAGTTTGTTTCAGAGAATTCTGAAGCCAGTGCAAATACTACCTGGTACCCTACAATGCTCTGGGAAGAAAATTCTGCATAGCTAAACAGCCTAGGCTAAGCATCAATGGTAGGGCGGAGCTAAATGCCAATATACAGCAATATATAGCTATAGGAAGTGTTTCTGATGCTGAAACCAGAAAGATTACTGTAAAAGTGGGTACCCTGAATAATTTACTGCTTTCTACTACATGTCACTACAGGGCCTCTTTAAAGAGAATCTGTATTGTTAAAATCGCACAAAAGTAAACATACCAGTGCGTTAGGGGACATCTCCTATTCGCCTCTGTCACAATTTCGCCGCTCCCCACCGCATTAAAAGTGGTTAAAAACTGTTTTAAAAAGTTTGTTTATAAACAAACAAAATGGCCACCAAAACAGGAAGTAGGTTGATGTACAGTATGTCCACACATAGAAAATACATCCATACACAAGCAGGCTGTATACACCCTTCCTTTTGAATCTCAAGAGATCATTTGTGTGTTTCTTTCCCCCTGCATCTCTCATGCACTGAAGTTTCAGGCTGCTCTTTTCTTCCTGCAAACAGCTTTGCCTTTGTCTGTAATTCCTCACTATGTGAATGCCCAGCCAGCTCAGAGGACGATTTATCCAGCTTGTAAAAGATAAGAGAGAAGAGAGAAGCTGCTCTAATCTAAATAACACACAGGCCGTGTGCATAGAGGGGCCTGGAAGGGGGAGTTCATAGCAGAACCACAACACTGAAGAACTTGGCAGCCTTCCAGACACAGGCTGACAAGTCTGACAAGAGAGAGATAAGTTGATTTATTACAGAGACTGTGATAGTACAAAGTGCTGCAGTAAGCCAGAACACATTAGAATAGCTTTTGGAACTTGTAGGATGATAAAAAACAAGATGTAATTTTTGTTATGGAGTCTCTTTAAGGCTACTAAATATTATTCTTTCCATTTTAATTCAGCTGGCTTTGGACCGTGGGGAGAAAGTGCGGGGCTCGCAATGGGAAGCGGATCGCACATCCTCGGCACAGACAACGGCGCTCTTGGGAAAAAAACGAAAGCCACGATTGCTGCAAGGCAGGAAACTTACCCACTGAGCCAGTTAATAAAGGCGCAGTAATCGGCTTAGAAACGCATGGGGCCAGCGCGGAACATTGCAGGGGTAATGAGTAACAGGTTAGCCGCAACTAAGAATACCATCAAATAAACCACAAAATACAATAGCACACATGGGGGGGGGGGGGGAATGTGTGTTAAATGAGGATATAAATAGTCATTATGACCAACACTGCAAACTTTCTGGAGAGATTGCATCCTGTTAACTTACACCAATATCACAGCGTTGCTCAATCCTTGATTGCTTTGTCGTTATATCATTCCACAGTGGTTCCACCAGACAATGAAAGGCAGGAGTGCCAAAAACTGCTGCCAATCAATACATTACCGTAGTGCAGAAGTTCAAGGTGAGTAACAATGGCTCCTGCTTTGTACTGCTCTTTACTTCTGCATCAAAGGGGGGTTTTCTGGACATGGCATGGCAACAGTACGCCAAACGTAATGCTGGGAATACACCATGAGTTTTTTCGGCAGATAGATGGCTTGATAGATAATTTCCAACAAGTCCGATCTGATTTCGATCATTTTTTCTGATCGATTTTCTCATAGAAGTGAATGGAAATTGATAGGAAAATTGATCAGAAAGTAAGGGCTGGTTCACATGGGCTTCTGCTGAGCTTCTGGCTGTGGTGTTTTTTTTTGTTTTTTCAAGATTGCCAGCGTTTAACAGCTAAGCTTTTAGCGGCTCTTGAAGGCTTTTAATGGCTTTCAGGAGAGCGTTGCGTTTTCTGGGCTTTTGGTGTCTTTTGCAGGAGGTATAGGGAAAGGCTTGGCATTGCGTTCAAACGCCAGCGTTTAAAAGCTAGCTTTTGAAAGCTTTTGAAAAGCGTTCAAGGCTAGCAGTTCTGGTCTCTGCTATTGTTTCCTCGCGTTTACTGCCTCTGAAAGCAGCATGTTGCTTTTGAGACTAGACGCAACGCTGGGATCTACTGCCAGGCTTTCATGAAAGCCTGCAAAAGCCAGCTCTAAACGCTCCCATTCACTTGCATGGGATGGCAGTAGATCCCAAAAAACGCTGCGTCTGAAACGCTGCGTTAAACGCCACAAAAACGCCCATCTGAACCAGCCCTTAAACGCTCCCATTCAGTTGCATGGGACAGCGGTAGATCCCTAAAAATGTTACTTTTAAAACGCTACGTTTAATGCCAGCAAAACGTCTGTGTGAACCAGCCCTAAATCTGCCCAAAAAAAACTCATTGGCCTCAATTAACTAAGATCATGCTGGAGATAATAAGGCAAGTGAAAACGTACCTCCACACAGTGAGAGAGTTACCTTATCTCTTCATTCCTTGAGTAACCTCCTCTGTAGTTAATTTACCTCCTCTGTAGTTATTTTTACATGCAGTTAATTAACAACCTGTCTTTAACACTGGAGTTATTTTAAGGATTGAAGAGTCAACTTAAAGACAGAAGAGTTAACTTTAGGTTTGCCTGAGGTAAAATGTTTCCTGAATACTACATGCCTCGTCACCATGGTAACAACTCTAGAAACGTTATTAAAGACAGGAGATAAGCTTATCTCCTGTCTTTAATAACGTTTCTAGAGTTATCACCATGGTGACGAGGCACGTCGTATTCAGGAAACATTTTACCTCAGGCAGACCTAAAGTTAACTCTTCTGTCTTTAAGTTATAGTTAGTTATTTTGGATGAAAAAATACATACGTCCATCGAGTTCAACCAGCACAAAGTACAACACCAGCCTGCTCCCTCATATATCCCTGTTGATCCAGAGGAAGGCGAAAAAACCCTTACAAGGCATGGTCCAATTAGCCCCAAAAGGAAAAAAAAAATCCTTCCCGACTCCAGATGGCAATCAGATAACATCTCTGGATCAACATAATTGGGCATAACCTAGTAATTGTAGCCATGGATGTCTTTCAACGCAAGGAAAGCATCTAAGCCCTCTTTAAATGCAGGTATAGAGTTTGCCATAACGACTTCCTGTGGCAATGCATTCCACATCTTAATCACTCTTACTGTAAAAGAACCCTTTCTAAATTAATGGCTAAAACGTTTTTACTCCATGCGCAGATCATGTCCTCTAGTCCTCTGAGAAGGACTAGGGACAAAAAGCTCATCCGACAAGCTTTTATATTGCCCTCTGATGTATTTATACATGTTAATTAGATCCCCTCTAAGGCGTCTTTTCTCTAGACTAAATAAACCCAGTTTATCTAACCTTTCTTGGTAAGCGAGACCTTCCATCCCACGTATCAATTTTGTTGCTGGTCTCTGCACCTGCTCTAATACTGCAATATCTTTCCTGTAATGTGGTGCCCAGAACTGAATTCCATATTCCAGATGTGGCCTTACTAGAGAGTTAAACAGGGGCAATATTATGCTAGCATCTCGCGTTTTTTTTTCCTCGCAGTTTTTTTTTCTCAAGTTAACTTTTCAATCCTTAAAATAACTCCAGAGATAAAGACAGGCTGTTTATTAACTGCCTGTGAAAATAACTACAGAGGAGGTAAATTAACTACAGAGTAGGTAACTTAAGGAATGAAGAGATAAGGTAACTCTCTCAGTGTGTGGAGGTAAGTTTTCTCTTGCCTTATTATCTCCAGCATGATCTTAGTGAATTGAGGCCAATCTATGTTGTGCGCACATGTGTTTACAAAGCAAGCTAGATATAACAGTGCAGCTTCTTGGAGAAAAAAATAAAATAAAGTACAGGAGGAAATGACAACACATCAGGAGTGGCCAGAGGCAGTAAAGATGGAAAATGCCTAAAATTCACTGAAATCAAATAGTGGAAAGTAAAGTAGACATGTTATGTAAGTAGAACATGTATTTATCTACTTATATATATGTTTTTGTCCTGGGATAGTATGGCTTCCCCTGCTGCTTTAAGCTCAGTACAAGCGCTCCTGTTCCACATTCGTCGCTTTGGGAAACAGTAAACAAAGATTTGCTTTCTTGAAAAATCCCACTAAATAGGGGGTCTTGGAGGACAAGAAGGGATCCTCAGGAGGCCCAGTGACCAGGACGACGCCGGTTCCGTTTCACTTAAGCGTAAGCTCCAGGGCTTTCCATTTCCTACAGCTGCGGCTTTCTGACCTTCTTAATGCTAAGCTGTTCCTTTAATGAAGATCATCACGGAAAACCATCCACAAAAGGATGTTATCCGTTTCTCAGGGAACATTATATTAAAGAGACCCTGTAGTGACATATAGTAGAATGCAGTCAATTATTCCGGATCATTATCCTGGTTTCAACATGAAAAACACTTCCTATAACTAATATATTGCTGTATATTGGTATGTAGCCCCACCCTCACAGTGATGTCACAGCCTAGACTGTGTCCTCCCAAAGTATTCTAGGAGACAAGGTATTTTTTCTACTGGCTTCGGAACTTTTAGTAGACAAACACTCTGCAGTGGTGCACCTTACAGGGCTGAAGAGGTGATACATTTCAGAATGTAAATCAGAATCAGAATGAGGAAAGATTTTACAATGAGCAAACACTAACTAAATAATTTATAAATTAATATTGTAAAACAATATGGAGTTTTGCTCATGTTATTTTCAGTACAGTTTATTTTGAAAGGACAACTGTGAGAGGGATATGGAGGCTGCCATAGTCATTTCATTTTAAGCAATACCGGTTGCCTGGCTGCCCTGCTGACCCTCTGCCTCTAATACTTTTAGCCATAGACCCTGACCAAGAATGCAGATCAGGTGTTTGTCTTGTTACCCATTTTGTTCATCATGTAAATGAGTCACTGTAAAAACCAATTTTGTATTACATCCCAGTGTCTATGTTTCAAATCCAGTAAAAAGGGCGCAGGAGTCTTTACGGAAAAAATGGCGCCGCCATAGGCGCCTATTATAAAAGACACGATTAGCGGAAAACAAGGTAAAATTGGGTGCAGGGCAGCAGCTGCTATCAGGCGCAAAAAAATGCATCTTCGATGCTAAAAATTGCAGCTTTCATAATGCGGCAAGAAGGTACATTTCGGCGCCCTAAGGTGCAGGACTAGGCGCGGCATTTAATAATTTACCTTTGTTGCTGCATATTGCGGCTTTCTGGCAGGGTAGGGGTTACGTTTTAGGCGAGGGGTTAGGTTTAGGCACCACGGGGGGGTGAAAGGGCTTCTTGGGTTTAGGCACCGCACCACCGGGGGGGGGGGGGGGGGGTAGGTTTAAGCACCACCGGAGTAGGGGGGGTGTTAGGGTTCGGCGTAGGTAGTGGGAGGGTTCTGTGTGAGAGTGGGGTTAGGTTAAGCTCTAGTAAATTAATATTACCGGAATTTTACTATCGAACTACTGCAGTAGAATATTGCCAATTTCAGAGCTATTCTACTAGATATTCTATTAGCGGCAATTTCCTACGCCTTTTTTTCCAGACGCCTTTATTACATGTATCCCTATATTTTGTGTATATCATTGTCTGTATTATTATGCACCCCATGATTGAATTTCTTGTGCCTTTTTTTCCAGAAGCCTTTATAACATGTATCCCTATACAGTATTTTGTGTATATCATTGTCTGTTTTATTATGTACCCCATGCTTGTGCCTTACTCTATACAGCGCCACTAAATTTGTTGGTGCTTTATACAGCATTAAAAACCGGTCCATTCGCGGATCCTCACGGAATGGATCCTAACGGATGCCAACGGATCCAATGTTAACCTATGGATCTGTTCACATTGGTCTGTTAGAACGGATCCGTTCCGCACGGTCCGGTGAACGGACCACAAATTTGGCTCTGAAGGAATTTTTCTGGACCGCTGAGCCAAGTGGAACAGAAACAGAAGTTGAAGCCCTGCACTGGGGGCAATGAGAAAACCGAACGTTTCTCCACACTGGGGAAGAAACGGACCATTCTAGAATCAGATTTATTTTTATTTCGCCAAATACAGCAGAGCTATAGTCGGAATTATTTGTGGTACACATGGCATAGACGACGTAGGCAGACATACAACACATACAAGTTAAAAAATGCAGTAGACAAATAAAATGCTGTTAAGGACCCCGAGTCCATATTCGGATAAGAACCAAGGCAGGCAGCATCCGGGGCCGGCTGACCCGGCAGTTAGAACTGCAGGCCGGGCCGGGGGAGGATGGAGTTCAGTGACCGGACAGCTTGGGGGAAGAAGGTATTCTTCCGCCTGGTGGTTTTGGATGGAATAGTCCTGTAGCGACGTCCCAGCGGGAGGAGCTTGAAGTAGTGGCTGCCAGGGTGGGAGGGGTCACGGGAGATCATGGAGGCCCTCTTCCTCAACCTAGCGGAGTGGAGGAGATCAAGTGGTGGGAGAGGAGCCCCGATGATTGTCTCTGCATCAGTTATGACTCTCTGCAATTTCTGTTTGTCACTGGCCGTTGCGCCCCCGTACCAGACAATGACTGAGGAGCAGAGGATGGATTCTATAGTGGCAGTATAGAAGCTGGTCAGCAGTTCCTTGGGCATGCCGAATCTCTTCAGTTGGTGCAGGAAGAACAACCTCTGCTGGGATTTCTTCTGAATTTTGGTGGTGTTGTGCAAAATCACTTTGGCAATGGGGTCTGAGGGGTATGTGGAGAAACGGAATGGAAACAGCTGAACGGCAACGGAGTGAAAACGGATCCGATCGACCGGTAATCAGATACATTTTCACTGATCCGTTTGCCACTAATTGCCAGTGTGAACCGGGCCTTAATCAATTATCATAATGTTTTCCTATATCCCAATTAAAAGGGGCAAAAAATGAGAGGAGTGACTTTATTTGGAGAATATACTGTACGTTATCTCTTGCTGGGAAAGTTACAGGAGAGGTCATGTGACCGCGAGTCACATGCAATGCTAAATAAACTTAACTTGGCAAGAGCGAGCTAGCAGACAGGGCTGTGAAGAATTAATGTATTTACTGTTTATGGGAGTGATATGCTAAACATCACCTGTCATCATCAATGATTTACAATGCCGCTAAATAGCTTTCACTACTTGTACTGAATTTTAATTGACCTTTTCTATGAAAAAACCTGTTGACAATTCAGAGAATTTCTGCTCTCATTAAATCATTATGGCCACTTCCATCCAAAACCTGACATTTAAAGCAGAACTCCACAATGTGGGGATTTTGCAGTTTAAAGTAGAGCTGAACTCTTGCACAGGACAGAAGGAAAACAGAGACATGCCCCCTGTATGGATTTAGAGAGTTTAGCCTGTCTAATTCCCCCTCATCTGTGATTAATCACAAGTGGAATTTGATATCCCCGCTGTGTCAGCTGGCTGCCTTGACAAAACAGCTAATTTGTAAACACAGGATGTTAACCCTATGTCTGCTTCCTTGAAAGTAGGAAGCAGACACCTTGCAGATTTACTCCAGGATTTGTATTGGCCGTAACAAAGAAATGTTTTTCTTTAAAGGTTATTATGCTGTTGCTTATATTTTAGAGCAGAGAGGAAGTTCTTCTGAGTTCAGGTCCGCTTTAATATAAAAAAAAAATTTATGACTGCAGAATAATCCGCCTCTGAAAGATCACAACGTGACCACCGATTGTAATTTTGACCAATGTTTGGCCAGACTCAATCGTAGTTATCGATCAGACCGGGAAAATTGGCTTGATGGAGGGTGGGGCGGTAGCTTCACAGCGTAGAGATGCTCTGCATCAGGCAGTGAAATGCTGTGGCTTGATTTTATTTATTTATCTAAGAATGTATATAGCAGGGCTGTGGAGTCGGAGTCGGAGTTGTGGAGTCGGAGCAATTTTGGGTGCCTGGAGTCGGTGTCGGGAAAAAATGCACCGACTCCGACTCCTAATGAATTTGTAACTGTAATTAAAATAGAAAATATGATAAAATGTTCTATTTCTCAGATAATAGTCATTCAAAATAATGTGTATATACAGTAATAGCTGTGTTCAGTCCACAAAAATGAAATAAACCAATCAAAATTAGTTACTTGTGCTGCTTCAATAAAGCAGTCCCCGTATTTTTAAAGTCAGATATACATATCTGATTGTGACTGTATATATGATGTGTACACAGGAATCTCTTATATATACTAAATAACGTCTATGCTGTAAGTATAAAGCCTGATGTGTAGCTGTGTCACTAATAGAGATGGTCAATGAGATGGAAATAATTTTGCATTGATGCTGATTTATGCAAATGTATGCACTCTTTGCTGATGAAATCAAATAATTTGATATGTTGTTAAAATTTGGTTTGCTGACTATGAATTAAAGGGTACCTGAGGCGAATTAAAAGAAAAGCTTTATACATACCTGGGGCTTCTTCCAGCCCCCTTCAGGCTAATCAGTCCCTCGCTGTCCTCCACCACCCGGATCTTCTGCTATGAGTCCTGGTAATTCAGCCAGTCAGCGCTGTCCGGCTGCATGCCGCTCCCACAGCCAGGAACATTCTGCACCTGCGCAATAGTGCTGCACAGGTGTAGTATGCTCCTGGCGGCGGAGTGTGTGCATGCGCACTACACCAGACTGGCTCAAGTACCTAGACTCATAGCAGAAGATCCAGGTGGCGGAGGAGGACAGCGAGGGACTGATTATCCTGAAGGCGGCTGGAGGAAGCCCCAGGTCTGTATAAAACTTTAATTTCATCTGTCTCAGGTTTACTTTGTTACACAGTAGTACTATACCCTACATATGCTCTCCTCACAGAGCTGCAGGGAATCCACTGAGAATGTTGTGCACATTGAACACAGAGGTGTTGTCTATCACCCATAAACCTTGTTCAGATTGTGCATGAAGAATGTGTAATAGAGGAAGAATCTCCTCATTCCCCTGCAGAGTACCTGCACTTAATTCTTACATGTACCCACACTTACATTGCCTAGGGCCTGATAGATGTTCTTTGTTCCTGTCTTCTACAAGTACTCTTACCAAGGACTAGTTTTAGTCTAAAGGGAATAAATATAGTAGTCTACATATCCTTCTCACTTCAGTTGTCTTTCCTAAGCGTTGGCAGTTAAGAGACGAATTTCACATTACATACTGTTAATCAACAAAATTGTAATATGCAAATTAGAGGAGTCGGAGTCGAAGAGTCGGAGTCGGTGGAATCCTAAACTGAGGAGTCGGAGTCGGTGGATTTTTGGACCGACTCCATGGCCCTGGTATATAGTGCTGACATATTACGCTGCGCTGTACAGAATATATTGTCTTGTCACTAACTGTCCCTCAGAGAAGCTCACAATCTATTCCCCACCATACTCCTATGTCTATATCGTGTAGTGTATGTATCGTAGTCTTGGGCCAATTTAGGGGGAAGCCAATTACCTTATCTGTGTGTTTTTGGGATGTGGGAGGAAACCCGGAGTGCCCGGAGGAAACCCACGCAGACATGTGGACAACATATAAACTCTGTGCAGATAGTGCTCCGCCTGGGATTCGAACCGGGGTCCCAGCACTGTAAGGCGAGAGTGCTACACACTACACCACCGTGCTGCCCAACTTGATGCTGATATCTACTGAATATCTATCGTGTGCACAGATCCCTCTCTGAACAGATTCCGACCAGAGAGGGATCGAATCTTTAGGGACATTAGGTGGCCTTCTCTAAGTGTATGGCCCCCTTAAATGACAACTGAAGCAAGGAGGATATGGAGGCTGCCATATTAATTTCCTTTTAAGCAATAAAAAAACACATATAAGCAGATAAATACTTGATCTACTTACGGTACATAACATATATATTATACTGTCCACATTTTGATTTCAGGGAATTCTATATAGTAAATAAATAGAAAACTGGTCCAGCCATTTTCCATCTTTACTGCCTGTGACTAAAGCCAATCTTGATGTCATTTCCTCTCTTAATCCTCTGCCTGATATGGTGTATGCTGATCTGTACTGTTACATCTTGTTTGCTTTATAAACACTTAGCAGAACATAGATTGGATTTCAGCAGATTCTGCAGGGGGGTGGGGTGCATTTCCTTTCTCAGCCTCCTGTCACACAGAATTGCCCTCAGCCAATCAGTGAGGAGCAGGAATGTGGGAGGCGAGATAACAAGCTTCCCCCTCCCCAGCAATGTACCAGAATAGAGCCAGGCTGACTGAGATAAGGTTTATTACAGCAGACACATTTATAATTGTATTGGAATGCTAGCAATGCAGGGTCAGGATGTAGACTACATAATAAACACAGAGCAGTGGATAATAGGAATTTTATTTTATGGCTGACAATCCTGTTTTAAAAGGAAATAAATATGTCAGCCACTATATGTCTTTTACTTCCAGTGTCCTTTAAAGTGGATCCGAGGTGAACTTTTACACATTGCATAATTGTGTTCCTTTCCTATTGTTTATAGGGCATTCCTCAAGTCAAATACTTTTTTGTTTTTCTTTTAACACTCTAATTCCCTATAACCTAAATAAGCTACGCCCACAGGTTCAGAGAGCCTTGGCAGTAGCAAGGGCTCATGGGAGCTCAGTCTGGGCAGGAGGAGGGGGAGGTGTTACTAGCCATTGATTTCAGAGGCAGATGGGAGGAGAGGGGATTAGGCTGATGGCTCAAGATACAGATAAGCCTGCCTCTGTGTAATGTTTACAAACAACATGGCTGCTGTCATTGTATCACAGGAATAAAATCATATTCTATTAAAGCTGTTTGCAGCTAGATTTGCTGTGTAAACCATCTAATCTTATTAGATATAATCTATATTAGATTAAGATATATAGACAAGTTACTTGTTATAGTTAGTTTTTCATCTCGGATCCGCTTCAAGCAACTTTGTGTACATAGATAGGGTATGCCCGCTACCCCTACGTCATAATTGTACATTTAAGTTTGTAATTTGCAACCCTTGCTTTTATTGGGCAGGGCAGAATAATATACAGTCAGTTTACAAATATATATTTAAAAAAAATTATATGTCAAGTTTTTGTTTTTATTTTGTTATTAAAACGTTAATAAACTAATTAAATAATTTTTTCACATTGGCTCATCGGGGTGTGACGTTTAATAAAGCTTTTTGAATTGAAAGAACAATAAAAGGATGATAAACTCCTGCGGCTATTGTTGCCATTATGAGTCCCGGTAATCACCCGGGTAATAACAGTTATTTCTGCATGCGGTTCCGCCGCTCGTTACGTGCAGCTTTGCTTTCTGCTCTTTGGGGTGGAGTTTTCTCAGACTAATCCCGACATTACAGAGGTAAATCTCAGTTTATGTAAACGGCCTCTGCAGATAGGCCGCTTCACGCACGACAGCGCACGCCGGCTCCCGACTGCCATTGTTATACAGGCTGGAGGGATTAGGGGAAAATTCACCGCATCATCGCACATGTGAGCCGATTCACAAGCAAATCAGCGCACTGAACGCTCCAGCAGTTTCCTGCAGCCGCTACAGCCTGTCTCTGCTGTGTGACAATACAGCAATACCACAAGCGGACAGAGGGGGAGCACTGCACAGGTTCAGGAAACCATCCGTTTCATTTATTTATTTATTTATTTTATTTAAAAAAAGTAACTCACATTTTTTGACATTTCTAAATTTAGTACAGAAAAGGTTTTAAATATTTTTAACTGCCAATAAAAGGTAGCCATCAAATCAAAACCTCTAATCTGCAGATGGTAGATCTACAGGTAGTGTTTCTAGGTTACTGTGGTTACATGATGCTTCTCAGATTGCCCAAAATATATAATTTGCTGATACAGATCCCAGCGTCTAAATGACCCAATTCGTTGTAGTTAACGTTGGCTGTTTTTGAGGGGTGAGACAGCTCCGTAGCCCCCCTCGTTGATATAAGGACTCCCGTTCCAACAATCTAGCATGCATGACAAAGTAGCAGACCTGTATGTTAGTTGGACAAATTAAAGAGAATCTGTACTGTGAAGATCTTACATAAATAAACGTGCCAGCCTGTTTGTTGTCTTCTCCTAGCCCCCTCTGTGACAGTTTCGCTGCTCCTGCTGCTTTCTTGGTGATAAAATTACTGTTTTATTAATTGTTTTTGTAAACAATGAAGATGGCCGCCAAACAGGAAATACATCATCAGGGCAGGTGCCTGTTTGCAGTGGCTCCTCTCAAGCCTGAATTGACTGCTGGAATGTTACTACCACTTGTTGCCTTAGCTGCTTGTCTGGGATTTGAACTGATCTTTCTGCACTCACAGCTGTTCACAAAGTCACAGCTCTGTGAGCCTCACTGACACGCTGGCTGTGAGCAGAGACCTTGCCTGTGACTGATACACACAGCACACAGGAAATCAGAGGGGGGCGTATATAACTTCTCCCTATCACAGCAGAGGCAGCCCATTCCTCCCTAGGACGACAAAGCTTGACAAAGAAAAGATTAGATATATTACAGAGACAGTGCCACTAGAAAACACCGCAGTAATCCAGAACACATTAGAACAGGTATAGGAACTTATAGGATAGAAGAAATAAGGCTGAAAATGTTGTTACAGAGTCTCTCTAAACCAACTAAGATACCTATCAATTCACCATACACTAGTTTACGATATATATAGTAGAATATTTGTAAATTAACCAATATTGTACCACTTCATTCATATAGTAAAATAGCGATATTATTCACTGGTATGCTGTAATGTTGGATCACCTTCATTCTTTTTGTTCCTGTGCCGAAGTAGCCGCGGTGATGCTGCATGTCCCCAGCCTCCACAGTGCATGCCGGGAGATGTAGTCCCTTACTGTGATTACATCTCACAGTGTGCACTGCAGGGGCCTGGTACAAACGACATCACCACGGATACGGCAACCTAAGGCTCTGCGGAACAGGGACAGAGAAGATGGAGGTCCTCCTATAGGTGGGAGGCTACGAAAAAGCCCCCTGCAGGTACGTAAATGCATGCAGTACCCCCCCCCCCCATGCCTTTCATGAAGCGCTTTACAGCACAGCTTGGCTCTCCCTCATCTGTGATTAACCTCCCTGGCGGTATGATAAATGCGGCTGCGCGGCCACGGGAGGTTTTTTTTTCACTTTTTTTTTTTTTTTTTTTTTTTTAGCATGTAGCTAGCGTAGCGCTAGCTACATGCTTCCCCCCTCCCTGCGGCGTCCCCCAGTACGCGCCGATCGCCGCCGGCGCGTATGCCCATCCGAAAATCCCGTTCTGAACGGGATTTCCATGAGGGCTTCCCCTGTCGCCATGGCGACACGCGCGATGACGTCAGAGGGAGTCCCAATCCACCCCTCAGCGCTGCCTGGCACTGATTGGCCAGGCAGCGCACGGGTCTCGGGGGGGGGGGGGCTCTAATCTCTGATGCGGCGAATAGGCACGGATCGTAAGTAACACGCAGCTAGCAAAGTGCATAAAAAAAAATTATGCAGATCGGCCCAGCGGGGCCTGAGAGATCCTCCTGAGCGGCTCACCCCGTGTCCAGCACGGGGTTACCGCTAAGGAGGTTAATCACAGCTGTAATTTGATCTCTCAGCTGTGGCTGCCTCGGCAGAGCAGCTAATTGGTAAGCACAGGATGTTAACCCTATGTCTGCCTCCATGAAAGCAGAAAGAAGACAAACTGCAGATTTATTGCAGGATTTGTATCAGCTATAACAAAGAAATGTTTTTCCTTAAAGGTTATTATGCTGTTGCTTATCTTTTAGAGCAGAGAGGAAGTTCTCAGTTCAGGTCCGCTGCTGACACTACTATTTAGCGCTTGCACACAGGTATGAGTATTGTCGCCTGCAGGGATTAGGACAAGATCCCCAGCGCCCGGTTTTAAAGAGGAACTGTAGTGAAAATAACCTAATGAATAAAATAGGTTTCATTTTACAATATTGATTTTTTTTTTTATGATTTAGTCAGTGAATGACCGTTGTAAAGTCTTTCCTCTTCCTGAATTACATTCTGAAAAGTATCACATCTTTAGTTCTGCCAGGTGATCTCTGCAGAATGTTTGTTTCTGAGAGTTCCGATGCTATGGAGTCGGAGTCGAAGAGTAATTTCGGGTATCTGGAGTCGGAGTCGGTTGTTTCAATAAACTGAGGAGTCGGATTATTTTTGTTCCAACTCCATATCCCTGGTAAAAATTAGACTAAGTCGGAGTCGAGGAGTCGGAGGTATTTTGGGTACCTGGAGTCGGACTCTGAGTCGGTGGTTTCATAAACTGAGGAGTCGGAGCTGTGGCGTAGCTAGAGGGGCCCCAAAGCAAAATTTTCATGGGGCCCTTAGATGTAGGCACTATTGAGCAATGCCACCTGTCCATACCGTATGGATATGAAGTTAATTGGGCAATTTACATTCTCATGCAATCAACACTGCACATAGCTCAGGGGAAGTGAGACAAAGTCAGATGGAGAAGCACAAGAAAGTTAATGGTTAATACATTGCGTACCACCTAGGCCCCCTATGCTCCAAGGCCCCATAGCAGCTGCTATGGCTATTGCTACGCCCTTGAGTTGGAGTCAGATGATTTTTGCACCGACTCCACAGCCCTGGAGAGTTTTATGTACAGGAGGTACATATAAGGAGATTATGCTTGCTTGGCAGTTCGAAACAGCAGTTATCTCCCAAAAGGCATTGAGATTACCAGACAGGAGACGGTCATGGCCATGGTCCTGACATCACACTGTGGGAGGGGTTTCACCACAATATCAGCTAGACAGACTCTCCATGATCATCCATTAGAGACAAGGTAAAGTTTTCTCATGGGAAAAGGGGGTATCGGCTACTGACTGGGATGAAGTTCAACCCTGGGTTAAAGTTCCTCTTTAAAGTGCCTACTAATGGTACAATATATCCAGAGGCTTCGCGTTGGTGAAGTTAGTACCTAACTTTTGTCTATTTTAAGCTCACAGGTTAGCAGGCAGAAGAGGTGGGGTTACTGCGATTTGGCAGCAGCTTGTTGTAAGGCAGTGTATAACATAGAAGCCATATTGTATCTCGTGGAAGCCATATTTTCACATTTTCTGTCTGTTTTTGTGTGTATTATGTCATATGTGTATGTATGCTAAGAGGCCAGGCTGGAAGCTGGCTTCATGGTGTGCATTGGTCACCTGACCGGTGGAAACTGAATGCTAATATGATTGTCTGTATGGCAGTGTGAAGTACATTAGCATTCAGTTCCTCTGGAAACAGGGAGCTGCTAATAAGCAGCCATTTGGCAAAGGATAGTCTGTGTCTGCATGGCTTTTGAACTCTGTGTATATGTAGGCAGCCCCATTGTCCCAATATACAAATCAGGACCAACTGAGTCTAGGAACTTCAAGGGCCAATAGCCAGCCACGGCCTTACCTCTGATCTGCTATGAAATACTGTCTCAGATGTGTATTTTGCTTGGACAATTATCACCTGCCACCTGGAGTAGGGAAGTCTTTTTGATGTGTGTGTTAAGATACAATTTTACCTGTGGAAATTAGATCTATGGGGAGATGGGAAATGTCTGGAAAGTTAATTAAAACTAGTTCCTCCCCTTCCCAACGAAATTGCAGCCTCAAGGCATATCTCCCAGCATAAAAGGCAGGGCCAGATGCCTAAAAATCATCTTCTCCTGTAGGGCATAGCTAGCGATGATCCTGAGCGAATCAGAAAAATCGTGACTTCCCAAGACCAAGTTAGACCTCATATTGGTAACGTTTATCCCCATTTTATTTTTATGCAAACTGTCTTGTAACTTTGTAACTTTTATCTTTGTAATTTTTACTTTGTTTTCGTAAATCTTTTGTATATATTATTTTCTGCATTGTTCCACTTTTTCCTGGAATATTAAATCTTTATTTAATAAGTTTGACTTCTGATGTACTAAACTAGCTCATAGCCTAGAAAGAGACTGCAGTGTAATTTACGTTACAAGTTCAGTGCCTGATTGTGCCTTGCTACTGTACGATCGTATTTTGTGTGTAGGTAAGTGATCATGCGCGGGCTTGAGTGACGTCAACGCGTACATGCGTAGCGTGTGACGCGTACGCCAGGAAGTACAGCCGAGAGGAGTCACTGGAGTGATCCCCGGCCTGGCGTTTTTTTGCAGTTTAACAAGCAGTGTGGAGGGGCAGAGGGGACGGTGAGAGGCGGCCACCCGGGAGCTAACTCCACCTAGCCCAAAGAACTTTATCTGTTATCCAACTGCCATATGAATTTGCTGCATGTTTTTAAACTTTTCTTGGAAAAATAAAAGAAGGTAATACACGATTAGAGGCTGGTCCTCTTGTTTTTATTTTTTCTCAACATCCTGCACGAGTGAGAAGGAGAGCCCAGCGGAGCCCAGCAGAGTCAGCAATCACTGGAGGATAAACAGTGGCCAGAGAGGCGACGGGGGGGCCAACACCCCCGGATGCGCGATTTGGTCACTTGAGACCTAAGGATCTGGTGAGTCTGTACCCGAAAGGGGATCTGTATCTCTACAATTTCTTTGGAAACGTGCTTATTGTGGATGAGGGGGAGCGCATGATCACTTACCTGCATAAACTTTACCAGTACAACCTGGCATATCCTGCAGCACCCCATATAACTGTTTATTTATATCTGGACATTTGTGGCTAGGTGCCATTGGAACTTTAAACACCCAGAGAGGTGGTTGTGCCATCTGGGGTGATTTTAAATCAATTGTAAGCGCTGAAATTATCTTTTCTTAAATGTATTTTGTGTGTGGCGTTCCCGTGTTTGGCCTAAGCGCAAAGCTGACCCAAATACAAAAAAGCGGACTGCGTGCAGATCACTCGACAGCAGAGTGGGAATCGTTGAAGTGTCTAGCAGCAGCTAGTAGTGGCAGTAAGAAGTGCTTTGAGGGGTGACAGCCTTGTGGTAGCTTGAATAAGGCTGCTCCCTGCTCAATCTGGTCAAACCTGCAGTCAGTAAAAGTGTCTGCAGGCGTGCCGCAGGGCCGGTTCCTGACACTTGTTTAAGGCGTTTTCAGGATGGGTGTATCGGTCTGAACGACACATACGCTCTAAGAAAGGTGTTTCAAACACAACAGGTGGATTTAATTTAAAATCTTCTCCTGGGGCAAAAAAAAGAGTGGAGTAAGTTTCAAAAAAAAAAAAAAAAAAAAAAAAAAAAGTGTAGAAATTTTTCACTAAACCAAAAACTCCGTCCAAATCCCTTTTCCAGGACTGAGAACTGCTCATCGAGGCGCAGCACGGCCAAACTCTTCTGTTTAGAGACACATCAGGGGAACAGATGAAAGTTATTACAGTGATGATGACAATCACTGATCTTGCAATACTTAATGCAGATCCGCACACACCTCCAAACCTGAGATAAAGCTAACTGAACTGAAAATAAACGCACAAGATAAACCTGGACTGAAAATCAAGGCGCAAGATGAAAAATGTCTGTGGGGGAGTTAAAGGGAACCCTAGGCAAGAGGAATATTGAGGCTGCCATATTTATTTCCTTTAAACAATACCAGTTACCTGGCAGTCCTGCTGATTTTTTGTGCATCAGTAGTGTCTGAATCACGTACCTGAAACAAGCAAGCAGCTAATGCAGTCAGGCTTCAGTCAGAGCACCTGATCTGCATGCTTGTTCAGGGGCTATTGCTAAAACTATTAGAAGCAGAGGATCAGCAGGAAAGCCAAGCAATCAGCATTGTTTAATGCCCCTTTTACACTTTTTTGTCTATCCTCAATGACACAGTGTTTCTGTGTAGCAAAGAGCTAAAATATATGAACTGTTGACCTTTTTATGTATGTACTCCGAGGCAGTTTTCAGCCAGGAAGTGTTTTAAGACTGATTGCTTATCAGTGAGGATTACACTATAGCCTGGCTGGGTCCTGACCTGAGAAAACCAGTTAATTGCATACTTGAATTTTAACTCTTTCAGGCAGAAAAAGAAAGGAACACAGCATAGTCATTTGTGTGCTTACCACTGTACATACAAATGTCTATCTCATCATGTCACTTAAAGGGAACCTGAAGCGAGTAAAATGATTTAAAATAAACACATGACGTAGCTGCAAATGAATATTACATACGAACCTCACTGTCAGTTCCTCTCAGAAGCTCACCATTTTCTTCTTACAGTGATCCCTTCCAGTTCTGACAATATTTTGTCAGAAATGAAATATAGCAGTTATATATCTGCAGCTGTCAGTTACAACTAAATGTGCAATGTAATGTTCATGTAACCCTATGGCTCTAGTGGGTGATATTACAGTTTCACAGTGTGCTGACCAGGAAGCGGTTATGGGGTAATGGCCATTTTTAAAATGGAGGACGGAGAATTCCATTGATCACAGTGAACAATTGGGACGCAGAAGAGGACCGCTGTGTGGTTATTTTGACTTTTTATTTTCAGTTCAGGTTCTCTTTAAGGGTCCTTTTAAGTAAAAACATTTTAAACCAAGCTCATAATCCTTCAATGTGATCCACGTACCAGTTCAATTCCTTGCGGGAATGGCGTATCGCTCCAATCAGTCAGTGGGAACCTTTGAATGATTTTTCCGTATCCTTCGCCAGAACCTGCGAATAAGAAGGAAAAAAACAGAGAACAGCTTAGTCCTGCGTCTCCTAACAATTTACACAATAAATTACAGTTGTTACGATCTATTAAATACAGCCTACAGTCTTAGTTGTAATACCAGCCATGTGTGGGGTATGATAATCGTCCAGTATCAGCATTTCTGTAGTTAAACAGACCTGTGCGTCCTCTCACTAAGACTGCACTCTGCTATGCTACCGAGATGTAAGGAAAGCACAGTCTCACCCCGCCCACTTCTGATTCTCCCCTCTGTCTTCACATAGCTAGACAAGCCTCTAGGCCAGTGGTTCCCAACCCATGTGCCGCGACACATACATGTGTCGCGGCAGCTTCGGGTATGTGTCGCGGCTCTCTGAGGGGAGCAGCGCAGCGGAGGTAAAGCTGTGGGCAGCGGCGGAGAAGGGGGCCATCTCCCCCCCTTCTCTCACCTTAGGGTGCTTTGCCTTCCTCGCTCTCCCCTCCGATCTGTGTGTGCGGCGGCGTTTGGCAGCGGGCGGGACTTACCTTCTGTGTCGCTCCATGCGCCGGCCGGAAGTTCTTGTGTCGCAGCCGCTGCTCTGGTCTGGATCAGGCCAGAGTAGTGGCAAATCATCCCGCGCCGGCGACGAGACCAGACGGAGGACACGGAAGGTAAGTTCCGCCCCTCTGCCAGCCACCGCACTTCATTCCGGAGGAGAGAGCGAGGGAGGGAGAGCACCCTGAGGTGCCGCTCTCCTTCCCTCGCTCTCTCCTCCTGGCTACAATATACTGGGCACATATACCTCTGGCTACATATACCGGGGACATATACCCCTGACTACATATACCGGGGACATATACACCTGACTACATATACCGGGGACATATACACCTGCCTACATATACTGGGGACATATACACCTGCCTACATATACTGGGGACATATACCCCTGCCTACATATACTGGGGACATATACCCCTGCCTACATATACTGGGGACATATACCCCTGCCTACATATACTGGGGACATATACCCCTGCCTACATATACTGGGGACATATACCCCTGCCTACATATACTGGGGACATATACCCCTGCCTACATATACTGGGGACATATACCCCTGCCTACATATACTGGGGACATATACCCCTGCCTACATATACTGGGGACATATACCCCTGCCTACATATACTGGGGACATATACCCCTGGCTACATATACTGGGCAAATATATCCGTGGCTACATATACTGGGGACATATACCCCCTGACTACATATACCGGGGACATATACACCTGCCTACATATACTGGGGACATATACTCCTGACTACATATACTGGGGACATATACCCCCTGGCTACATATACCGGGGACATATACACCTGCCTACATATACTGGGGACATATACCCCTGCCTACATATACTGGGGACATATACCCCTGCCTACATATACTGGGGACATATACCCCTGCCTACATATACTGTGGACATATACACCCTGGCTACATATACTGGGGACATATACCCCTGGCTACATATACTGGGCACATATATCCGTGGCTACATATACTGGGCACATATACCTCTGGCTACATATACTGGGCACATATACCTCTGGCTACATATACCTCTGGCTACATATACTGGGCACATATACCTCTGGCTACATATACTGGGGACATATACCCCTGGCTACATATACTGGGCACATATATCCGTGGCTACATATACTGGGCACATATACCTCTGGCTACATATACTGGGCACATATACCTCTGGCTACATATACTGGGCACATATACCTCTGGCTACATATACTGGGCACATATACCTCTGGCTACATATACTGGGCACATATACCTTTGGCTACATATACTGGGGACATATACCCCTGGCTACATATACTGGGCATATATACCTCTGGCTACATATACTGGGCACATATACACCTGCCTACATACACTGGGCACATATACCCCTGGCTACATATACTGGGCACATATACCCCTGGCTACATATACTGGGCACATATATCCCTGGCTACATATACTGGGGACAACTGGCTTTTTGTCATTATGTGCATTTACTGGTGAAAAGCTGTCTCTTATTATGTGCATTTACTGGTGAAAAGCTGTCTCTTATTATGTGCATTTACTGGTGAAAAGCTGTCTCTTATTATGTGCATTTACTGGGGAAACGCTGTCTCTCATTACGTGCATTTACTGGTGAAAGGCTGTCTGTCATTACCTGCATTTACTGGTGAAACGCTGTCTCTTATGTGCATTTAGTGGGGAAACGCTGTCTCTCATTACATGCATTTAGTCTACGTGTCACGGAGATCTGAACGTTTGGTTTGATGTGTCACGACTCCAAAAAGGTTGGGAACCACTGCTCTAGGCCATACAAGTCAAACTACAGCCCAGGGGCCAAATCTGGCCCTCAGAGTCATTGAATTTGGCCCCCAAAGTGGTTCCCCACTTTGCATTATGTTTGGCCCACTGTAGACCCTCAGTGTAGATGTATTGGAGGTGAAGCCCTAGATCACCAGGGATGCCATATGGGGGAGGGAGAGGAAAAGCACTAAACACCAAGGAACTGTATAGGGGAGGGGGTCACACTAGACACCGGTGAACTGTATAGGGGAGAGGGCCACTAGACACCTGGGAACTGTATAGGGGGGGGGCACTAGACACCTGGGAACTATAGGAAGGGAAGGGGGGCCAGTAGGCGCCAGGGAACTTTATAAGGAAGGGAGGTGGCCACTAGACATTGAGGTTGGCCCACGACTTGTTCCCAGTGTTCAATATCTAGGCCACTCCCATATGTTAAAGCCAAATATTTATTGGAGGACTTGGGTGGGGACATGGCTGAGGCGGTGTTGCTAGGCTGCACTGTAGCCTGGTGCCCTCCAGGGTTACTAGCTAGAGCTAGAGAGTCCATCACACTATATATGTTTTAGCACAATACAGTCACTTCTGTTGTACCGCCGACTTTATTTTAATAAATGCCAAGCACTCATTGCTGTTGCACCAGAGAAGCAAAAACAGCTCCTGTTAAAGCAACAGACCCATCTTGTGCTTTGTACAAGCTTAAAATGCAACACTATGCACTGTGCTAAGTGTAATGTAAACAGGCACCAAGTCAAGCAAATCATTTAAAATCAAGCAATCCTACCTGAGGGGTAAAACTTTTCTACTACAGCAGTTTCTAGGGCCGTTGCCCAGGGCCCCCAAGAACTCAGTGGGTCACCAGGTGACCCCTCAACTCCATATCTGTCACCTGGCAGAGTTTTCTGCAGCATTGTGACATACCGGTCCTGGCTGATCCGCTCCTCCATCAGCCCCATCCCCCCAGTCTTCAGCCTCGTGGGGGCGCCTCCTCTCAGTGACCTGGGGCATGTCATTATGTGCTGGGTCACAAAGGAGAGGCGCCCCTGCGAGGGTGAAGTGCATGGAGGAGGGTATCAGCCGGGACAGGTGAGTCGCAATGCTGCCAAAACTATGCAATTAGGATGGCAACCGGGGGGGGGGGGCAGCAGCCAGCTCAGGGGCCCTGCGAGGTGGATTTGTCACTTACAGGGGAGGAGGGTTGTCGGGGAGCCCCAGGTTAATTTTGCCCCAGGGCCCAATTGTGACTAGAACCGGCCCTTGCACATAATTATTACTCTGACACGTGCTCTATATTTGGCTTTGGGACTTGGCCTGCAGAAGCGGGTAGAGAACCGCGAAACGTGTTGCCAGTGCATAATAAGATTCACTGTGTGTATGAATTTGTCGTTATTGAGGTAAGCCACCGTTTTTTCCCATTAAGTTGTTTTTAACTTCATTTTATACACTCCTGGGCGCCTCTTACCCCCTTTCTGACATTCCAAAGCTTCAGAAAAGTCTTCACCAGGTTCATATAAAAACCCGAGTCGGACTCTGGCTCCACCGAGCTCCATCACCACTCTAGCTGTTAATGCGATCTGTCAGGACGCATTAGATTCCTCGACAAGTACATTAACAATTGAACAGCATGTTAAACAAACCGAGGCATGAATTAAATATCACGTCTCTGAGGTCTAAGAAGAGATGTTTGCCGCTGTTGCGTAATAATTAACAGCACATGTAACTGGCCCAGGCATCTGAGAGCTCTGAAAACCGATCACACAGAGTCTGCGGCCAGCTTGCCCCAAAATCACTCCTGAAGGTTGCTATTCTGGGCCTGGGACACTGCTCAGAGTCAGTAAACAGGGCGACATCTGGAGCGTAGTAGATGGAGGAGCAGGGGCTGGTGTCCCGGGAACTGTGGGTTAAGTCAGATAGAACAACTTTCTTTCACAATCCTCATGAATGGAAAACTACTGGTTCCTAGAAAATCGGCCAAAGCCTGGCTTGCTGACTGGATAATGATAACCGCCTCCAGTGTACAGCTCCTCCCCCATTCTGTTCACAAAGCTCAACCCTGATTGGCTAAACAAGTTAGATTAGCTAAAACCCTGCCCCTCATGTTGGCCAATCAGGCCAATCCTCTGACTCCAACTCCCCAGTTTATGACACCTCCGACTTCTTGTCTCTGGCGGTACGGGGCGGAGCAAAAAATGTTAAATCTCTAGAACGCAGAAGCGGTCAAGTGCCACTGCTTTTTATTGGAAAATTGTTTCTTTATGGGCATTTTAGACCTCTTGGACTACTGTCCTGGGAGAAGCTCATAAAACAAATTCACAGTCATGTACAGTTTTGGGATTACGGTACTAATTCCAAAAGGCTTTGTGGGCATGGTTTAAGGCTCATACACATGTTCAACATAATGCAAAATCAACTGCACAGCATGACCACACAACAAGTCGTTTACATGACAGGTATGTACACACACGCCAACCAACTAAACAACCAACTCACTTAACTACTATGTGTGCAAGCTAAATGACAAACTGCACAACATGTCAGCATTCAAAAACAACAAAGTTGTTCAAAAGACTTGTACACATGTGGCCAACCTGCACGATAGTTGTGCAGGTCCATCCACCGGTTGGATCTGGCAAACAAACTTATCAGTTGGTCATCTTGTTGTTTGCCAGACATACACACACCCGATTGTTTTCCAACTGTGGAGAACAGCAGAAGAAGCAGAGCAGGACGTTGCTGGGAAGACACATGAAGGTGGAGTTGGAGTGATTAGCATGAGCAGAGTGGAGCAGGACAGCAGGAGCAGAGCAGGAAGTCCCCGAGAAGACATTTAGAGGTGGAGTTGGAGTGTTTAGCAGGAGCAATGTGGAGAGGGGCAACAGTAGCAGAGCAGGAAGTGGCTTGGAAGATATATAAAGGTGGAGATGGAAAGATTAGAAGGCCAGCAGTAGCAGAGCGGAAAGTGGCTGGGGAGAGGTAGCAGTAGCAGAGCAGGAAGTAGTTGGTAAGACATATGAAGGTGGAGTTGGAGTGATTAGCAGGAGCAGAGTGGAGCAGGGAAGCAGTAGCAGAGGAGGAAGTGGCTGGGAAGACATATGAAGGTGGAGTTTTGGAGTGATTAGCAGGATCAGAGTGGAGCAGGGCAGTAGTAGCAGGGCAGGAAGAGGCTGGGGAGACATATGAAGGTGGAGTTGGAGTGATTAGCAGGAGCAGAGTGGAGCGGGGCAGCAGCAGAGTAGGAAGCAGCTGGGAGGACATATGAAGGTGGAGTTGGAGTGATTAGCAGGAGCAGAGTGGAGCAGGACAGCAGTTGCAGAGCAGGAAGTGGCTGGGATGACATATAAGGTGAAGTTGGAGTGATTAGCAGGAGCAGAGTGGAGCAGGACAGCAGTTGCAGAGCAGGAAGTGGCTGGGATGACATATGAAGGTGGAGTTGGCGTGAATAGCAGGAGCAGAGTGGAGCAGGACAGCAGTAGCAGAGCAGGAAGTGGCTGGGGCAGCAGTAGTAGAGCAGGAAGTGGCTGGGAAGACATATGAAGGTGGAGCTGGAGTGTTTAGCAGGAGCAGAGTGGAGCAGGGAAGCAGTAGCAGAGCAGTAAGTGGCTGGAAAGACCTATGAAGATGGAGTTGGAGTGTTTAGCAGGAGCAGAGTGGAGCAGAGCAGGAAGTGGCTGGGAAGACATATGAAGGTGGAGTTGGAGTGATTAGCAGGAGCAGAGTGGAGCAGGGCAGCTGTAGCAGAGCAGGAAGTAGTTGGTAAGACATATGAAGGTGGAGTTGGAGTGATTAGCAGGAGCAGAGTGGAGCAGGGCAGCTGTAGCAGAGCAGGAAGTAGTTGGTAAGACATATGAAGGTGGAGTTGGAGTGATTAGCAGGAGCAGAGTGGAGCAGGACATCAGTAGCAGAGCAGGAAGTGGCTGGGAAGACATATGAAGGTGGAGCTGGAGTGTTTAGCAGGAGCAGAGTGGAGCAGGGAAGCAGTAGCAGAGCAGTAAGTGGCTGGAAAGACCTATGAAGATGGAGTTGGAGTGTTTAGCAGGAGCAGAGTGGAGCAGAGCAGGAAGTGGCTGGGAAGACATATGAAGGTGGAGTTGGAGTGATTAGCAGGAGCAGAGTGGAGTAGGGCAGCAGTAGCAGAGCAGGAAGTGGCAAATAGGGGTTCAGCACAGCGTGCTCCATGTAAACAATATAATTTTATGCAGGATCAGCTCAAGTTCCAGAAGCTGAGTCATTAGTATGGTTTATTTACATTATTCACGAGATGACTTTGAGCACGTTTCTGAAATGTCTCATGAATGCAGCTGCTAATTATGCTCCTCACGTGACCCCGCCTTTGCAATCTACATCTCATAATGTGGCGATACGTCCCCGTAGGGACCGTCTGCACCTGCATCACGTACGCAGTACACGCTGCGGAGAAGAACAGGCGTACACTTGGAAAAGTGATTCCTATACCACAGTTGCTGGGCAAGGTTAGACAAGCCTGGTATTGTGACTGTGCCAGAGGTAATTAGTCGCTGGTCTATAATATCCTTCTAATCACAAGATGTGCAAAACACAAAGAGGCGCCTTTTCAGCGACAGACGAGATGTGTGCGGAACATTACAGGTTCAATTCTTCTGGATGATTACACAAAACCACATACAAATCGCAGCTTGTTCTTCTCATCTTAGTGCAGTGCGGTAACTTGCGTATTGTAAGCTGAGAAGTCTATAGGCGCTACTGCAAGTTCTCTGTTCAGGCAAACTGCCTCTTCAAACATCCAGAGCTTTTGTGAAGATTTCATTGCGTGCGATTGGATGGCATGGATGTGTGACCAGAGCTGTGGAGTCAGAGTCGAGAAGTCGGAATCGGTGGTTTCATGAATTGAGGAGTCGGAGTCGGTTGATTTTTGTACCACAGTTCTGGTACGTATTAGACTAAAGAGTCGGAGTAGAGGAGTCGGAACTATTTTGGGTACCTGGAGTCGGTGGTTTCATAAACTGAGGAGTCAGAGTTGGAGTCGGATGATTTTTGTACCAACTCCACAACCCTGTGTGTGACAGCGGAGAGAGCTAATGAAAATACACATAACAAGGGCCGGACTTCTGAGAGGTTCCCAGAGAATACTTACGACTGTTTCTAGAGATGCATGGTGAAACTGGATGAGTAACAAATTAAGGCCCTGTTAACACGGAGGCTGGTTTCACACTGGAAACTGGCGGCAGCGGTACGGTGCGATCGGATGATCGCAACGCTAAAAATAGCCTTCATGGATTTCCGTGTTAATACGCAGTAATCCGCTTCTGGCTAACAGTGTGGAGTGTTTAACAGGAGCAGAGTGGAGCAGGGCAGCAGTAGCAGAGCCAGGAAGTGGCTGCAGTAGCAGAGCAGGAAGTGGCTGGGAAGACACATGAAGGTGGAGTTGGAGTGATTAGCAGGAGCAGAGTGGAGCAGGGCAGCAGTAGCAGAGCAGGAAGTGGCTGGGAAGACACATGAAGGTGGAGTTGGAGTGATTAGCAGGAGCAGAGTGGAGCAGGGCAGCAGTAGCAGGGCAGGAAAAGGCTGGGGAGACACATGAAGGTGGAGTTGGAGTGATTAGCAGGAGCAGAGTGGAGCGGGGCAGCAGCAGAGTAGGAAGCAGCTGGGAGGACATATGAAGGTGGAGTTGGAGTGATTAGCAGGAGCAGAGTGGAGCAGGACAGCAGTTGCAGAGCAGGAAGTGGCTGGGATGACATATAAGGTGAAGTTGGAGTGATTAGCAGGAGCAGAGTGGAGCAGGACAGCAGTTGCAGAGCAGGAAGTGGCTGGGATGACATATGAAGGTGGAGTTGGCGTGAATAGCAGGAGCAGAGTGGAGCAGGACAGCAGTAGCAGAGCAGGAAGTGGCTGGGAAGACATATGAAGATTGATTTGGAGTGATTAGCAAGAGCAGAGTGGAGCAGTGCAGCAGTAGCAGAGAATTATAAAAATTTCTTATGCGCTGCAGACGTGGTTCGCGTTCCAAAATTTTTGTATTTAACAATATGAGTCAATACTAATAGAAAGTCTGCGCTCACAAAACGCAGGCCAAAAATACAGAAAAACAGAAGAGATCTCACGTTCCTTAATGTCCAAGGAAACAGTCCCAAAATTGATTAAACTGTGTCAACTTCTCTGCATAAGCCTTGTTTCACGTCACATGCAAAAAAACAGAAGCACATACATTTAGTGTGTAACTGCAAGACTGAAGTATATTCCAACACCTCTCCAAAGTGCTCTGTCCGTCACCTCACACTACACCACCAGTGCTGGAACCCCCCCCCCCCAAAGTGCCCGCACTCACCCAGCTGTCCTCCAAAGTATCCGGAGGCTAGAATGATAGCTTTTGGGGGTTACTGGACACTTAACAGTCCAGGCAGTCCACCTCTGCTTCTAATTAGAACATACTTGCTCCTCAGTAACTAGAACTCAAACGGGCTGACATAGTGTAAAACCATAAAACATTTTAATAATTAAAAAATATTGCACTCACAAGCGATGGCTCTTAACAAGCAGTTACACACTATGTATGTGCTTCTGTTTTTTTTTGCATGTGACGTGAAACAAGGCTTATGCAGATCGGAGAAGTTGACACAGTTTAATCCATTTTGGGACTGTTTCCTTGGACATTAAGGAACGTGAGATCTCTTCTGTTTTTCTGTATTTTTGGCCTGTGTTTTGTGAGCGCGGACTTTCTATTAGTAGTAGCAGAGAATTGCATTACAGCTTCAAGGACAATGTAGTCATCTTGAGAGGAAAAATAAAACCTGCCCTCTGCCTGATTCCCATGGTTAGCACAGTCGAGGAGGTGAATAAACATTCTGAAAGATCAATCTATTTGATGCCAGGGTACACTGTGTTTTCAACAACAAAACGTTTTCGCAATCCTATGAATCATAAGCAAGGGAAAACATGAATTGGAATAACTGATATATAAGGAGGGGTAATGGGTAGGCACCTGAGATAAAAAAAAATACGAGGTGATGCTTACAAGTATTGAGCTTCCTGCTGGATTTGGTACAGCAGGCAAAGGGTGTATGACAGTACACCTGATTGGCTGACTGGCGTCTGCTGGCCAGATGGAGGCAGGTTATTGCTCTAGCTGGAAGTTAGCAATTGTGTTTTTGTGCAGTTGGCATTCAGTTTAGAGGTGGTGGGGTGAGTTCCTTGGAGGTGAGAGGTCCAGGGCTTGCCCACACTTCCCTCTAGGTGTCGCATGGTGGTTTGGGGGCCCCAGCGAGTGAGAGAGACCTGGGGCCCCTGGGCTGTCATGTGGACCAGCGTTTGTGATTTAAAATTTCATTTTTGCGGCTTCTACGATGCGGTTGACAGGTGAGTGGTTAGGGAGGGGACCGTGTGGGAGATGTGCCTACACGGGGCGTCCCTGTAAACGATGCAATTCACGATTGCGTCCAACCGAAGCCTCCCACCTGAATGCTAATTTATGTAATTCCTGCTGGATTTGGTACAGCAGGCAAAGGGTGTATGACAGTACACCTGATTGGCTGACTGGAGTCTGCTGGCCAGATAGAGGCAGGTTATTGCTCTAGCTGGAAGTTAGCAATTGTGTTTTTGTGAAGTATTGAGCTTTACCCAGAAAAAAACTGAGCTAGATAGCTGTAAATTGCAGGGTGTACCGACTTCTTTGTCTATTTTCAATGATGCAAAAATCAACTACCTATGATATTAACTTATCTTTTTTTTCCAGTCCAAAGTGAACTTGGCAGCATCTCCAAAAAAGATCAATGTAGAAGAGTATAGAACCATAATCAAAATCTTGTGTCTCCAAGGGAAAGGTGCAAAGCAGATTCACCACAGTAGAACAATAGCAGATCCGGCACAGGTTGCAGTAAACCAGTATTCTTTTATTCCAGCAGGTACATACAAAACAGTGGAAGTAAAGAGGTGGTCGGCCTAACAGCCGTTTCACGGGTTCCCCCGCTTCTTCAGAGGCACAAAAGATGCAAAGCAGATTCATGATGAACTGTCACAAACTTTGGCAGGGCTGTGGAGTTGGTACAAAAATCATCCAACTCCAACTCCTCACTTTATAAAACCACCGAATTCAACTCCGATTCCAGGTACCCAAAATTGCTCTGACTCCACAGCCCTGAACTTTGGGTGACAGCAGCCCCTCCTATGCAACAGTTACACGTTGGGTAGTCAATTCTAAAACTGGCCATTTTGGTGTTGAAAGTGAGACCTAGTGGAAGGCCTGTCACTGTCTCTGTGCCTTCTACTGTGAAAGCCACCCATAACATGATCATGGAAGATCGCCAAATATTAACCAAAAGTATTGCTACATATCTGGCAATATGACGTGAGAGAATTGGCGCCATTATCCACAAGTACTTGGAAATGAAAAAAACTTGCCGCAAAGTAGATGCCAGAACTTTAGACGACCGAACAAATGAGGAGACGCTTGGAGATATCGGTGGCTGTTTTGGAACATTTTGCAAGAAATGAGCCTGGACAAACAGTGATGAGACATCGATCTACTGTCCTGAGACAAAGGAACAGTCTAAGAAATGGAGGCACTGTGGTTTCCCCAAGCCAAAGAAGTTCTGTGTACAAAGGTCAGTGCAGAAGCAAACGGCAACCATCTCTTGGGATATAAAGGGAGTTCTGCACGTGGACTACCTCCCAAGGGGTTTAACCTTTAATGTCACGTATTAAATGTTCTGTATTGACAAAGCTTGGGCAAAACATTAAGAAAAACGTCGAGGAGCTCTCCAAAGGTGTCGTCTTGTTGCACAACAATGCCTTGTCACACGCTGCAGGTGACAGTATTGCAAAAATGGCCTCCGTCAAGTGATGCCCCATCCACCCTGGTGGAGGCGCCCTTGAAGATATACTACTACGGAACATTATATAGATGAAAAGTGTAATGTCTTACCTTCTCAGAAGTACAAACCATTAAAAAAATGGAAAATATATATTTATCTTTTCCTTCTTTTAATGGTTTGTTCTTCTGAGAAGGTACGACGTTACACTTCTCATTTACAGCATGTTATGTAGTAGTACATCATCAAGGGCACCTCCACAAGTGTTTCTAGTATAGCCTATACCCCCCAAGAGGTTCATAGTCATGAGGACCTTGGTGCCCTCAGAACTTATCCAGGAGAGCTACCAACCAGCCTATGCACCAACAGACCTGGGACACCGAGCGGGGATGGTTATATTCCCGCAGCCTCAGAAAGTCGTTGCAAGTTTTTGCAACCCACCCTTGTTAGTATATTACTTATACATGTGTTCTTACAATTATCTCCTTATTCCAAGATACTGCACCATTGGGCTGTTAGTCTCTCTCATACCACAGATGTTTGGAGGTTACAGGTAAACATCAAGCATCGATTCTTTTTCCCCTATCCACCCTATTCGCCTGACCTGGCTCCTTTTGACTATGGATCAATTCGGAGAGTGTGTGGTCTACCGACACTATGAGGTACACAGTCCTGTCACTGAAAGTGAGAGATATCAAACATCCAGACACCACCCTAATTAGGAAAGCTGCGTGCTCATGATGCCGATGACAGATTTATAGAACATGGATCACTGAGAAAGGAAAACAATATCCATCAGGCACGGTAGCCTAACAGCCGTTTCGCAGGGCGGTGCTTCTTCCGAGGCTGGTGTGAATCAGCCTCGGAAGAAGCACCGCCGTGCGAAACGGCTGTTAGGCTACCGTTTTTGCCCTGCATCCACCATCACCACCCTCTGATCCGGTAGGACATCTATCTCATATTGTAATATTGACTTTGCCATCATAGCACGAGTTGTCTGCTTATGACTTATGCTCCTACCAATGAACACAAGGAATTCACATATTGTGATCCATATCACGCTTGAATCCTAAATAAATACAATTCAACTGCAGCGCCTGATGGAAATGGTTTTCCTTTCTCAATGATCCATCTCCTTTTGACTATCATCTGTTCCCCAAAATAAAAAAAACACCTAAAGGGACAACGGTTTAAGGCTTAAAGTGTACCTGAGAAGAGGAAGGGGGGAATTATACATTCCTGTGGCTTTCTCCAGCCCCCTCCAGACATATCGCTCCCTCACCCTCCTCCTTGTTCTTCTGTCGGCACAGGCTCAGTACGGCCGTGCATGCTCCCCAGTTGCGCTGTGCAGTAGTGCACAGGCACAGAGGGGCTCTTGGCGACGGGAGCACGATTGGGGCAATTGGCCCCAAAACAGAGGTCTTTTCGGGGTCAATTGCAGAAGATCCAGGAGGAGGGCACGGGAGCGATAAGCCTACAGAGTGGGCTTGAGAAAGCCCCAGGTATGACCCTCTTTTTGCCTTAGGTTTTCTTTAAAAAGCTGCAGTGGAGATGTGACAAGCGCACTGACATGCTGGGGGAAGATGTAGAAAAGTATGGCAGTTACAGCATCCTAGCTCCATTTATTCTGGGTAAGGCTTAATGCTTGTCAGCTCCCCCTCCCTGTGGCTGCATGAAGTCCGCAGAGACTGGGCCAGGTCATGTCTGGAACTGTTATACAAGTCTCCAACTGGATCCCGGTTAAATGATTGACACCGGCCTGCTTTCTGGACGGGCTAATCTTTAACCTGGCTGTGCAAGGTCACATTCTTTATCATGGCCAAGATACTTTCACTGCATGGCCCAGGCGAGACACCGAAAAAATATCATGTATTTCGAGGAAAAGGCACCCTCTACAAAAAAGCAATTTCAGGGAAATGTTTTGAGTTTTGCATAGGAATCGTTTGGAAAGGGATTCATTGCGGTTTATGCCCCCAGTGGACAGATTTGCCCTTACTTCCTTTCACTGGCACCTCAAAGGACCTGTACGGAGTTACCGTTCATGATTTGCCTACTTAGATGCCGATTAATAGGACACGCCCACAAATGGCTCTCATCTGCCACATTACGGTGACGGGGTAATGTTAGAAGCCCCAGGTGAGTTCAACTCTTTTCCCCCCCCTAGCCCTCTACAGTAGTCCTTTAAACACAAGAAAATAGTTAACAAAGGAACACGTTTTTGATCTGAGGAAGGAAACCCGTGCAAGTGCCCGAGAGCACACATACCTCACAGGATAAGCTATACAGGGTGGGAGGAGTCGCCCCGGTGTCAGTGCAAACTACCGATTTAGGAGGTAATAAAGAACAGTTTTACCTCATTATGAAAATTAAAGAATAATTTATTGGACACCAAAAACAAATTTGGGTTTCATCCACGTCTTCAGTTTGTACTTACACTGGGGCGCCTCCTACTACACCGTTTAGTCTAGCCCCCCCTTCCCCCCTTCTTCCCTCTTAGAGGTCATCGCTGCAACCAATACCCAGGCAATATCCAGTGGACCTTTTCAAATAGATGCCGACCCAAGTCCGAAAGAGGATAATTTATTGCCCTCCTTCGTTCTCCCCTTCACTTAATGTCTCATCCTGTGACAAGTGTAAGTTAGAACAGTAGAGGGCGCTCTACTGTTTGAACTTCGCCTTCTCACAGGACGGGACAGGAAGCGAAAAGAAGACGTCGGAAGAACTGAGAGCCTGCAGGGACCTGGGGGACTTGGACCTGGGGGACTTGCACTGGCGGACAGCTGATATTACTGCTGTGTTGGTTGTCACCCTATCGAACGCCACCAACGATGCGCTCCCGACCCGCCGGCAATCGAGCAAAATGTTTTGCCTGTACAGATCGTCTGAATCGATTGATTTCGGATGGAAATTTGGTTGATTGGTCAACATTTACGTTAACGATTTCACAGCAGTTTCGGTCACAGTGATCGAATCTGCTGTATTTCGATGGGAAATAGACACCTTTAAGCCCAATCTACACGATACGATTCTTTATACGATTCGATTACGATTCTATTTACGATCTGATTAAATCCAACATGTCCGATTGGGATTCGATTCGATTCACTTCGATTTGCTATTGCAAAACAATGGCAAATCGAATTGAATCGAATCCCGATCAGACATGTTGGATTTTATCGGATCGTAAATAGAATCGTAATCGAATCGTATAAAGAATCGTATTGTGTAGATGGGGCTTTAGGGTGTCCTGGCACCCCATCTCCTCCAGATTATGCCAATAAATCAGGAGTAAATCTATCCGGGGAAATCAGAGCTGTAGTGTTATAGTGAATCTGTCCCATGATTTCTCCTCTACGCTCTCCTCCCTGTGCAGCCGGATAAATGCCCAGCGCTATCGTGTTTACTTTGGTTCCCAGAGATCTTCAGACGTCCCCATGAAGAGACAATGAGCGGGGTCGCATTTACTGTAAACACGGGTTAGAGAATAACTCTTACGAAAGAGCCGTAAAATTACTGTAATTTGCTGTGCGCTCTAATTTGTAACCAGCGCTGACCGCTGCTGTACCGTCGAGTCAGATCAATGCGGGATTGTCCGGAAGGAGGAGGACAGAGTTGGCAGACTAGAACTGCGCACAAGAAAAGGCCCAAACCTCTAGATGATGTAAAAAATGATCCTACAAAGCTCATTACCTTCATACTGGAAGCAAGTTGGAGCTAGCTTATACTTAAAACAGGATTGTCAGCCACAAAATCAAATTCCATTTACCCACAGTTCTGTGTTTATTATGTAGTCTACATGCGGTCTGCATTGGATGCATTCCAATATAATCATAAATGTTTCTGCTATAATTACTATTATCTCGGTAGCCAGGCTCTGTTCTGGTACATTGCTGGGGAGAGGGAAGCTTGTTATCTCCTCTCCCACATTCCTGCTCCTCACTGATTGGCCGAGGGCAGTTCAAGGTGACAGGAGGCTGAGAAGGGAAATACACCTCACCTCTCTACAGAAGCTCCGTTAAAATACGATCTATGCTGTGCTCACATGTGTTTACAAAGCAAGCTAGATGTGACAGTGCAGTTTTTAGTGCAGAGCCCAGTGGGGAGGAGGTCTAGCAATGCACACACCATTTCAAGCAGGAGGGGAAAAAAAAGAATAAAGGACAATGAAAATGGACCAATCTAATTTTACCTCAGCAGGATTTGAATGGCTCATATTCAAGCTGCATAAAGTTGCATACAAAATGTGCATAATGCTGCATCAACTGAAAATGATTTGCATCTCATTAACCATCCCTATCACGCTAATATTTTAACACCAGTCAGTATAACAGGACGTGGATCAGCACGACAGGCATGCAGCTAGCCATTTGTGAAGGAGGGGTCAATAGCAAGAGCAGCCACTATCGTTCCTCTCCAGACAAATGCATTTTATAGGCAACCATGACGGATTTTGAAAAATGAAAAGGATTCTCGACATTTCCCCTCTCAATGAACAGTGATGTGATTTGTGACGACAGAAGCCTGTGCATTCTGTCATGCTAAGCCTCTGTCTAAACCGTTCTGATCCCGAGAGTCCCGTAAATCCAATCCCTGTTTACCCAGAATCCTTCATTCCCCTCCTGCTCAATGTATACGATGACTGATTTGCAGCATTCCTATCACGGGTCCTCTTGTTACGATATGAGAATATATAACGCTGTGTGACCGCTTCATCTCATCCCATTACAGCCGCCGTGGCCTGTTTGTTTCAGAGGGACACAGGAATGTGGCGTGTCATGCTTGTGCAGTTATTTAATAAAGCTTTGACAGCATCCGGGCTTGGGGGCAGCTGTTAAAGGATAACTCTGGCATCGTTACAAATTGACAGCACAGCTGCTGAATAAACTGCTTCAGCTGAGCAGTGACAGAGGAAAGAGACCATACAGCTTTCAGTGTGGCTAGAGTGAAACGTGATCCGATTATTACAGGTCATTGTTTAAATCAGAGACCGTAATAGCTGTCTGTACAGTGCTGCAGATCTCTCCCATGCTATGACCTCTGGCACCAGACTAATGTTAGGTACACACGATGCAATTTTCTGACAGATTTACTGTCAGATCGATTATTTCCAACATGTCCAATCGAAAGGTGGCTACACACCAAACAATTTTTTAAATATCTGTTTAATTTAAGAATTGCAATCAATTTTTCTGAGTGATTGCAATGCCTAATCTACACGGGTAGATGAGGCTCCGATCCAGGGGGTTGATTAGCCGCCAGATCGCCTCTTCCGCGTCCCCACGCGTGCCCGCCGCGCCCCCGCTCGCGTGCCGGATTCGATTCCCCACTCGTCCCCGCCGGCGCCGCTTATCTTCCGCTCGATTCCCTGCCATCGTCCCCTCGCGGGGAGCGAGCAGGGAATCGGCGGTGGGGAGATCCGTCCTGTCGGATCTTATCGAGCCGCATCAGCGGCTCGATTGATAAGGAACATCGCCGCCGCATCTACGCGTGTAGATGCGGCTTTACATTTCAAAAATATGTCCAATGTACCACACACGTGTGTTCAATTTTTCCCCAATTATGATAAAAATGATTGGAAACTGACAAAATTGCTTGGGTTTGTATATTAATAAATTGACAATCTAACACACACCATACAATCTTTAAAAAGATTGATGAAAAATATCTGGCATTCCGGATCGATAAAAATCGAAGAAAACGGGAAATCCGATCGGATTTTTCAGTCAAATGAAAAAAATGCTTTAGATTTTTTTCTGGAGATCCGATCGTTTTTATCGATTTGCCGCAAAATCGGATCATTTTGTTGTATCGTGTGTGGCCACCTTAACAGAGATCTCTATGGAGAATCGATCAGAAAATCAATCGGAAATCAGATCAGACATGCTGGAAATTATCGATCTGACAGTAAATCTGTCAGAAAATTGCATCATGTGTACCTAACATGAAGGTGCCCATACATCAGAAGATGTATGGGCAGATCGACCAAGAAACAGATCTCTCTCATCAGATCTGATTAGAGAAAGATCTGTTGCCTGTCCACACACCACAGGCCAATTCCCCATCAATTTAAACATGAAATCTCTCGGGAATCAGCCTTGTGAGGCCACATCCGTCGCCGCCCCCTGCGCTGTCCTTTCAGATGTGATATTCATACTTTTCCTGTCCGTGTCCGCCGCTGTCTCCGTCAGCAATCCGCATACTTGGGGCGCGTGTATGCGGATTGCGAATGGAGCAAGCAGCGGACTCGGACAGGTAACGTATACTGCACAGGGAACAGTTTACATTGGGGGTTTCCGTGTTCATCCTGATATCGCTCACCATTACCGCCATGCATACAATTGACCACGATAGCCCAATCGATACATGCCACAAATTTCGGGCCGAAATTGGTTGCATCATCAATCGAGCATGCTCTTGGCGGCACCAATTTTCTTACTATTGGATAATAATTATCAATTCAGAAGGTCGATCAGCCACCAAGTCGATAGATGCAGGGCTGTGGAGTCAGAGTCAGAGTTGAAGTCAGAGCAATTTTGGGTACCTGGAGACAGAGTCTGTGTCGGAGGTTTCATAAACTGAGGAGTCGGAGCCGGATGATTTTTGTACCAAATCCACTGCCCCGGTAAGTATTAGACTAAGGAGTCGAAGTCGAGGGGTCAGAGTTATTTTGGGTACCTGTAGTCGGAGTCAGTGTTTTCATAATCTGAAGAGTCGGAGTTGGAGACGGATGATTTTTGTACCACAGTCCTGGTTAGATGTATAGCCACTTTGGAGCTTGCACAGCAACTGAAAAAGTGGGACAGAAAAGAATGTCTTGTCTTTCCAGATTTGAGTTTGTTGAAATACGACCCTTGAGTAGAGGAAGGAGCCTGACCCACTACAATCCCTTGCTGTAGTTCGTAGGGGACATCGGCAGAACTACAGTAGTTCTGCCGCTGTCCCCTACGAAAGATCCCCAACCACAGTTGTGGTCACAGGCTACTGAGCATGCCTGGGGGTGTCCATGCACCTCGTTCAACCTCCTGTGGCTGGAAACGTTCTGTGTTTAACCACTCGAGGACCAGAGGTTTATTCCCCCCTAGTGGCCAGGCAATGTTTTACAATTCGGCACTTCACAACGTTAACAGCTTATTGCTCAGCCATACAACTTAGCACCCAAATGAATTTTACCTCCTTTTCTTCTCACAAATAGAGCTTTCTTTTGGTGGTATTTGCTGCTGCTATTTTTAAGCGGACCTGAACTCAGAACCTCCTCTCTGCTCTAAAAGATAAGCAACAGCATAATAACCTTTACAGAAAAACATTTCTTTGTTACAGCTGATACAAATCCTGCAATAAATCTGCAGTGTGTCTACTTCCTGCTTTCATGGCAGCAGACATATTGTTAACATCCTGTGTTCACAAATTAGCTGCACTGCCATCACTGAGGCGCTGAGTTCTTACCAGACCCCTATTTGCTTGTGCTCCTGTCTGATTGCCTGAGGAAGCGGGGAAATCCCGTGAAACGCGTAGCACCTGGGAGTACCAATAAATTGTTGTTGTTCTGACTGAACATTAAGTCTCATACTGGTTCTTGGTCTCTATGGGCGGTGAGTCGTGATTAATGTCTCCCCCCAGTTTTTAATTTTTGTTATGCTTTTATTTTTTTTGGCACCTCTGGTTCTTACCCTCATTAAATGGCAGAGGAGGTTCCTGAGCTGACACAGCTGAGAGATCAAATTACAGCTTGTGATTAATCACAGATGAGGGGGAATTAGACAGGCTAAACTCTCTAAATACATGCAGGGTGCATTTCTCTATGTTTTCGGTCTGTTCTGTGCAAGAGTACAGATCCACTTTAAAAAGTAGAAGGAAAGTCAGATCTCCAAGCAGAGAGCCAGAGGGAGATGGACAGAGATAATAAACAGAGGGAGAGGCCCCAGCATAACAAACCTCCCTGTATATGGGTGTATTAGCCAGGAACGTGGCATGTTGAACACATTATGGCAGCGAGCACCTGAAGCTCAGAGAAGCGGCCAGTATTCAGGTCTGCTGGAAGAGCGGATGGAGGATCTGACCTCACTTGTCAGGAAGAGATGCCAGAGCGCTCTGCCTGGAGAGATGGGTGCACATCACCTCAGCGGGACCACACCCGTCTCCAGACCAGATAATGCAACACACAGCCAGGTGGCAGCTCTCCCAGCCTACAGGCCAAGTGTGTGTCTGTCCGAGGGGAGAGGCTGGATAACAGGGAGAGAAAAGATTGGGGCAAACGTGCCTCTATTTCTCATTTCATGAAACGTCACGCTCTGTAGAATTCTGGCTGAAGAAGAGGGCCAGTCGCACGAACGGGAAGATGGAAAAGTGGAACGACTTTTACACACTCTCCCCCCCTTTTGCGTCTTGACAATCATTATACATTTTATTCATCATGTTACTTTTATCACTGTCATTACCAATTCTGTATTTTGT
The DNA here is from genome assembly GCF_040937935.1 of Hyperolius riggenbachi. Taxonomy (NCBI): domain Eukaryota; kingdom Metazoa; phylum Chordata; class Amphibia; order Anura; family Hyperoliidae; genus Hyperolius; species Hyperolius riggenbachi. The sequence continues at coordinate 220,182,732 of NC_090656.1, forward strand.
ATCGTTTTTGTATTTTGTCTCTAATTATGTATCTTGTATATTGGTGTATAGCATTATCTGTATTATTATGTACCCCATGTTCGTTTCTTACTTTGTACAGCGCCATGGAACTTGTTGGGGCTTTATAAATCAATAATAATAAGAATAAGAATACACACAAAAAGGGGAGAGCCCAGTAAATTGTTGCACCATGTATCATGTCAAATGAGAGTATGTATATTCACAAGTCTGAGTTACCTCCAAGGCAACCACTGAAATGGCAGGTGGGGAGATTAGACCCGACCCTACTCGGGCTTGCAGAGTCAGTCTCTGTAGCAGGAATGGGGCCAATACCCCTCCATGATAGGTGGACGATCGATAGTGGTATAACAGAGGCACCAACAAATGTAGAAAATTCCTAACACTTAAAAAGGAAATCAAAACGAGGTTGTGGTAAACTTTCCTTCTATTTGTATCCTCAGGTAGTCTATTTCAAAAAAATATTTTTTATTGATCACATTTAAGAAAAAAACTCCAGGATGCAACGTGTCATGTGGGACACATCCCACTTCATCAGGCGAAAAAGGGAGTATCTGTGATGGGAATCCCTTTTTTTTCCCTGATGAAGTGAGCTGCATCTCACTAAACAAGTCGCATCCTGGAGTTTTTGTTTTTTTAAATGTGATAAATATGAAGTGGGTTTTTTTAAAATTGACTACCTGAGTCTACAAATAGGAGTTACGTTTACAACAACCTCTTTTTGATTTCCTGTTCAAATGTAAGGCATTTTCTACATTTGTTGGCACATTTGTCATGCCAGTTCTATTGATTGTCCACCATTGGTGGACCTAAAAATGCAGTTTATCATTTTTAAAGAGTTAGTGTGCTTGCTGAAAAAAAGTATTTTTTTTAACAAAATATTTACCGGTATCCAAAATGAGTTTGTTAAATGTATAGAAATAAAAGGGGGGGGGGGGGGGGCGTGGGGACTGCAATCAAAGGAAACCTGAAATAGGTTTAAAAAAAGGTTTACTTACCTGGGTCTTATGCCAGCCCCCTGCAGCCGTCCTGTGCCCGCTCCAGTTCTGAACGATCCTCTGGTCCCCTGCCACACCTAACTTATTCACAAGTTGATGGCCACTGCGCCTGCGCGGCCCTCGCCACGTGCTTCCTCGTTCCCCTCACTGGGAGCATCCTGCGCAGGCAGGAGCTACTGCCACGGGTGCGCAAATGAGGACGCACGCGGCCATTGCCACGCAGGCGCAGTGGCCGTCGGCTTGCAAGTCGGCAATACCGAAAGTTAGCCACGGCGGGGGGACAGGGAGGCTGCAGGGGGCTGGCAGAAACCCCAGATAAGTGAAACTCTTTATTTCTAAACATATTTCAGGTCCGCTTTAAGACTGTAATGCTTATACATCTGTCTCTGAGCTTCCTAAAGACAAAACGTAAGAAGGAGATGTGCATTGGAATGATGGATTCGGCTTGTTGGCGGGACGGCATGTCAGGTGTCTGTCTGCAGCTTATTAGAAGCACATGGCGCCCATCAATAACGATCATCACTCCAGTACGACGCTAATGAATTAATACGAGAATTCCAGCAATGTCGGCGGATCCACATTCCAGAGTCTCAGCCGCTGTCATACAGCTTTCACATATTCCTCCCTAGATCACACTTAACCATCGGCCACGTCGCAAGACGTGCACAGAATAAACACAACACGAGGGCAGAGATGCCATCCTGTCCCCCGCAGAGGAATTCAAGCCTTATTGGAAACACATTTCGTTGTTAAAAAAAAAAGAGGCTAGGGGGAAAAAAAAGAAAAAGAGGATAGCGTTAAAGCAAAGTACCCGCCGTTATCTGGAATTCAGGAAACTGGAAGTCTCAACTAACCGGCATGCCTGAGGGATAATGAGGACCTCTGTCGGGGGGCTCTGTGTGGGGGATACATGTAAAAACGGCACAGATAAACTACTAACCCTGCTTCTGCTCAAGTGCCGGCGGCATTAATTACTATTCCCTGACAGATATTGCTGGCGGACTAATTACACTGTTTTCAAGAGTAACTGTCATGAAAATCTTAACATTTAAAACTCATACAAATAAGAAGTACATTTCCTCCAGAGTAAAATGAGCCATACATGACTTTTCTCCTATGTTGCTGTCACTTACAGTAGGTAGTAGAAATCTGACATTACCGACAGGTTTTGGGTTACTCCATCTCTTCATGGGGGATTCTCAGCATGACTTTTAGACTTCATAAAGACATTCGCTGAAAAAGATTTATACAAAGATGCTGGACAGCCTCCCTGCTCGCTGCACACTTTTCTGGTAGTTAAACAGAGAAACTGCCATTCACTAAGTGCTTTTAAAAATAAAGAAAACCCTGAGAACACCCCCCCCCCCCCTCCCATGAGAAGATGGGCTAGTCCAAAATTTGTCGGTAATGTCAGATTTCTACTACCTACTGTAAGTGACAGCAACATAGGGAAAAAGTCATTTATGGCTCATTTTATTCTGGAAGAAACGTACTTCTTATCTGTATATGCAGAGCTGTGGAGTCGGAGTCGTGGAGTCGGGCAATTTTGGGTGCCTGGTGTCGGAGTTGGGAAAAAATGCACCGACTCCGACTCCTAATGAATAGTAAACTGTAATTAAAATAGAAAATATGATAAAATGTTCTATTTCTCAGATAATAGTCATCATATATAATTTATATATACAGTAATAGCTCTGCTTAGTCCACAAAAATGAAATAAACCAATCAAAATTAGTTACTTGTGCTGCTTCAATAAAGCAGTCCCCGTATTTTGAAAGTCAGATATACACATCTGATTGTGACTGTATATATGATGTGTACACAGGAATCTCTTATATATACTAAATAACATCTATGCTGTAAGAATTAAGCTTGATGTGTAGCCATGTCACTAATAGAGATGGTCAACGAGATGGAAATCATTCTGCGTTGATGCTGGTTTATGCAAATGTATGCATTCTCTTTGCTCATGAAATCAAATAATTTGATATGTTGTTAAAATTTGGTTTGGTGACTACAAATTAAATGGTACCTGAGAAGGATGAAAAGAAAAGTTTTATACATACCTGGGGCTTCCTCCAACCCTCTTCAGGCTAATCAGTCCCTCGGAATCCTAAACTGAGGAGTCGGAGTCGGTGGATTTTTGTACCGACTCCACAGCCCTGTGTATATGTTTACATGTATTTTAAATATTAAAATGATTAGCATGTGACGCTCAGTGTAATGGAGCGCACACGCAGCAGAAAGGGGACAGCGTGCTTCTGAGCCTCGCACTATGTGCCGGCCAGAAGCATTGGGGAAGGACATACTGCACACGGGGCGCAGTATGTCCGGGGTAAGGGTCAGGAAAGTCGCAGGACACCGGCATTTATAAACTTAGAACAGCGGCAGACAGAGGGGGGCTGGAGCACGGAAGGTATGTACTCCTTATACCCTACACAGTGCTGCAGTCAATTTTACCACAACCGTTCGGTTGTGGTATCCTTTAAGATATTCGCGACAGAGGTCCGTTAAGCAATTTGGGCTCAGTCTTTCGCTGGCGCCCAAATTAGCTTCTAAGCACTGCTATGGTCGTAGTTGACATTACGGTCTATGGTGCACCCAAACTGGCAGATGCCAAATTGTTCTGCTTCGCTCTGTGGGTGCTGGCAGCCTTAGAAATAATAACGTAGCCTCCAGTGAAGGCTGGCAGTCTCCCTCTATCTCTGCAGCCCTGAACTCGCGTGTAGACAGAGGGAGAGTGCCAGGCATCGCTGGAGGCTCGGTAAGTATTTCAGAGGGGAGTTTGGCACTATTTCGGCTGGTTGCTCAAGCAACCGGCAAGCACATGTATCTGGCATCAGGTGATCCCCGCCGGTGCCGGATACCGGAGACTTTGCTGTATGTGGGAAACAAACCATACTCAAGGGATCAGAACCGCACACCTGGGTTCTAAGGCCGCCATTTCTTTCTGGGCTCTTTCTGTTTTGCTTGACTTTAATTCTCTACAACCCCCACCACCCCCAAACTAGATATGTTCTGAGCATCCTGCTTACTGCACACTTGTACAGTGAGTATAAACAATAACCTACTTCAAATATTCACACTTTGCTACTCTGGAGGAAGAGGCAGGCTTGTGGCAGTATATAAAATACATGTTGCCTGGCAGCCCAGCTGGTCTATTTGGCTGCAGTAGTGTCTGAATAACACAGGAAACAAGCATGCAACCAATCTTGACAAATCTGAGAATGTCTGTTCTGCTGCATGCTTGTTAAGGGCCTATGGCTAAAAGAATTAGAGGTAGAGGATCAGCAGGACAGCCAGGCAACTGGTATAGCTTAGAAGGAAATCAACAGTGATGAGCGAAAATGACGATCTTCTTGTCACGGAAATAATGTAACATTCGTAAATGGCATAAGTAATTCTGCTGTAAGTTTGTGATTTCACAGTCGGAGACTGCTCTCTTCCTCTTCGGGGGGGCTTCTGCGGTCTTTGGAAGCCGGGCCGTTCCATACTGCGCACACGCGAGCACCCTCTCTCACGCAGTACAAAGCCGTCCGTCTTCAGGAGGACATGGACTCCCGAAGACTTCGGGCAGCGGAAAATTAAAATGGAGGAGCCTGCGGGGGAACGAGGACATTGTGAGGAGTCTTCCCTCTACTTAGGTCAGTATCTGTTTGGTCATTTATTTTTTTGTCCCGTTTGACTCACTTTAACATAACCCATCAATTTCAAAATTATTAGCAATCCAAGTGCTTACCAAACTCTTGGAAAAGTCCATGCGTGTTTGGTAAGCAGCTGAATAAACCATGTGAGTGCCGGTTGATGTTGAGTGCCGGTTCATCGGGCAGAGATCCAGCAGCGATGTCCTCTACATTGAAACGCTCTCAGAGTAATTAATAAAGGACTTGATAAACTTTTAACACATGCGGCTGCTGAACCCAGATTGTATCCAGGCCAGTTCAAGTCTTCCGTTTTACTGAGGTTCAGTCCGGACAGAAGCACGCTGTGCAGCGGCTAGCGCCCTATTATCTCCTGTAAATATTGATTTAGCGATAAGCGGCCTACAATGCCGCTGGCTCCGTTTTCTTTCAATAAATCCTGCTCCTCAAAGTCAACTGCAAAACAGTTTCCTGTCGTATTCAACCGAGTTCCCAGATAAGTTACGGAGAAACGAAACCAACAGGAATTTTTATAAAGGGACTTAAAACAAACCTGAAGCGAAAAGGAAAAAAAAAAGTATGATATGATGAATTGTGTGTAGTACAGATAATGAATAGAACATTATTAGCAAAGAAAAGAGTAGCATTCTTATTTTTAGTTATACACCGGTTGGTTGGTTGGTTGGTTGGTTGGGTGGTTTGATAAAAAGGGGGGACTGTGCGCTCCTCACAATTCAAGCCTCACTATAGTTTTTAAATAATTCTGGATCGCTACCTGCCACCAACGTGTGTACGACACTGTAAATAATACAACTAATCAGACAAGACAGAGCGCTCAACAGACAAATTAGCCAATAGATATATAACACGCTGCAACCAGTGTAAAGTTCTGTCCATCAACAAAGTCCGCATAAAATCAACATAAAACTTCTCCACATAGTGCCATTTTCAAACGTTCTTCATAAACTTCTCATAATGCTGATAACAATAACACTATACTCTCACCGGATAAAGTGGCCGACACATCTGGATCAGCAAACACATATTTGGCCTCGCCAGTTCGCTCATTTCCTGCATATGTCCCTCCAGGATCCTCAGATTTCCGTGTATGTAAAGGAAAAAACATATACAGCAATAGTGTGATACTGTCTGATCATATGGTATGTAATGCCACCAGTGCTTCCAGCTTGCAGCTATAACACCCAGCGTGCCTCCACCAAGTAAGCTCTCAAGCCTCTCACCAGATGCGGGTGCCGACCCGTCACAGACCAGCAATTCAGCGTGTTATGATCCACCAGTTCCATTTCTCCACAAATAATAGTCCCGTCAGCTGTGTGCCGAGCCGCTCCACACAAACAGCAGCGGTTAGGGACTCTGCTGGTTGTGCGGAGCAGCTCGGCGCATGGCTGACGGGACTATTTGTTGTTTTTTTTGTTGCTGTTAGTCTCTGTAATTAGGTGGTAACAGTAAGCAGCCCTCATCTGGATTAGGCACAGACTAACCAGCAAGCTCATGGTGACCCAGAACTCATTGGAGTGTGTAAGGGACTACAATGGTCCTAAAAGCCCCCTTACTAAGATGTTAAGAAAAACAAAACTTTGCTTTCCTAAAACAGAAAGAATTTGCGATAATTCAGGTTGGAGTGAGCTTGAGATGTCTCCCAGAGCAACACTGCTAAATATATGCAAATTAACCATTGTACCCTTTGAAGCTAAACACACCTCCAGAACCGCTGGAATGCAATGATGTGTCAGCTTGTTAATATGTACAGAGCCATAATAATCCAACATGCATACAGACTGTTTCGGATTGTTTGATGCTCATCAGTGCATGGCATGGATTAATTTGGCTCTATGGAGTAGGGCTTGTAAATCCGAGAGGCACAGACTACCCAGCAAGCTCATGGTGACCCAGAACTCATTGGAGTGTGTAAGGGACTACAATGGTCCTAAAAGCCCCCTTACTAAGATGTTAAGAAAAACAAAAGTTTGCTTTCCTAAAACAGAAAAAATTTGCGATAATTCAGGTTGGAGTGAGCTTGAGATGTCTCCCAGATCGCTCAGGCGGATCGCTCAGAAATAGCCGTATCAGTCCGCCGACAGTGCGTACACACGCCGGACTGTCGTTGGAACGCCCACCCAACGGGAGGTAACGACGGACCCGTCGTTGCCTCCAGTCCGGCGTGTGTACGGTCCTTAAGCCTCCGTCGTACACCAGGGACAAAAAGCTCATCTGCCAAGCTTTTGTATTGCCCTCTGATGTACTTATACATGTTAATCAGGTCACCTCTCAGTCGCCTTTTTTCCAAGCTAAATAAGCCCAGTTTGTCCAACCTTTCCAGGGGCAAGCGCAGGATTTTCAAGGTGGGGGATTCCTTAAAGGTTTCCCTCAGCCACGCACAATGCAGTATAATAATATGGTAGGGCATCATCCTGGGTACACATAATGCAATTTCCCGTCCGACTGACAGGATCTGATGATTATTCCCTAAATGTCCAATCTGCTCCTAATCGACAACGGGATCGATCAGGAGCAGTTTGGATACAGATAATAATGAAGACAGACAATATTGCAGGGCACAGGGCTGTGCTCATACCTGACCCTGTTAAGTTCCCCAGAGCTGCTCCATGCTCTGTACACACGCTGCTGCTACATCCAAAGTCAACTGTAGCAGGGAAAGGAAGGGGGCAGCACACAGTGCAGGCAGCAGTATGGTGCTGTGAGCTGCAGGACGCCTGCAGATATTCTGGTGTCTCAACTTGTGCCTGTCTCCAAACACTGTACTGGCCCTGGTCTGAGGGGGGATTCTGGGCGGCTGTAATCCCCCCCTGCATTTGCCTATGCTTTCTTGGTAAGTGAGGTCTTCCATCCCTCTGATTAATTTAGTTGCCCATCAATGCCTCTAATATAACCAAGATGGTTCTATTAGAACACAGGGAGGATTACTGAAAGGCTAATATCCCCACAGCCTCTTCGTGACCTTTTTTTTTAATAAAATCGTGCAGTTTCCTATTATGTCAACAAACTGGACATGCTTCTTCTCCCAAACGGACGAACGTTTAACGTGCTAAACAAAACAGCATGGCCGCCGTGACGCCAGATGATAAAAGCACAGATTATTGCATTCCATATTTCACAGAAATTAAACAATGTATATTGGAAGATCTTATATTAAACGCGCCTATAAATCGTGCGCTGGCAGGAGATTTGCCGGGAAAGGGAACGCTGCAATAAATCTGGAGGCTAAACAAAACCAAACCGCCTTGTTTTCCCCTCCAAATGAGGTGTCGGGGTACGGAGGTGTGATGTCATGGCATGTCGGGAATGTCGAGTTTTATTAAACTTGGAGGAGAATTGGGGGTGTGTGAGACCGGGGTGATTTCACACATGTTCCCTGCCACAAACAGAAAGCACCAGCGGTTCCTCAGCCAGAGGGGCTCCGTCTTCCCTCACGGTGCGCTTGCTGGAAGCGCTTCTTCAGCGATCTGTAGCTGTGTTCATCATCTGCTCTCAGCTGTGTGAAGCTGCAGTGTTTGCATGGGTGTGAGAAATACATGGCCAAACACTATAGCTTTCCCATCGCATCTGCCTGTGCAAAGAGCTGGTGCTGACAGCAATACAGGAGGAAGCAAAGACAATGACCAAATACAAAGAAAAGGTAAGGTGTGAGCCACAGAAAACGTACCCCACTATAACTGGCATTAAAAGGTCAGGTAATAACTGCAGCTATCAGCAGATAGAGGTTCTGACATCGTGATGTGTGTCCTCCGGCTTCACAACGGAGAAGCAGAGATAGGGATTGCAGAGGAAGGGGCAGTAGGAGCAGGGGAAGAGAGGAAATCTTTAGCCGTGTTATGATGGTGGAAGCAGAGAGTGGATAAAGAGGCAGAGTCAACAGATATAGAGGCAGATAAAAAGATGGAACAGAAATATGACAAGTGGCAGAAAAAGCAATAGTGGAGGCAGAGACAGAAATGGTGGAATCAGAGACAGAGATACTGAAATCAGAGAGAGAAGGTGGAATCAGAGACAGAGATGCTGGAATCAGAGACAGAGATGCTGGAATCAGAGACAGAGATGCTGGAATCAGAGACTGAGATGGAGGAATCAGAGACTGAGATGGAGGAATCAGAGACTGAGATGGAGGAATCAGAGACTGAGATGGAGGAATCAGAGACTGAGATGGAGGAATCGGAAACAGAGATGGAGGAATCGGAGACAGAGAAGGTGGAATCGGAGACCGAGAAGGTGGAATCAGAGAGAGAAGGTGGAATCAGAGACAGAGATGGTGGAATCCGAGACAGAGATGGTGGAATCCGAGACAGAGATGGTGGAATCCGAGACCGAGATGGTAAAATCGGAGACCGAGATGGTAAAATCAGAGACCGAGACGGTGGAATCAGAGACCGAGACGGTGGAATCAGAGACCGAGACGGTGGAATCAGAGACCGAGACGGTGGAATCAGAGACCGAGACGGTGGAATCAGAGACCGAGACGGTGGAATCAGAGACCGAGACGGTGGAATCAGAGACCTAGACGGTGGAATCAGAGACCGAGACGGTGGAATCAGAGACCGAGACGGTGGAATCAGAGACCGAGACGGTGGAATCAGAGACCGAGACGGTGGAATCAGAGACCGAGACGGTGGAATCAGAGACCGAGACGGTGGAATCAGAGACCGAGACGGTGGAATCAGAGACCGAGACGGTGGAATCAGAGACCAAGACGGTGGAATCAGAGACAGAGATGGTGGAATCGGAGACAGAGACGGTGGAATCGGAGACAGAGACGGTGGAATCGGAGACAGAGACGGTGGAATCGGAGACAGAGACGGTGGAATCGGAGACAGAGATGGTAGAAGTGGAGACCGAGACGGTGGAATCAGAGACCGAGATGGTGGAATCAGAGGCAGTTGGTGGAATCAGAGACCGAGATGGTGAAATCAGAGACCGAGATGGTGGAATCAGAGACTGAGATGGTGGAATCAGAGACAGTGGAATCGGAGATAGAGATGGAGGAATCGGAGACAGAGATAGTAGAAGTGGAGACAGAGATGGTGGAATCAGAGATAAGAGATTGTGGAATCAGAGATAGAGATTGTGGAATCAGAGACAGAGATGGTGGAATCAGAGACAGAGACTGAAATAATGGAACCAGATAAAGAGATGGTAGAAGTGGAGACAGAGATGGTAGTTGGTAGAGACCAGAAGAGGCAAAGCCAAGTTGGTAGAGACAGAGATGGTAGAAGAGACAAAGATAGCAGAGGAGAAAACAGAGATGGTAGAGGTGGAGAGAGAGAGAGCTGGTAGAGGCGAAGACAGATGGTAGACGCACAGACAAAGGAGGCAGAGACAGATGGTAGAGGGCAAGGCAGAGCCAAGTTGGTACAGTCAGAGACAGACATAGTAGAGGAGTCAGAGACTGTAGAGGCGGAGGCAGAGATGGTAGAATTAGAGATAGATGCAATAAGAGAGATGGTAGAGGCAGCTCAGAGATGGTGGAATCGGAGACAGAGATGAAGCAAGGGTAGATAGTGCAATCAGTGATGGAAATGGTAAAATCAGAGACAGAGATGGTAGAGGTATTAACAGATCGTGAAATCAGAGAAAAACATGGTAGAGACATTGAATGAATGGAAAGCATTACCAATATGCTACCATCGCTATTATCTGGTACCCAACAGTAGAATATCGGTAATATTACAATTCATTCTGTCTCTCAGAGGGGCTAGCAATCTAATGTCCCTGCCAGAATCTAGGACCAATTCTTGAGGTGTGTCAGGAAGTTGAGGCTCCTCGGGGCATGAGAAGTTCATACATTCCTAGTCCTACCATTAGAAATAAATATGTTTTTGTTTAGAGTTCTTCCTATATTTCCTATTATTATTTTGCAATCCTATTACTGGCTAATAAGAAGAAGGGCAATGAACCTTTTCAAATAATAATGATTCTCTCCAGAAATGTTGCATAGCATGAAGAACACCCCCCAAAGAACACTGTGTGGAGGAGCCAAGTTCAGGAGGGACGCTGCCATACATATATGCTTTGCAAGTTACAATCTGTCCTACAATTCACGAGAACCCATAAACTCTCCCCTCCCCTGAATGTCGATCCTCTCATTTTCACCCGCTGATGCAATGCTGGGTGCAGGGCTTGCAATCCTGCTTCATCACTGCAGGAATGTGCCTAGCCGGGTGACTGACAGAGAAGTCATCTAGGACGCCGTGCGTGAACTGGAAGTGGCGACGGTTTAGTGTTAATTCCTGTGATGCCTGAGAAATGACTCATATTTTAATCATGGTAGACCGAATGCTTGAACTGGAGCCAGATTATTAAAACGTTAATTAGCACTGTGTGTGTAAAATGTAAAGGGGTGCTTCCCCTTCTTACAAAAATCCGTATATCATACACATCATTGATGTACAAGACATTTTGTAACTGAATGCCAGCCTATATACCCAATGAAGTAATTGCACGGCAGCCCTGCGGAGGTTGTGGTGTGCACTGTGCCAGCTTTGGTGTGTGCAGGCACAAGCTTTGGGTGGAGGTGCGGTTTATTGCTATAGGTGGCGGTAGTGGTGTGCATGTGCAGGTTTTGGTGTGCATGGGTGCAGGCCTTGGGCAGAGGTGGCATTCGTGCTGTAGGTGGCATAGGTGGCAGTAGTGGTGTGCATGCATAGGCTTTGGTGTGTGTGGGCGTAGGCTTTGGGCAGAGGTGGCATTCGTGCTGTAGGTGGCAGAAGTGGTGTGCATGCATAGGCTTTGGTGTGTGTGTGGGCGCAGGCTTTGGGCAGAGGTGGCATTCGTGCTGTAGGTGGCATAGGTGGCAGTAGTGGTGTGCATGTATAGGCTTTGGTGTGCATGGGTGCAGGCTTTGGGCAGAGGTGGTGTTTGTGCTATAGGTGGCAGAAGTGGTGTGCATGCATAGGCTTTGGTGTGTGTGGGCACAGACTATGGGTAGAGTTGGCGTTCGCATTGTGGGTGGAGATTGTGGTGTGCATGCGCAGGCTTTGGTGTGTGTGTGCGTGCTTTGGGTAGAGAAGGCATTCGCACTGTGGGTGGCGATTGTGGTGTGCATGCGCAGGCTTTGGTGTGTGTGGGCGCAGGCTTTGCGTAGAGAAGGCATTTGCATTGTGGGTGGCGATTGTGGTGTGCATGCGCAGGCTTTGGTGTGTGTGTGTGGGCATAGGCTTGGGGTAGAGGTGGCATTCGCGTTGTACATGGCGGTTGTAGTATGAGCGCGACGGCTTTGGGCAGAGGCGGTGTTTGCGTTGTAGGCGGTGGTTGTAGTATGCTCGCACAGGCTTTGGGGCCAAGGCGATATTCGTGTTGTAGACGGCAGTTGTGGTGCGCATGCGTTGGCTTTGATGTGTGCTCTCGCTTTAGAATTCTCACTAAATGAACATTCCACAGAGATGCACCTGCCAGCAGTAAAGATGTTGCCGCCTGTGATAAATGTCCGAATGTAAATCAGAGAGAGGAAAGACTTTACAATGAGCAAACACTGGTTAAATAATTTATAAAACAACATAATAAAAAAAAATTATTCATTATGTTATTTTGACTACAGATCCTCTTTAATTGTCCTTAGCGCATGCCGTGTAGTAGATTTTGTGATTATGTACTGTGTTAATTGTAGCATGCTCATTTTTTTTTTTAATATTTCCTGCATATTAATTGCTTAACCATTTAAGGACTGCGGCGCTACAACCCCCTAAAGACCAGGCCATTTTTCCTAAATTGGGTAACTGCAGCTTTAACCTCTTCTGGACCAAGGATGTTAGAGTGTGTGGCATTCTGTGGCTGATAGGACATAACTCTTATATCCTTGAAGTCCCCCCCACCCCCCGGTCACTTCCCGCTCCCGACGCCATCGTGTGCACCTGGAAGGGGAGAATCAGCTGTCATATGACAGCTGACATCTCCCCTCACTGATCAGGAGCCATGGCAATTAACTCCTGATCACTACGATCGCCGCCGATCATAGTGATCACTGAAGCACAGCGGCTGAAGAGGGTCCACTCACCTTCCTGATGCTCCCCCTCCGCTCTTCCCGGCATTCATCCTCGCTCTGTCGCCAAGTTCCTAGTGTCCCGGCTTGATGACGTCATCAAGCCGGGACCCGAACTTAGCGGCAGTGCGAGGCTGCATGTTGGGGAGAGAGGAGGCGGGGAGAGCTGCTCATCGCAGGACCCAGGGAGGTGAGTAATGGCCGCTGCCTGCACTGGGGACACCTACCTATACGGGGGACGACCATGCCTAGCTATCTAAACCGGCAATACCTATTCCTGTCTATCTAACCTGGGGACACCTAAACCAGGGAAGCTGCTCTGGTCCCGAAGGGGGGGTTAAATGGCTGGTCCCCAAGCAGTTAAAGGATACCTTAGCGCTGGCTAAAAATTAAAAACAGGGGGAGCAGACATGTATAGCGTGCTGTCCTCATGCCCACCGCTGTCCCCGTTATCCTGTTACCCCCCGTTAAGCTTGAATAGCCCCTGAAACTACTTCCGGGTCGTGAGGGTCGGTGATCAGTGCGCAAGCACTGCCCGGTGATGCGTGTCCTTGATCGAGCTCCCACGGCCGGGAGCGCTCTGCACATGCTTATTACAAAGTTGTGATGTTGCGCGCATGTGCAGAGCGCTCCCAGCCACAAAACTTAACAGGGGGTGATGCAGGAGAATATGGGGGGTGTTGGGCACGAGGACAGCGCGGTACACATGCCTGCTCCCCCATTTTTATTTTTTATCCAGCGGTTAGGTATCCTGTAAAGTGTTTTACACAACTTATAAGACTTTATAAAATACTGTAACATTAAATAAGTAAAATAAGTGCAGTATATACTCAAATAAAAGTCGACCTAGTGTATAAGTCGACTCCAATATTCAACACTAAGGGTTCTTTCCCACTAAGACGTTGCGTTAGATGCGACATTAAGGTCGCATAACGTGCCCCTAGCGCAAAGCATGTGAGCTTTGAAGTTGGATGTTATATAGAGCCGCATTATGCGTCTCTTGATGCGCACGTGATGCGTACTTTTTGGCGCATACTATCGGACGAAAACAGCGCATGCGTCCAAAGACTGTGCAGACCACGTGATCGGAACACTCTGCATCACGTGGTCCCGCCAGCCAATCGCCACACAAAGCGGCCGCTCCAGGAAGTAAACACTGCACGTCACACAGTGCAGTGAATATTAGCCATGTGGCTAGGGACAATAGCGGGCTCTCCCCTCCTCCTCTCCTGCACTGAGCATGTGCAAACAGTCTAATGCAGCTAAAACCGCGTATAACGCACAGCATGCTGCACTACCTTTGAAGGTCCAGCGTTACACTGTAACGCAACGTGGGCACTGTGAACAGCCCATTGATTTTTTATTACTGTGAGTTGGGCTGCGTTACAGGCTGCTCTAACGTGCGCCTGTAATGTCCCACTGTAAAAGCAGCCTTAAGCTGGATTTTTTTTTACGGACTCAAATATAAGTCTACCCAGCAACGTTAATGGCTGCACTTGGGGCACAGAAAGGGTTAATGACTGCACTGCATACAGTATTGCAGCTATTAACCCCTCCTGTCCCTTAAGTGCAGCCAATACCTCCTCCAGGCCCCCCAAGTGCAGCAATTATTCACTCCCTTTTATGCAGCCCAATATTTCCCTTCTGCCCCTTTTCCTGTTAATTGTTGTGGCCAGGACTTTCAGACCTGTGATTTCTTGTCATTTTCTTTCCTCAAAGTATCACTCACCACTGGGTAAATTGCTGCAAATCGGAATGTCACTATTAGTAATACAATACTCCGTGTGCTCAGTGTTGCAGGTGACACGTGTATAAGCTGACCCCTATATTTTTATAATATGAATCAGACCTAAGTTTATAGATTTATACTCGAGTATATACAGTGATAAAAACAAAGTGTTGTGTATTTTGTACATGAAGACAACTTTGTATCTCTGAACTGTTGTAACTGGAGGCATTTGTATGTAGGGGACTATCTGTACTGTGCAAAGTACAGTACAGCAGAAAAGGACAATGTTAATAAATGCATAATAATAATGGAGAAATTACAAGGACAGATCTGATTGGTTCTGAGGCCAGGGACTGACATGGATGTTACTATGAGCTCTATAAACTGCAGTATAAACACATGTCGTATAAACGCAGGAATTAAACAAAATATATTCCCAGTCACCTGACTGGTTTTACATGACGGACGGAGCTGTGGTTTAGCAGTGCCACAGGGGGAATAATAACACACGCATCTTTTCCATGAAACCTTAACAGCTGCAAGGCCGTCCCTGTGGGACATGGAGCAGCGAGGGGTTAAACCGCACAGGAAAATATCCGCACGTATGCGCAACAGCATGCAAGTCATTACAGCGCAGAGTCATGACTGAGCATAACGAGGACCCGGGTCAGAGCGCGGATCATGTGATCAGCCAGGATTACCGAGGACGAATACCAGCCAGGCCACTTCAGAGACTGCTGGAGTCACTCGTTGGCGGGCCGTAACCTTTCCAGCCGACGTCTAGGAAAAAAGCTCACCGGTGAAAGTCAGACGAGAGAAGCCTGGGCGTAATTAGCCTAATAATCAACTATAGATCTCAGATGTGCTTCCTGGGTGTGCAAGTAATGCCTGATCAATGATCAAAATATAGCCGATTACCGATTCCTTGCGATCCATGGATTAGACAAGGCAGCAGCTGTCCTCTGTTTACCTGTTACCGGCTGCTTTTCCATGGCCCCTATTGTCTCCAGCTGCTGCCCTATTTACTGTACTGTAGACAAGACACAGAACATTTATATTGTGCTTTTCTCCTGGTGGACTCAAAGTGCTTGAGCTGCCGTCACTAGGGCATGCTCTATAGGCGGCAGTGTTAGGGAGTCTTGCCCAAGGTCTCCTTACTAAATAGGTGCAGCCTAACACAGGAAGAGCAGAGATTCAGACACAGGTCTCCTTTGTCAGGGGTAGAGCTCTTAGAGCCATCAGAATCCGCACAATGCAAGGCGGTGTGCGATTCGCATACAATTAAATTAATAGGAAATTCGCATGCGTTTTCGCTATGCGAATTTTCCATGCGAATTCGCGTACGTTTTCACCTCAAATCAATGTAAAAGCACACAGGCACTGACATGGTTAAATTCGCATACTTACCCAAAAAAATGTGAATTCGCAGTAAAGTTCGCAGTAAAATTCGCATCCGCATGTGAATTCGTTTTCGCGTTTTTCGCATCGAATTCGCACCGCACAAGTAGAAACGGGCCCTCAGATTTTAACTGCTTAATTTTATTTTAATTGCAGTATAAGCAGGTTGGGAGACGCTTCGAGTGAGAGGCAGTGTTCTCCCCAGGCTTTTAGCTGGGTGCTCCAGCCGGCTAATTTTGGTACCCGGCTGTCATCAGCTCACCTCCTCGACCTTCTCCTATGAGGTAAGCAGAGTTGCGCAGAGAAGCGATGTCCCTGCATTCTCCCATCGTACCCCACCCGCCTACTTTTTCATGCCGCCCAGCTAGAAAAAAATTCTGGGGTGAACACTGGAGAGGGATATGGAGGCTGACATATTTATTTCCTATTAAACAATGCAGATTGCCTGGCTGTCCTGCTGATCATCTGCCTCTATTACTTATAGCCATACACCCTGAACAAGCATGCAGATCAGATGTTTCTGACTGCAGTCTCACTGTATTTGCCCCATGCTTGCTTCACTTGTGTGATTCAGGCTACGGTCAGAGAGGTGCGGTGCGACCGTCGCTTTGTAACGCACCTTACCGCAATGCAGTGCGGCAGGAGAGTTGCAGTATAAGCAGGTTCAAGCATCGTAATACACTTCATGCATGCCGTGTGTTACCACTAACTGTGAATGCTAACAGCACCAGTGAAGCATACTTTTTATTGACTGTATGCTTCACTGTCCCCGATGCAACACAAACAAAGCGTACACCGCCCGCTTATCCAATGCGCTGTGTTGCTCTGGAAGGAGAATGCAGCGAAGCTTAACAGCCTAGGCCGTGACAGCATGGATGGGGGGGCAGATAGGCAACTGGTATTGTTTAAAAGCAAATACATATGGCAGCCTCCAAATACTTCTCAGTTTAGGTTCTCTTTCAAGCGGACTGGAACTCAGAACCTCCTCTCTGCTCTAAAAGATACGCAACAGCATAATAACATTTAAAGGGAACCTAAACTGAGATTTTTCCTTTTAAAATAATACCAGTTGCCTGACTCTCCAGCTGATCCTGTGTCTCTAATACTTTTAGCCACAGCCCCTCAACAAGCATGCAGATCAGGTGCTTTGACTGAAGTCTGACTGGATTAGCTGCATGCTTGCTGAACGGGGGTTAGAGAGTTTCACTTACCTGGGGCTATTACCAGCCCCCTGCAGCAGTCCTGTGCCCTCGGAGCCGCTCTGGAATCCTCCGGTCCCCCACTGTCACTTAGTTTCGTTTTTGATGACTCACCAGTCGGCCGGCCGCCATGCGTATTATTGGTCGCATTCTGTACTGCAATTAGCGCAATTAAGAATTGGTCCCCTTCGAAACAGTCACAAGTCTTTAATATCGTCCTCTTGGCTTCATTTCATAGTATAAATGGCTTTTCTGACAAGTCAGATATTGTACTCTGACCACAATTCAGCCAGTTGGAGGCTCAGAAAGGGTTGGTGACACTCCCACCGATTTGTTCTGGGGGAGTTAAAAATCGTAGTGCCGGTTGCAGTTTTGCTGCGTTTGTGTCAGGTCAATGGAACTACATGCAAATCCCATAGCCAATGCTGTGCTATGCAATTTCCCATTTGAAGAAAAACTAACCTGCTTTTTTTTTATATTCTGACACCGGGAAACCCAATCCTGCAAGCCGATCGCACCGGAAAAACGCATCGCAACACGCACTTAGCAAAAAACACTGAACATCTCAATCACAGCACACCGTGATTGAGTTGAAAGCAGCAAATTTCATTGTGAAAGAGCCCTAAAAGAGGAAGCAACAGATCTCTGGTGTCCCAGAATGCTCTGGGAGGGAAATTCCGCATAGCTAAACAGCCTAGGCTAAGCACCACTTGGAGGGGCGGGGCTACGAACTATGCAGCAATAGATAGATATAGGAAGAGCTTCTAAAGCTGAAACCAGGACCTTTACCATAAAAGTGGGTATCCTGAATAATTTTCCAGCCAGTTTCCACCACAGTGCCTCTTTAAAGTGGACCTGAACCAAGTAAAATTATTTAAAATAAACACATGATGTTCCTGTAAATGAATATTACATACTAACCTTATTGTCAGTTCCTCTCAGAAGCTCACCATTTTCTTCTTACAACAACGACTTCCAGTTCTGTCAGAACTGAAATACACCAGTCGCTGTCAGTCATAACTGAAAGGACAACTGATGTTCAAGGTAATGTCCATGTTTCCCTATGGCTCAAATGGGCGATATTACAGTTTAACAGTGTGCTGACCAGGAGGCTGTTATGGGGTAATGGCCATTTTCAAAATGGTGGACAGAGACTTCCATCGATCACAGTGGACGAACAGGACTCAAGAGAGGAGAAAGAGATTGATGAGTAGATGACACGTGAGGTAAGTATGATGTGTTTATGATTATTTTGACTTTTACATTTTCAGTTCAGGTTTGCTTTAAAAGACCTGCTTCTCTTGTCATAGTATGTGACTGTAAAACCCTGACAGCAATTATGCATGACAGGTGCCCTTACCCCATTTCCTGCAGGGGCAGCAGCAACGCTCACCTCCATAACTCTTATATTCCACATTCCTCTCAATGACAGAAATCGGGAGTCCTCAGCTTTCTCAAGGAAGCGCAGATGACACTTGGAAGCGATGGAAGGAGATATGACTCGCTCTTAGTCTTGGACCAGTTCCTGCATTTCTCTGAGCAGCTAATGAACGCTGATTATTTGTCTTTTATTAAGATAGAAATTTTCCACTTAGGGGAACAAAGCTAGAATGAATTCATTCAGCCCTCCCCAAGGACCCACAATCTGGAAGCAGGGGAAAGCTGCAGCTTATCCGTACTATATAAAGAGCATAATTAATACATCTGAGGGGTAAAAATAGTGTAGCGTGTGAGACGCTATAAAAAGGTTACAGAGGCAGCATTGTCATCATTACAGAATGACAGCTCCATCTATTCCTTGCCCGCTGCAACCCAGCCAATGACAGAGCCTCGTTGTACGAGGCGACCGCAGCCACCAACGCTTATCGTAAAAGCAGGAAGTGATCGCATCGCTGCCTCACGGATGAGCCAAACTAAAGAGAGACTCCGCTCTAGGCAACAACTTCTGACCTTAACCACTTGAGGACCAGCATAAAAAATTATAGGTTTCTCCATTATAGCTACCAGGCATAGGTGTCCCCAGTATAGATAGTCAGCAATTACTCACCTCCCCAGGTCCAGCGATGAGCAGCTCTCCCCACCACCCAGCCTCGCACTGCTGACAAGTACCGGGTCCTGTCTTGATTATGTCATGAAGTCGGGACCCGACACTAGAGGCAGTGCGAGGCTGGATGCCGGGCAGAGCGGAGGGGGACCACCAACAGCCGGAGGAATGTCAGGAGAGGTGAGTGGGTCCTTTACTTCCACCGCCGCTTAGTGATCACTACGATCGGCGGCGATCGTAGTGATCGCATGATCAGGAGCCAATCGCCATGGCTTCTGATCAGAGGGGGGAGATGTCAGCTGTCATATGACAGCTGAATCTCCCCATTCGGATGCGTGCAGCGGGACCAAGAGACGTTGCAGTTACATCCATTCAGGAACACGGGACATAACTGTAACGTCCTTGGTCCCAAAGGGGTTTAAATGAACATTGCAAAAAATAAGCACCTCACTCCTTCAGAGGCTTTTCCAACTCTAGTTCACACCTTCATCACATCACTGCTGGACTACTGAATGCCCTCTATGCAGGTCTTCCAAATAAAGACCTACACCGCCTACAGCTAATACAGAAGGCTACCACAAGACTTAACAAGCCAACCCCACCATTGCCACATAATGCCAATCCTTTGCGTATTACAATGGTTACCCATAAAATGGAGAATGCTTTTCAAAATTGGCATCACGGCTGTGGAGTCGGTACAAAAATCATCCAACTCCTCAGTTTATGAAACCACCGACTACGACTACAACTTCAGGTACCCAAAATTGCTCCGACTCCAAGATTCAAACTCCTTAGTCTAATTTTTACAAAGGCTATGGATTTGGTTCAAAAATCATCAGACTCCGACTCCAGGTACTCAAAATTGCTCTCCTTGACTCCGCCTCTACAGCCCTGATTGGCATGCTAACATTCAAATCCCTACATGACCTAGGCCCTGGATACCTGAAGGATTTGTTGCAACTGAGTTACACCTCCTACAACCTCAGATCAACAGGATCCAATAACTTGACCACCCCCAGAGTTCAACTAAAAACTTTGGAGCCAGAGCTTTCTGTCATGCTGCCCCTACCCTGTGGAATGCCTTGCCAAACTTAATCAAGACAGATCCAACCCAGGACATGTTTAAATAAAAACTGGAAAGCCACCAGTTTAGCCTGGCATTTATGATCACATAACTTTTTCCCGTGTACACATCACTATGTACTGATCTGAGACTAGCTTATGCGCTTTGGGTCCTCAGGGAGAAAAGCGCTTTACAAATGTTTTGTTCTTGTACTTTGCAAAGTCAAATTTTGAAGCTGTATCGTCGATGCCTTAGAAGTGTTCCTTTCTTATTTTTCTTTCAAATTTTCCTTATTTATTTATTATTTATTGTATTGATAAAGCGCCAACATATTACGCAGCGCTGGACATTAGTTTAGGTTACAGACAATGTTTAGGGGTGACCTACAGCATGCGCTGGTTTCCTTGTGTGCTGCACTGCAGCATTTTTCCCCCAAAAAGGAATCAGGACTCAATCCCTCAAGTGGCAATTTGAGGGCCGAGTTTTGTACAGATGCCTCACTCTGCTACAGCAGAAAGGGAGGAGGAATGATGTGTGGCTTCTGGCAGGAGAAGTAAACTTCCCTTTTAATGCATCCCATAATTTTATTTGCTTTAGCTGCAGCTGCTTGGCATTGAATACGAACCATTATCACCACTTATCTGTGACCAGCAGAAAGGTTTCTTTGCTGGCAGGTAAACAGTAATTGTCACCAGGAGCACAAAAAGGGGACAAAAAAAAAAAAACCTTACTTGGTTTGCCAACTCCTCAACTGCTCTGGTGTTGGGCCGTACCAATGCACTGTGGGAGGAAACATTAGAAGCTTGACACAAAGCTGCTTTAGCTCATCTCCTCCGTGTTATAGCCCTTCCTCAAAGCCCATGCTGAAGCTGCACTCGTGGACATTGCGGGCGCTGCTTACGATTTTTACGCGATATTTGCCGCAATTTTAATGAAAGTGAATGGGAGCGAATTTTTTACAAGAGCACAGCAAGCCCTAATCAAACGCAATCGCTCACAAAAGTGCTTATAGTGTGGACCCGGCCTATGAAGTGATTTTTTTTAAGGCGATTCCAGGCATTTGTCCAGCGATTTTCTAAGCATGCCTAGCGATTTTTGGAGCGTTTTGGTGTAGCTTTTTATATTTTGTTACAGTAGAGCTGTAACTGAACAGCTTCTGTTACAAAAACGGTAAAAAGGCTCTGATCTAGCGCTTTTCAGAGCGATTTTCCACTTTCCTATACTTAACATTGAGGCTGAATAACCTCAGAAATCAGCAGAAATGCTGCAGGACCCGCGTTTGCGTTTGGGAAAAAAGCTCATCGCTCTGGTGTGCACCACCCCATTCAAATACATTAGCCAAGTGCTTTTTGAAGCACAAGCCTTTTAAAAAGCGCTCAGAAGCGCACCAGCCCTAAGTCCTTTAAGAAAACTAATGTGCAAGTAGTTCAACAATTTAAGGCTGGTTTTACACCTGATCATAGTGTTTCGGTGTGATTTTCCGCCCCCAACGCATCACTAAAAACGTCATTCATATGACCCTGCAGCAGAGTGCGCTGACAGAGTCATATGTGTAGCGCCGCCCTCCACACACCCCTCGCCCAGCGACGTACTCCCTGCTGGAAAGGAAGTACGTCACTGCAATTCCGGGGTTCCCCATATTGGCGTTGTTGCAGGAATGCCTCGCACCGCCTCCACCTATTTATTTACATTATTTTGCATTGCCCATTGGCTTACATACATTCCGCCGCCGCGGCAACACACTGCTGACTTTGTGGCGGGTCAGCGGCTGAGTGTGAACTTTGAGAGGACAGTGGAAGGGGGTTCTGTTGCGTTCGTCCCGATATCACACGTCATTACATGCACACAACTGACACAACTGACCACATAGACCCAAGATTTTCCACTATGTCAGACGGATACATTTGACTGATATCACCCAAAATCGGTCGGATCATCAATCAGGCATGCTTGTTGCACAACCAATTCTCCACCGACTCGATAGTAATTATCTAATTGGATGGTCAATCGGCCGCAATATTGTCAGATGTATGCCCACCTTTAGATGAGATCCAGGCAAAACCAGAGGGGTGTTCCTCTGACTTATTCTATTCAGAGGATGTGCCTGTAGAACTCAAGGTCAGCCAAAGCAGGAAAGATCATTTCTACAGTGATCTGTAGACCATGAGAACTATTACATGTAACAGAAAGCTACTGGATTCCAACCTGACTTTAACCAGTTCACCCCCAAGGGTTTTTATCCTAACGGACCAGAGCAATTTTCACCTGTCAGCGCTCCTCCCTTTTATTCCCTAATAACTTTATTACTACTTATCACAAGACAATGATCTATACCTCGTTTTTTTCGCCACCAATTAGGCTTTCTGTGGGTAGTACATTTTGCTAAGAATTTTTTTATTCTAAATGCGTTTTAATGAGAAAAAAAGAAAAAAAAAAGAAAACAAATCATTATTTCTCAGTTTTTAGCCATTATAGTTTTAAAATTAAACATTCTCCTGTGGATAAAACAAACACATTGTATTTGCCCAGTTGTCCCGATTATTAAACCATTTAAATTATGTCCCTATCACAATGTATGGCGACAGTATATTATTTTGAATTATAGGTGTTATTTTTCTGTTCTGGTTTTTTTTTGTTCTGGCCATAATTACAAGCCCCTATGTAATACATTAAAATTAATTTCCCCCCATAAAATATAGATTAAAAAAAGCTGAGTCCCTAAGGCAACTATTTATCTATTTTAAGCTGATTTTTTTTTTACAATTGTTTTTTTTGTGTGTGTGTGTGTGTGTGTGTGTGTGTGTGTGGGGGGGGGGGGGTTGGAAGTGTAATTTTATTAATCATGTGTATGTACTTGTAAATGTATGTATTTTGTACGTGTAATATACTTTTTGGCCACAAGATGGCGCTAGTGAACACTCGTTATAGGAAGTGTTCACTTTTTTTTTTTTTTTGTTTAATTGTTAAATTTCCTGTTATTGTGAATGGACGTAGCCGCTGTTCGCGGTCACGTCCATTCACTCCAGGCACTGCGATTGGGTAGAGGACTGTTCGGTCCTCTTCCCCAATCACTCAGCACGGGATCCCGACGGAAACGGCGGCGGTAGCGGTGCGCACACGGCGGTAGCAGCGGCGGGAACGCGCGACGTATTAAAACGTCATGTTGCCGTTAATATGGTAAAGCATGACGTTTTAATACGTTAGGATGCCACTAAATAGTTAAAGAGGAACTGTCACGAAAATCTTAAAAGTACGTTTCTTCCAGAGTAAAGTGAGCCATACATTACATTTCTCCTATGTTGCTGTCATTTACAGTAGGTAGTAGAAATCTGACAAAACTGACAGGCTTTAGGCTAGTCCATCTCTCCATAGGGGATTCTCAGCATGGCCTTTATTCTATAAAAAGACATTCCCTGAAAAAGATTTATACAAAGATGCTGGCCAGCCTCCCTGCTCACATTTTTTGGCAGTTTGGACAGAGCAACTGCCATTTACTAAGTGCTTTTAAAAATAAAAAAAATTAAACCCTGAGAACCCCCCTTGAGAAGATGGGCTAGTCCAAAACCTGTCGGTAATGTCAGATTTCTACAACCTGCTGTAAGTGACAGCAACATAGGAGAGAAGTAATTTATGGCTCATTTTACTCTGGAAGAAAAGTACTTCTTATTTGCATGTATTTACATGTATTTTAAATGTTAAAGTTTTTGTGACAGAGGTCCTTTAATGAAAGCTTTTCTAGTCTATTTCTGCAACTGGAACACACGTTAAAATAGAAAACACAGAAGCTAATCACTTAGCGCTGGCCGGTGTCAAGTATGGAACTTTTAGGTCTAATATGAAGTGCCAGAATGTTGCCAGCGGAAAATTAGCCGTGAATAGCTCTCCTGCGAGACGTAACTGGAGATGGGGCAGACGAGTGAATCTCTGGTTACTCGCGGATTATCCCTGGCTAGTTAAAGCTAGGCTGCCCCCTGAGAACACAATGTGATGCCTCATGTAGTGTTACTGCTAGTTATGTCTCTGCAGTGTGTCCAGATGCCCCTTCTCACATCTAGGCCAGTGATCTGCAAACTTGGCTCTCCAGCTGTTATGGAAATACAAGTTCCACAATGCATTGCGGGAGTCTGATAGCCACAGTCATGATTCATAAAGGCAAATGCATTGTGGGACTTGTAGTTCCTTAATAGCTGAAGAGCCAAGTTTTCAGATCACTGATCTAGGCGAAAGAGTTTATTGCATATGGGCGCTGGACTCCCAGAGTGCACTGGGAGGAGAAGGCTTGGTGCCATCATAGCCTAGGCTAAACATCACTGGCGGGGTTACACACCACTATACAGCAATATATACATACAGGAAGTGTTTCTGAGGATGAAACCAGGAAAATTAACCAGAGCATTTTGGAAGGCCAAAGATCTTTTCTACTGTCTTTAGAACTCTCAGTAAACAAACATTCTGCAGAGATTACCTGACAGGACTAAAGATTTTTCCACCTTTGATACATTTCAGTAAATCAGGGAAAGGAAATATTTTACTAAGGGAAAATGCTGACTAAACAATTAACAAATATATAGTAAAATAAATAAGCAATTTTATCCATTGTGTTCCGATTTAGGCTATAAAGGCACATAGCATAAATGTCAACCAAAGTGAATTTTTTTTGTGATCACTTTAGTTGACAGAAGTCATGTCATCCTAACTGATGGTTCTGTAAGTAAAAAAGAAAAAAAAAGTAGTCTGCTGCTCAGAATCAGTGCAGCTAGCACATTATGGGCCAGTGCACACCAAGAGCGGTTCTGAGCGTTTTTAAAAACACTTGCGGGCTGAAAACCGCTTGGCTAATGTATTTGAATGGGCTGGTGCACACCAGAGCGGCTCGTTTTTTTTTCCAAACACAAACTCGGGTCCTGCAGCATTTTTGCTGATTTCTGAGGCATTTCTGCCTCAATGTTAAAGGAACACTATCAAAGTTTACGTTTTTTTTTCCAGAAGCCCTTCAGGAGTTAGAAAGGATTTGTTATGGCAGATAATGGTAGTAGACTAGGGGAAAAAAACATCCTATCTTACTCTGCACAAGCCTTGCCAGACGTAAGTAAACTATCAATGCTAGGTCGACAACAGAGAGACTTCTTATTTGAGGGTAGATTATTTCACACGCTGTAGTAATAGGTTCACAGATTCAACACTGATTCAGTCAGCGAATCTCTCACTACAGCATGTGAAATAATCTTGTATCACATAAGAAGTCTCTCTGCTGTTGGCCCACCATGGGATTATTTATTTGCCTCTGGCAAGGCTTGTGCAGAGGAAGAGAGGCATTGTTGTTGCCTATAACGAATAATAGAAGAACTTGTCCATGACCCCTGCACTGTCCCAGCAAAATACAAGATCTGATAAGCTGTTGGATTTTTTTTTTCCCGTTTACTACTATTATCTGCCATTACAAATCCCTTCTACCGCCTAAAGGGCTTCGGGAAAAAAACGTAAACTTTGATAGTGTTCCTTTAAGTATAGGAAAGTGGAAGACCGTCCTGAAAAGCATTAGATCAGAGAGGTTTTCCAAGCGTTTTTGTTACAGTAGCTGTTCATTACAGCTGTACTGTAACAAAATATAAAAAAATGCTATACAAACGCTCCAAAAAATGCTAGGCATGTTTAGAAAATCGCTCTAAACATGCCTAGAATCACTCAGAAAAAACGCTTCTGGTGTGCACTGGCCCTAAGTCACCCAGATAAGATCCTTGGCTTTGCTGGTTGTGTGAACAATCATTTCCTGCACTTCAAGCCTTCAAAAAGGATATCTTTTGGCAGCAGGAAATACTGAATGGAGCGCAGCTTCCTGTTCCCACAATCCTCATGTAATAAAGCTCCAGGGGAAAGTAAAAGTAAGCATTTCAAATACTTTTCTTTAACATGATTTTATTCATAGCAATCATAATATAGTGGTAAATCTACTGGGGAAATCTTCGAAGCAAGTCATAAGGGCGCACGCACAGAGGTATGTAGAAGACACCACAGCTATAGCATGAAATGCTATAGTCCGCGCTCTGCGTAAGGGTAATTTGGGCTTCCGGCGATCGCTAGACCCCGAATTACTTTTCCCTCCGTGTTGCTACAACTCAGAGGCGGAATAGTATTTAAAGAATACCTGATGTGACATGATGAGATAGACATGTGTATGTACAGTGCCTAGCACACAAATAACTAGGCTGTGTTCCTTTTTTTCTTTCTCTGCCTGAAAGAGTTAAACATCAGGTATGTAAGTGGCTGACTCAGTCCTGACACAGAAAGGAAGTGATCACAGTGTGACCCTCACTGATAAGAGATTCCAACTATAAAACACTTTCCTAGCAGAAAATGGCGTCTGAGAGCAGGAAAGATGTAAAAAGGGGCAATAGTTTATAGATTTTAGCTCTGACATACTTCAATGAATGTGTCATTGAGTAAAAACAATAAAACAGTTAAAGCTTAAAAAGTAGATATAAACATAAAATAAAACTGTGGAATATCTTAAAAAGTCATTTTTAAGAGAAGGAAGATGGATACAATTGTTTATTTCATTAGTTTATTTTCGCCTCGGGTGTCCTTTAAAGCGGGATTGTCACTATAAAAATTAAATTTCAACAGCAGCTGGTCTGAGTGTATTAAAGGAAACCTAAACTGAGAAGGCTATGGATATTTCCTTTTAAAATAATACCAGTTGCCTGACTCTCCTGCTGATCCTGTGTCTGTAATACATTTAGCCACAGCCCTTCAATAAGCATGCAGATCAGATGCTCTGACTGAAGTCAGACTGGATTAGCGGCATGCTTGTTTCAGGGTTGTGATTCAGCCAGTACTGCAACCAAAGAGATCAGCAGGACTGACGAGCAACTGGTATTGTTTAAAAGGAAACATCCATATCCCTCAAAGTTAAGGTTCCCTTTAAGTGATAAATATGCTAATCCTGCATTCAAAACTTTTTCTGCTGTTATGGTTTGGAGTTATAACATACTTTAGGAGCACTGGCCCTTTAATAGTCAGTGCCAAACAGTTGCATTCTGGGGGTTGTTTTTATCTATAATATATTGCTCCATTTATTTCCCTGCCTAGCTGAAACACAATCCTCTGCTCACTTGTATTTACAAGCAAGACTCAGCGATTGGAGGAGAAAAGTAAAAAAAAGTTAAGGGCAGAAATGACATCAGGATTTAGCCTCAAATTGTGGGCAAAAGACATGGTTCCCACCAGGAAAAGAATTCTCTTCATTTACAATATAACATTCACTGAAAATCAAAACTTGGACAGTACAATACGTGTGATGTAAGTAGATCAAGTATTTATCTACTTATATGCTGTATATTCCTGTGTATAAGACTACTTTTTAACCCTTGAAAATCTTCTGAAAAGTTGGGGGTCGTCTTATACGCCGGGTGTCATTGATGCCGGGTGATACGCCCTATCCTGTTACCGCCTCTCAGATCTAGCTGCTGAGGACTGTAGTGAAGCGGCGCAGGTGCACATGTGAGATCTGAGAGGCAGAGAAGGAGGTAAATAGGATACAAGGGCGGGTCAGAAAGGTGAAAGAGGCGTGTTTTATGGGCACAGAGGGATATATTCTTCTATACCGATCTGATAAACAGGACAAGGAGAGCTGACCACTTAGGGAGAGTTGACCAATCCAACCAGTCAGTCCCCTGTATACTGTTATATACTGCGTACCACATACAGTACAGCACCAGTATCTATTCATCCATAGCACCAGTATATTATGTCTTATATTTTAATTTGGTGTGCACTGGAAGAGGGGTAGTCTTACACTGCAAGTATATCCCAAACTCTATATTTTAACTGGAAAAGTTGGGGGGTCGTCTTATACGCCGGAATATACGGTATGTGTTTTTTTCCCCTGGCATAGTATGGCTAATCCTACTGCTCGGCCTGCGCCCAACTAACCAGGTGGCGTACTAACTCGTACATGGAAATTTTGACTTTACTTCTGCTTCAAGTTCTTTTCAGCATGCTTAATTATAGGTACACGGCTATTTTAATACGGTTAGCTCATCAAACTATAAATGTAATCAAACGGAGGAATAAATTGCATTTGATTGTATGCAGTGATGACACATAAGCGTTCAAGGGACCCATCCTTCTAGGAAAACAATCACAGCGGAGGATACGTGTGCCTCATCGCCTTAATTTGTGTACTGATTAACCCGGTATAAAACATTACAAGCCCATAGGCAGCTGTCTCAGCCTTCTGTCAAGGCGTTGACATTTAATAGGAGCCGCAATCCGCCCGTTAACACATAATTACTCCGAAGGCTCGTGATGCTTACAGGAATAGATAACAATCAGGTGCTCATTGTCAGATGATACCAGTGCTGAAAAGGGTGACATAACGCAGCTACCCAGTCCCAGTGCAACAATATCGGCCTGGATTTACTGATGTGACTCCCGTGATCCCGGGAATCATTATAATCAATCCAGAAAAACCTCAACCTGATATTTAAAGGACAACTGAAGTAAGAGAGGTACAGAGGCTGCCATATTTATTTCCTGTTAAACTATACCAGTTGCCTGGCAGCCCTGCTGATCCTCTACCTCCAAAGTCGCGTACACTTCTTTGACTTAAAGAGACACTGAAGCGAGACTAAATCTCGCTTCAGGTCTTATATATAGCAGGGGCACGTGTGCCCCTGCTAAAACGCCGCTATTCCGCGGCTTAACGGGGGTCCCTTCACCCCCAACCCACCCCCCGCAAATGTTGGTCGGAAAATGGTCGCTGGAGATATCCTTCCTGGAGGCAGGGCTAACGGCTGCAGCCCTGCCTCCCAGCGCGTCTATCAGACGCGCATCGCCGCCTCTCCCCCGCCCCTCTCAGTGAAGGAAGACTGAGAGGGGCGGGGAGAGGCGGAGATACGCATCTGACAGACGCGCATGGGGCAGGGCTGCGGCGGTTAGCCCTGCCCCAACCAGGAAGCGCTCCCCCGCTGCACGGAGGGGGTTTGGGGGGACAGGGACCCCCGTTAAGCCGCGCTATAGCGGCGTTTTAGCAGGGGCACGCATGCCCCTGCTAGCTATGAGGTCTGAAGCGAGATCTATTCTCGCTTCAGACTCTCTTTAAGTTGGCTTAGGCAGCCAATAACGACCGACTTAGCAGACAATCAGGCATGTGTACCCACTCGACGACCCCATCGCCCAAACCTGAAACAAGCATTCAGTTAATCGCAGTCACGCTTCAGTCAGAAACACCTGATCTGCTGCATGCGTTTAAATTACAGAGGCACCAGTGAAGCATAATATGAATTAAGAACAGTTTAAAAATGGAGGGGGAGGGTACTGGTGGACTTGCCTCCACACAAATGACACGACAGTATGTATCATATACAATATACATTTATTTCTTACTCCAAATATCTGCAACGCGTTTTGCAGGTCTGACACCTGCTTCCTCAGGCGAAGTACGAGAAGGAGCAGCTAAAAGAGCGTTAGAGGCTTATACACGGTATAGACACTTTTTTAGCTGCTAACTTCTTGGGGTCAGCCCTGCGAAACGCGTTGTAGATATTTGGAGTAAGAAATACATGTATATTGTATACGATACATACTGTCGTGTCATTTGTGGGGAGGCAAGTCCACCAGTACCACCCCCCCCCCCCCCCACCCCTTCATTTTTAAACTGTTCTTAATTCATTATACGCTTTACTGGCGCCTCTGTAAATCTTTAAGTGATTTGAATATCCACCCAGTGGTGGAGCGGTGTTACTACCCCTTTCTGTCTAGGGAGAGCAACATCTTTGCCCGAGTGGGGACGGGAGAAATTTCCCACTTGTGCATATAGTGGTTGCCTGTGGCGGCAACCCATATTTGTGAGCATCTCATTCCTTACCTAATTGATTCACATACCATCAATAATACACTATTAGGGCTCCTGAATTTTCTGTCTTTTGATCTATATGCTTGTTCAGGGGCTATAGCTAAGAATATTATGCTAAGTACACACAATGCAATTTCCCTTCATTTATTGGCGGGTAATCTGACTGGAAGTTGCATCGTGTGTACATGTGTAAACTGCACCCGATTGATAACAGGATCGATTTTTAGATCATTACTGCACAAAATCGATCCAGATATCAACTGGGAGCAGATTGTACAAGTTACTGTAGAAATAACCAGTGTGACCTGTCGATCTTGACAGGAAGTTGCACAGTGTATACTTAGCATTAAGGCTGCTTACACACTAAGACGTTACAGGCGCACGTTATTGCAGCCTGTAACGCTCCCCCAACGCACAGCAATGTATCACAAGTGGGCTGTTCACACAGCCCACGTTGCGTTACATGTAACGCTGCACGTTCTTCCGAAAGTGCAGCATGCTACGGCGTTACAGCGGCTTAAGCCGCGTTAGACTGTTTGCACATGCTCAGTCATGTTGGGGAGGAGCGGAGAGCGGCCGGGCACATGGCTAATTAATATTCACTGCACGTTGTGACGTACAGTGTTTACTTCCTGGTGCGGCCGCTCTGTGCGGCGGGACCACATGATGCCGCATGCGTCCAAGAGTACGCATCACGGACGCCAGAGTGAGCTGCACAACGCGGCTCACTCTGACGTCCACATCGAAGTGCACCAGGCCTTGCGTTAGGTGCACGTTATGCAACCTTAACGTAGCACCTAACGCAACGTCTTGGTGTGTAACTAGCCTAAAGGCAGATCAGAATACCAGGCAACTAGTATTATTTAAAAGGAAATAAATATGGCAGCCTCCATATCCCTCTCACTTCAGGTTACTTTTAAGCAGTCATAGCATAATGAGACATTGATAGAGCAAACAATGGCAGCTGCACAGAAGACGTGTAACCACTAAACTATTTTCACTGCACTATAAACTATGGAGGATTCCACTGTTGGGATAAAAGGTGTTTCTCGTTATATTATGCTCTCCATATATAATAATAGACGGCATACAAACAATTACACGCTCTCATCGCATCGCTCGCTATGGAAAAAGGATACCAGAAACATAAACATGACTTTTTTCCAAAACATGTTTTCCGTTTTCACCAAGGGATTAAAAAAATGAATAGCGCATATTGACACGATGTACAATGACGGCGCGTATGCTTACACGATGTACTATCCCGCCGGTGAGTGATGGATGCTGGCCCAGTTTTTACCGGGGTGACTGGGAGGGGTCATCCAAGCGGCTGATAGCAGCGGCTGCTGGATATAAACAACTGTGGAGCTGAAAGGCTCTCACAATGCTCATCCTGGCAAGGTGTCCGCATGAGTGTGTCCACATAGCACGGATATTCACCAGAATCCCGGCCTAACGCTGACAGGGAAAGTCCTCAAGTCTTCCATCAGAGGAGGGGTGGGGACCGATTCCAAATACGATAAATAGAATCCACTAAAGACCAGACTGAACGCTTCTGGACCTTGCTAATTGAAATCTATGCCATGTTTGGGACCTGTTATCACTGCCAGGGCGTAGATTTCAGTTACCGCACTGCACGCTCCCACCAATCACACCACTTTCTCATTGCTGCAGCCCACTCGCTCTGCTGTTGGTATGACAGTAGAGCTCCGTGAGCCGGGCAGGATCCGGTTTAATTGGTCTCGGACCCTAAGATCGGCCACTGATCGGCGGATACCAACAGATACAAAATACAGATAATGGTGTACACAAAATATAGACATTGGAACATAAAGAATAATTACAATGTATCATGATGATCAAAATGTACAGCAAAAGAGTGAGAGAGCCCTGCCCTAGCAAGCTTACAAACTAAAGGAATAGGGCAGAAACAAACAAGAGGTGGGTAGTTTACAATAAGCATGCCTAGAGGCAGTGTGGTTTTCAGGTTATATTTAGTAAGGAGCATAACTTGGTCAAAGGTTGGAGGGGGAACAGCCCAAATTAGAGTATGGGCATGTCTGAAAAAGTGAGTTTTGAGGGAGAGCTTAAAAGATTTCAAGGACTGGAGAGAGACAGATGTAGTTTGGAAGGGGTTTCCAGAGGAGGGGTGACACACGTGAGAAATCTTGCATACGTGAATGTGAGAAGGTGATTAAAAATGCACCCCCCCCCCCCAAATTAAGACCACATCTTTAGGGCCTGAACACACTGCTGCGTTTCTAAAATCACATGCGATTTTTAAATCGCAAGCCTTCATGAGAATAGAAAAAGCACATTGCACCAGTGTGTACAGGTCTTCATGATTTTTTTTAGAAGACCTTGCAATTGAAAACCGCATGCGATTTGAAAAGCGCAGCACAAGCGCAGCAGTGTGTACAAGCCCTTCGATGCATCGCAGCGACCACTCTCTGAAGACTCCAGCAGCAACAAATCATAGAGAGGAGATGCAGGACGTGGCTGAAGAGAGATCTTAGCGCAAACAGATAAGTAACTGCTCTATAACGCTCTGCTTGTGCCTCTGCCATGGCCAGGGGGTGGGAGGTACAAACACAAGCAAGTCACCTGATCAACTGCCTGAGGGGAATGCGGCCCCAAGGTTCCTACCAACAAACCCTAGTTTGGTTTCCTACCGGCAAACCCTAGTTTGGTAATGCTACGCGACGTGAAACCGGAGGACGGTGTTATGTGTGAATCAGCCTGGTTCCCACACAAATCTGCACATTTCCGGTCCAGTCCAATCCTGTCCTGTCTGTTTTGCATCAGTTTTCTTTCAGTTTTACCTGACTGGACCGGAAATGTACACCTTTTATGTGTTAACACATCCATAGAATCGCACACTAAACTGATACAAAACTCACAGGATTGGACTGGACCAGAAATGGACACCTTTTATGTGTGAACACAGCATCTTGGAATAATTCGATTGAATGTCGGCATTGTGCAATCAATGGCAAACGCATTAAGATGAACGACATTATTCGTCTCAATGCAGGACGCGGTGGATACCGGCGGTAAACGGCACCGGCAGCCGTCCATCTGAATCGGCCCTTACTTCACAGTGAAGGCGGTTCTGAGAATCCAGGCTGCAGACCCCCTGCACGGCGCTTCCCACACAAGAACGTCACTTGGTTGCCACCTGCGGATTGTACGTCAGTGTCTGACATGCATGGAGAATCTGCAGAGGCACCCCCAAGCCTTTGGCCTATATAGGCGAGGTGTCTGAGTGCTCAGCATGTGGGGAACAGGTGCCGGATCCCGGGGGGTCCACTCGTCACCGGCGAGTGTACATGGCAGGCCTGTGCTAATGTGATGATTTATACCGCTGTTAATATGGCAACCCAGACAAGCATGACTTCAGGTCAGTCACTCATTCCCCAGAACCGGAGTCTTTCATCTACAGAGAAAACACCA
This sequence comes from Hyperolius riggenbachi, assembly GCF_040937935.1. Taxonomy (NCBI): domain Eukaryota; kingdom Metazoa; phylum Chordata; class Amphibia; order Anura; family Hyperoliidae; genus Hyperolius; species Hyperolius riggenbachi. Next base: position 220,216,142 of record NC_090656.1, read on the forward strand.
CAGTGTGAGGAGGACCCATTTCCCCACAGCTGGGACTCTCACACAAAGACGAAAGTGAATGGGAAGCGGCAAAAAAAAAAAAAAAAACTCAAACACATACTTACCTAAGGAGAGGGAAGGCTCTGGGTCCTATAGAGCCTTCCCGTTCCTCTCACCGATCCCTCGTTCCAGCGCTGGCTCCCTCAGTAGCAGTATTTGAGCAATTGGTCAAATACTGCTTTCTGCCACCGAAGGAGGCTTCGGAATTCTTCGGGAGCCGATTGCTACCGAAGATGGGCGGGTCCGTACTGTGCCTGCGCTGTCTCGCACGCTCACGCATGTGCAGTATGCAGATGCCCGTCTTCAGGAGCACTCAGGCTCCCGAAGACTTCTGAAGCCTCCCGCGGCGGAGGATTCAAATGTGGAGCCATCGATGGACGTATGCCTTTTTTCAACCCAAATAACTATGTAACGCTTAAAGGAGGGGACTGTGAGAGGATAGGGAGGGCTCTATAACCCAGAGCCTTCCCTCTGCTTAGGTAAGTATCTGGTTCTTTTTGTAGCCTTACACCTGGTCAAAGCCCTTCCCCACCACCATCGCCAAAAATAGATTCACATGACCCTGCAGCAGATTGCGCCGACAGGGGGTCATATGCATAGTTTCCAGCTTCCCAGTCGTATTTGTGTCCTTCCGTGCAAGCCTTGCACCACCGCTGTATTTAAATTCTGGCATTCCGTTGCCACGGAAGACCAGCGATAATGGGCTGTTGACTTTGCGGCAGGTCATCGGCGATTCGGGAACTTCCAGCGCACCGTGGTAAGTGTACTAGGCCCCATACGTTTTCTTTGCTGTTGTTACCCTGCATGCAGAAAGGGTAACGCAACGGCAAACAATTGCCCTAGTGTAAAAGGGGCCTTAAACTCCTTGGCGGTAATGACGAGCTCAGCTTTGGATGCGCCGCTACCCGCCGCGTTATTGGGCCCCCCCGTGCGCAGCCTGGCCAATCAGTGCTAGGCAGCGCTGAGGGGTGGATCGGGACTCCCGATGACGTCATCGCGATCGCCACCATGGCGACGGGGGAAAGCCCTAAAGGACATCCCATTCAGAACGGGATTTCCTTATGGGAAGACGCGGCGGTGATCGGAAAGGTGGGAGGGACGCCGCAGGGAGGGGAGAATCATGTAGCTGGCGCAAGGCTAGCTACATGATTTAAAAAAAAAAAAAAAATAGTGCTGCGCCGCCACCCTGGCGCATTTAATAGAACGCCAGGGTGGTTAAAGGACATCCGAGGTGAAAAACAAAATTATGAGATAAACAATTGTATCTATCCCTCCTACTCCTAAAAATGACTTTTTTTAGCTATCCCGCAGTTTTATATTTAAATCTAATTTTTAAGTTTTTACTGCTTCATGGCCTGTTTTCAATGACACATTAATTGAAGTATGCCAGAGATAAAATCTATGAATACCTTTTCATCTCTTTTCTGCTCACAGAAGCCATTTTCTACCAGGAAAGTGTCTTATGGCTGTAATTCCTTATCAGTGACGATAACACTACAGTCCAACCCTGCCAGAAACTGTCACTTGCATACCTGATTTTTTACTCTTTCGGGCAGAGAAAGTAAAAAAAGAACACAGCCTAGTTATTTGTGTGCTTGGCACTGTACATACCCATGCCTATCTCATCATGTCACCTCGGGTGTCCTTTAAAGAGGAGCTCCAGTGAAAATAATTTAATTTAAAAAAAGTGCTTAATTTTTACAAAAATTATGTATAAATGATTTAGTCAGTGTTTGTTCATTGTAAAATCTTTCCTCTCCCTCATTTACATTCTGACATGGTGACATTTTTACTGCTGGCAGGTGATGTCACTGGAAGAGATGCTGCTTGCATTTTTGGCAGTTGGAAACAGCTGTTATTTCCCACAATGCAACAAGGCTCCCACAGTGTGATGTCAGTATCTCAGTGCTGTGAGGTGCTGACATCACACTGTGGGAGGGGTTTCACCACAACATCAGCCATACAGAGCCCCCCGATGATCCGTTTGAGAAAAGGAAAAGATTTCTCATGGGAAAGGGGGTATCAGCTACTGATTGGGATGAACTTCAATTCTTGGTTACAGAGAGTCCAATATAGTGTAGTATGTATTGGATTTGATGGATAGTGTAAGTAAGTAAATTGATGCTCACAAACCAGGGTTACCTGATAGGCAACCACTGTAAATGCAGGTGGGAAGATTAAGACCTGTCCCCACTCAGGATTAAAACGTTGCTCAATGTAGATTGGAAAGAAGGGGATATATCACCCCTCCACCAGGTGTGGACAGGTATCACAGGAATTGAACAGAGGCGCCAACAGGATAAAATATGCTAAAAACTTTAAAATTGTTGAGGAGGCAGTGGTGGACTTACCTCCTCAAAGCAGACATGAAACTGTCAATTTTCAAAGGTTTAGATTTATTAATATACTCCAAAAAAACCACTTGCAACGCGTTTCGCAGGTGTGGCCCCGCTTCATCAGGCCATAGGGGATGGAGCATACAGCAACAAGTGTCTATGTCTCAGCCTAGTGCCTCTGAGCAATTTTAAAGTTTTAAGCATATTTTATCCTGTTCAATTCCTGCAAATTCTTGGATACAGTTTCCCTTTAAAGATAACTGCACTGCCCTTCAATTAGTAACACAAGTGACGCACTTCTCTAGTTTTCCCCTGATGGATTCTGAAGTTGGCCGGCTGTATTTAATACTTCTAAAACTGATAACCCCCGAAGAACAAAAGCGCACATAAAAGGGTATTTATTGCAGTTGTTGTTACCACCACACTAATGAAGCATCAGCAAGCTTTTCTCTATGTTTGCCTGTAACCATTTCGCTCCTTGTGCGTGACTTCTCCTGGGAGCGGAATCTTAGGCTTCAAGTGGAATGAGTTCTTATCCTCAATCATCCATCCTGATGTATCACATGCCAGGCGTTAAATCATCAGAGACGGGCTGGGATGGGACGTCAGGGCCCAATGCCAATAAGAGGCCTTTGAAGTGGTCTGCTTGCGTCACTGGATGAACACCCGTAGCTGATATATGGTATAGCCCAGCTCACATGGCGCAGGGAGGGGAACCTGGACTCCCGTGAGCAGCACGGCCGCATGTAATGTGCGCGGAGGTCAGGCAGTGCCGGCAAATGACGCAGGTAATGGCAAGAATGTCAGGTGGGATGGGGCCCTCTCCAATTCCTAACTGACATTGACATGTTTCAGACCAACCAATTCATTTCAAATATTTTTATGTCTTATTAAATTAATCAATCAGGGCAGTGGATATGGGTTGTTACACTTAAAAAGGAACTCCAGTGAAAATAATGTAATAAAAAAGTGCTTCATTTTTTACAATAATTGTGTATAAATGATTTAGTCCGTGTTTGCCCATTGTAAAATCTTTTAAATCCCTGATTTACATTCTGACATTTGCCACATGGTGACATTTTTACTGCTGGCATGTGATGTCAGTGGAAGGAGATGCTGCTTGCTTTTTTAGGCAGTTGTAAACAGCTATTTCCCACAATGCAACAAGGTTTACAGACAGGAAACTGCCAGGACCATGGTCCTCAAAGTTTCATGTGGGAGGGGTTTCACCACTATATCAGCCATACAGCGCCCCCTGATGGTCTGTTTGAGAAAAGGAAAAGATTTCTCATGGGAAAGGGGGTATCAGCTACTGATTGGGATGGAGTTCAATTCTTGGTCATGGTTTCTCTTTGAAGGACCCCTGGGCGAAAATCTTAAAATTTAAAATATATGTTAACACATACAAATAAGAATTACATTTCTTCCAGAGTAAAATAAAATACCTTTCTCCTATGTTGCTGTCACTTACAGCACGTAGTAGAAATCTGATATTACCAATAGGTTTTGGGCTAGTCCATCTCTACATGGCCTTTATAATTTATAAAGATACTCCCTTAAAAAGATTTATATAAAGATGCTGGCCAGCCTCCCTGCTCACAGTACACCTTTTTTTGCAGTTGGATGGACCAACTGCCATTCGCTAAGTGCTTTTGAAAATAAAGAAAACCCTAAGAACCCCCCATGTGGAGGTGGGCTAGTCCAAAACCTGTCAGTCAGCAACATAGGAGAAAATTAATGCATGGCTCATTTTACTCTTGAAGAAACAAACATACTTCTCTGCATAGGTTTACATATATATTTGAAATTTTAAAAATGTTCGCGACAGTGGTCCTTTAAAGTGGGAATACACTACCAAAACTAAAATTTCAATAACTACTCAGATACATATAAGAACATTTGAAAGCTTTCCCAAGTATCCATGGTTTGTAGAAACATTTACTTTCACTGCACAGAGTAGGAGAAGCTTGCTTATCTCTGGTGATCTGCAAATGTAATCATTGCCAGCCAGGGGAAGCTCTCTGCCTGTGTCTTGATTCTGCTCCCCCTCTGTAGAATAGACACATCACCCTGGCAACAGCTAAAGGTAGCCATACACTGGTCGATTTGCCATCAGATTCGACCAACAGATAGAACCCTCTCTGATCGAATCTGATCAGAGAGGGATCGTATGGCTGCCTTTACTGCAAACAGATTGTGAATCGATTTCAGCATGAAACCGATCACAATAGGTGGTGGTGGTGGTGCTGCCGCCGTTCCCCCCCCCCCCCCCCCCCCCCCGCATACATTACCTGCCCCGCCGGCGCGACTCCAAAGGTCTCCGCTGTCTTCTTCTTCGCTCTGGTCTCCGGGTCCGGCATGCTTCACTTCCTGTCTGGGGGAAGTTTCAACAGAGCGCCCTCTACTGTTTAAACTTCCTGCCAGGACAGGAAGAAGTGAAGCATGCCGGAGACCAGACCAGAGCGGAGAAGACAGCGGAGACCTGGGGATACGCACCGGCGGAGCAGGTAATGTATTGCAGCTGTATTGCGTCGGTCGTCCAGCACTCGAACGCCGCTAGCGGCGCGCTCCCTACCCGCGGGCGATCGGCGGTAATTTCCCGCACGGAGCGATCGACGGGATCGATCTATTTTGGGACGAAATAGATCGAAATTTAGCGTGTAGCGTGAACGATGTGACAGCAGATTCGATCCCAGTGATTGAATCTGCTGTTGATTGGCGGGGAATCGGCCTAGTGTATGGCCAGCTTTAGTTACTTCAGCAGAGGGAGGGGGATTAGTGAAGAGTCAGACACAGGCAGAGAGATGTTTCTTGGCAACAATTAAATTTATCAATTAGACAGAGATAAGCAATCTTCAACTGCTCTCTGCAGTGGAAAAAAAAATGTTTTAACACACAGGGAGTGCATGGGAATGCTTTCAAATGTTTTAATGTATCCAAGAACAATTACTTAGATATTAGATGGGAGTATATTCCCACTGAAAAGGAGAACTCGAGCACGAATAGAAGAGCAAAATCAATTAAAATTATTGATTTTAAAAAAAATCAATTGATCAGATGTTTTCATGGCATTGATTCGTAGCAGATTGGATCACAGTGATCAAAACAGTTGAGAATTGAATGGGAAAATGGATGTGTGTATGGCCTGCTTTATGGTGCGTATACACATCCAATTTGGATTGAGAAAGGACTGGCCTCTGTCACATGGGTAGCTGATGGCAGCTATTTTTCCTCCTGTCCTGATAAATACTCCGATTTTTTTCCTTTAAATGAACCCGAGGTGAGAAGGATATGGTGGCTGCCATATTTATTACCTTTTAAACAGTACTGGTTGCCTGGCAGCCTTGCTCATCTATTTGGCTGCAGTAGTGTCCGAATAACACCAGAACAAAGCATGCAGATAATGTCAAATCCGACAATGTGCTCTATTCACAATGACTTATCGCATGCGGTAATGTAGTATGTGAAAAATACCGACCAAAATATCTCCTTTGTGTAATTCTTATTTTTTCACCCTAAATTTCTGCATGCGGTAATAGTGCAGTAAAACGTTACTAAATTGTCTCCATTTTGAGATTCATAATTGAATAAATGTGCGGATAATTGGTGATAAATAAGAATTTTTTATCACCTATAGGTGATAATTATCACTTCTCTGCTGTTGGCCTTCAGGATGGAGCCTTTTGAGCTTTGATCCTTGCGTTTATGTCAATTTTACATAGCAGGCAGAAAAGACGAGTGTGTCTAATCTCAAGGCGCACTTTCACACCTCGTACAGTCTTTTATATCATTTTTTTAGTTGCCGAGGAGGAAATTCCTCTCTGCTCTAAAAGATAAGCAACAGCATAATAACCTTTAACGAAAAACATTTGTTACGGCTGATACAAATGCTGCAATAAATCTCCAGTGTCTGTACTTCCTGCTTTAATGAAAGCAGACATGGGGTTAACATCCTGTGTTTACAAATTAGCTGCTCTGCTGAGGCAGCCAGCTGGCACAGCTGAGAGCTCAACTTACAGTTGTGATTAGACACAGAGAAGGAGGAATTAGACAGGCTAAACCAGGCATGGGCAAACTCGGCCCTCCAGCTGTTAAGGAACTACAAGTCCCACAATGCATTGAAGAAATCTGGCAGCCACAGTCATGACTCATAAAGGCAAATGCATTGTGGGACTTGTAGTTCCTTAACAGCTGGAGGGCCGAGTTTGCCATTGCCTGGGCTAAACTCTCTATATACATACAGGGTGTATTTCTCTCTGTTTTCCTTCTGTCCTGTGCAAGAGTTGAGGTCCCACTTTAAATGTGACAGGCTTTCCTGGGTCGTCTCTGTGTAATGGGTGGCAAGCATATTGCCTGCCCTACAGTGGTGAAAAAAAACTTAATTTCCGCACATATTACTGACCAATTACCGCAAAGTTACCGACCACTTAACACACTTACCGCAACATTACCGAACATTTACCGACCATTTATCGACTGTTTTATTGCACTTTTGTCGAACATTAATCACAATCGGTAAATTTTTAGTAAATACTCAGAAAAGGCGGTAGTTATCACTGGAGGCAATTTTCTGTGTAAAAAAATGTTACCGCTTGTTATTGTGAATAGAGCTCAATGTCAGAAACACCTGATATGCTGCATGCTTGTTCAGGGTCTAGGGCTAAGCGTATTAGAGGAAAAGGATCAGCAGGGCTGCCAGGCAACTGGTATTGTTTAAAAGGAAATAAATATGTCAGCCTCCATACCCCTCTCACTTCGGGTTCACTTTAACGTTGGTACAGCTCACTTATTAGGTCAATAAAGGAATAAGCAAACGTTTCTTTCATCATATCCTCTTCCTGCAATTTACCAGCAACATAAAGCCAAAAAAAGCTAAATTTCCCAACTGTCTTGTTCAGAGGAATAGATGGAAAGGGTGACATTAGGCTGCGGTTGCTGTAATTCAGGGCTGCCCTCTGACTACGGAGAGTTCACATGTAACAGGTTCCTGTATCTCTACCCAGCGATCTCTGCATCATTACCGCAGATGGGGGAAGTGGTGCTGCTGCGGCTGCCACAAATCAGCAGCTGGTGAGGAATCGCGTTTCCTTCTCGTTACCGCAGCCAGGTTCACCGGAACCACACGAAGCTTGCACAAAACTACATGGGCTGCCGACAAAGGCTGAAAGAAGCATCAACTACAGGGGAGCCTATCGAGAAAAAACAGCAAAAGTGGCTTCCAGGACTCATTTAAAGAGGAACTTCGTAGGTATATGAGTACAGCGCTCAAAGTAGTCAGTCTCTCCTTTAAACAGTACATCTCGCACGTCAAAGCATGAAAGGGGGTTTGTGCAGCGCACAACTCCCCCCAATATGAAAGGACTCACCAGATCAGCTGGCCAACCAGGCCCGTCAGCGTGATAGGGGTATAGGCCACCCCTCAGCCACCTCGGCAACCACAGTCCAATGATCGTCACATAGGATAATGGAGGCTCATCTAGACTGCTGCTGGACCTAGACCAGGGACCAGGTAGGCCAACATCACTCAGCATTGCCTGTGTGTCCCTGGTCTCCTGTCATGTCAGCTGGAGGAGAGACCTGCGAGCCTTTATCACACACAGCAGCAGTCTAGACAAGCCTCCATTATCCTATGTGACGATCATTGGACTGTGGTTGCCTGAGGTGGCTGAGGGCTGGCCTATACCCCTATCGCGCTGACGGGCCCGTTTGACCAGCTGATCTGGTGAGTCCTTACATATTGGGGGGAGTTAGGCGCTGCACAAACCCCTTTCATGCTTTGATGTGCAAGATGTATTGTTAAAAGGAGAGACTGACTACTTTGAGCGCTGTACCCATATACCTACAATTTCACTCTTAGCTTTTCACAGAAAGCTCCACCTTATGAACTGGTGTTTTTGTGCAGTCACCTGGATCACCTAGATTGTGTAACTGCTGTGCGTTTTTATTGATCTGTGAGCGCTATTATATGGTTTTAGCTAAAGAGGAACTTCGCAGGAAAAATAAACTGATGGGAAACAATTGTATCTATCCTTCTCCTTCGAAAAATTCTTTTTTATTTTTTTATACATATCCCACAGTTTTATTTCATACTAGTAATAAAGGCCCGCCTGTTAAATAACGGGCGCTAGGCCAAAAGGTGCACGCCCACAACCTCCCACACATGGCAGTGACACCCCCCCCACCAACAACGCGCACATGGTCGCGACCCGCGGATCGAGAGGATGGAGGCAGACGGGGAAGCCTCTTTAGGATCCAGAGGGTTCCCCCTCCTGAGGTAAGTATCTAATTGTGGCCTGTGCAGACCTCATAGATTTGCTTTAAACAATTGTTTTTCCTTTGCTTATAATCACATTTCAACCATCACAGATTTTTTTTTTAAGTCTTTTGGAAAAAATATGCTTTATGGTATGAGACAGATATACTTCCAGATCAAAGGACACTAAGTATTTTCTCTTAAATAATACCAGTTGCCTGGCTGTCCTGCTGATCTTTCTGATCAGAAGTGTCTGAATCCCACACTGAACAAGCATGCAGCTTCACCAGCCAGATGTCATTCAAAAACACCTGATCTGCATATGCTTCTTTAGTGTGTATGACTAAATGTATTAGAGGCAGCGGATCAGCAGGACAGCCATGCAATGTGCATTGTTTAAAAGGAAATTAATGTGGCAGCCTTTCTTCTGCCTAGAAAATTTTTTAAAACTCTGTTGTGCATAATAATTTGGAAAACTGCATTTTAAGTTTTTTTTATCTTTGAATAAATCCCGTTATCATGAGGAGGTTTGTTCAGTACCATTTGAATTATGCTCTAATGGTTGATGTCTAAATGATGATGCTGACTGCCACTTGCATCCACTACTTAGGAAAATCAGAGGGAAATAGGGTATAATTTGCGTAATAATTTGGAATGTGGTGTATATCCCCTTTATCCCCCTACAAAAAGCTAATTTCCAAAGGTAATATTTCTAATTCTAATCAAAATAATTGATTTCAGAATGTGCCTGGCTCAGTTTAACGCGATATTGTCACCATAAAAATCAAAATTCAACAGCAACTGTTAAGTGATAAAGATGCTAATCCTGCATTCAAAACTTTTTCTGCTGTATTGTTTGGAGTTATCACATACCTTAGGAGCACTGGTCCTTTAATTGCATTGCCAAACAGTTGCATGCTGAGGGATCTTTTTATCTATAATACATTCATCCTCTTCTCTATTTCCTCTTTCAGACATAAAACAGTGCACTTCCTAGTATAGACCTCAGTGGGAGCGTCTGAAGACTCTGGGAAGAGGGCGGGTAACGACTACGCAATTAGCAAGAGGAGAATAAAGAGGGAGGGAGGAAATTATTACAAAAGGTTTAAAGGTAACCAAGATGGAAACTGCCTAGAATAGGATTCTCTGCTTTTCCGTTATATAATTTACAGGAATCATAACGTGGATAGTGCAATACATCTGTTTTGTAAGCAGAACTAGTATTTATCTACTTATACATATGTTTTATTTCTAGGTTAGCATGGGTGTCACTTGTCCTTTAAAGTGTACCGTAGTTGGGACTGAAGAAGACCATAGCTTTGTAATACTTTACCTTGTTAAAGTTAAAAAAAGGTTGCACGTTTGAGAGGGGTGGGATGGAAAAGAAGATGCCTCTCTGAGGTTATGCGAGGACATTGCTGACGCTATACCACAAGGTGAAAGACGACTTTCGAACAACAGTGACAGTGCGGATCTATTTATATGTCTGTCTGGAAATACATAGGTCATGTGGAGGGATAGTAAAGAGCCTGCCCACTGTAATAGGATAATCCCCTCACCTGCTACCCCTACTGCTCATATCAGGATAGATAGAAAGGATGGCAGAGAGCCACACCCTCACCTGCTACCCACTCTGCCACAGATCATAATATCAGGATAGATAGAAAGGATGGCAGAGAGCCACACCCTCACCTGCTACCCACTCTGCCACAGATCATAATATCAGGGTAGATAGGAAGGGCAGAGAGCCACGCCCTCACCTGCTACCCCCTCTGCCACAGATCATATCAGGATAGATAGGCAGGGCAGAGAGCCACGCCCTCACCTGCTACCCCCTCTGCCACAGATCATAATATCAGGATAGATAGGAAGGATGGCAGAGAGCCACGCCCTCACCTGCTACCCCCTCTGCCACAGATCATAATATCAGGATAGATAGGAAGGATGGCAGAGAGCCACGCCCTCACCTGCTACCCCCTCTGCCACAGATCATAATATCAGGGTAGATAGGAAGGATGGCAGAGAGCCACGCCCTCACCTGCTACCCCCTCTGCCACAGATCATAATATCAGGATAGATAGGAAGGGCAGAGAGCCACGCTCTCACCTGCTACCCCCTCTGCCACAGATCATAATATCAGGGTAGATAGGAAGGATGGCAGAGAGCCACGCCCTCACCTGCTACCCCCTCTGCCACAGATCATAATATCAGGGTAGATAGGAAGGGCAGAGAGCCACGCTCTCACCTGCTACCCCCTCTGCCACAGATCATAATATCAGGGTAGATAGGAAGGATGGCAGAGAGCCACGCCCTCACCTGCTACCCCCTCTGCCACAGATCATAATATCAGGGTAGATAGGAAGGATTGCAGAGAGCCAGGCCCTCACCTGCTACCCCCTCTGCCACAGATCATAATATCAGGGTAGATAGGAAGGGCAGAGAGCCTTGCCCTCGCCTGCTACCCCCTCTGCCACAGATCATATCAGGATAGATAGGCAGGGCAGAGAGTCACGCCCTCACCTGCTACCCCCTCTGCCACAGATCATAATATCAGGGTAGATAGGAAGGGCAGAGAGCCACGCCCTCACCTGCTACCCCCTCTGCCACAGATCATAATATCAGGGTAGATAGGAAGGATGGCAGAGAGCCACTCCCTCACCTGCTACCCCCGGTGCCACAGATCATAATATCAGGGTAGATAGGAAGGGCAGAGAGCCACGCCCTCACCTGCTACCCCCTCTGCCACAGATCATAATATCAGGATAGATAGGAAGAGCAGAGAGCCACGCCCTCACCTGCTACCCCCTCTGCCACAGATCATAATATCAGAATAGATAGGAAGGATGGCAGAGAGCCACACCCTCACCTGCTACCCCCTCTGCCACAGATCATAATATCAGGGTAGATAGGAAGGATGGCAGAGAGCCACACCCTCACCTGCTACCCCCTCAGCCACAGATCATAATATCAGGATAGATAGGAAGGATGGCAGAGCCACGCCCTCACCTGCTACCCCCTCTGCCACAGATCATAATATCAGGGTAGATAGGAAGGGCAGAGAGCCACGCCCTCACCTGCTACCCCCTCTGCCACAGATCATAATATCAGGGTAGATAGGAAGGATGGCAGAGAGCCACACCCTCACCTGCTACCCCCTCTGCCACGGATCATAATATCAGGATAGATAGGAAGGATGGCAGAGCCACGCCCTCACCTGCTACCCCCTCTGCCACAGATCATAATATCAGGAGAGATAGGAAGGATGGCAGAGAGCCACGCCCTCACCTGCTACCCCCTCTGCCACAGATCATAATATCAGGATAGATAGGAAGGATGGCAGAGAGCCACGCTCTCACCTGCTACCCCCTCTGCCACAGATCATAATATCAGGATAGATAGGAAGGATGGCAGAGAGCCACGCTCTCACCTGCTACCCCCTCTGCCACAGATCATAATATCAGGATAGATAAAAAGGGCAGAGAGCCACGCCCTCACCTGCTACCCCCTCTGCCACAGATCATAATATCAGGATAGATAGGAAGGGCAGAGAGCCATGCCCTCACCTGCTACCCCCTCTGCCACAGATCATAATATCAGGGTAGATAGGAAGGGCAGAGAGCCACGCTCTCACCTGCTACCCCCTCTGCCACAGATCATAATATCAGGGTAGATAGGAAGGGCAGAGAGCAACGCCCTCACCTGCTACCCCCTCTGCCACAGATCATAATATCAGGATAGATAGGAAGGGCAGAGAGCCATGCCCTCACCTGCTACCCCCTCTGCCACAGATCATAATATCAGGGTAGATAGGAAGGGCAGAGAGTCACGCTCTCACCTGCTACCCCCTCTGCCACAGATCATAATATCAGGGTAGATAGGAAGGGCAGAGAGCCACGCCCTCACCTGCTACCCCCTCTGCCACAGATCATAATATCAGGGTAGATAGGAAGGGCAGAGAGCCACGCTCTCACCTGCTACCCCCTCTGCCACAGATCATAATATCAGGGTAGATAGGAAGGGCAGAGAGCAACGCCCTCACCTGCTACCCCCTCTGCCACAGATCATAATATCAGGATAGATAGGAAGGATGGCAGAGAGCCACGCTCTCACCTGCTACCCCCTCTGCCACAGATCATAATATCAGGGTAGATAGGAAGGGCAGAGAGCCACGCTCTCACCTGCTACCCCCTCTGCCACAGATCATAATATCAGGATAGATAGGAAGGGCAGAGAGCCACGCCCTCACCTGCTACCCCCTCTGCCACAGATCATAATATCAGGGTAGATAGGAAGGGCAGAGAGCCACGCTCTCACCTGCTACCCCCTCTGCCACAGATCATAATATCAGGGTAGATAGGAAGGGCAGAGAGCCACGCTCTCACCTGCTACCCCCTCTGCCACAGATCATAATATCAGGGTAGATAGGAAGGATGGCAGAGAGCCACGCCCTCACCTGCTACCCCCTCTGCCACAGATCATAATATCAGGATAGATAGGCAGGATGGCAGAGAGCCACGCCCTCACCTGCTACCCCCTCTGCCACAGATCATAATATCAGGATAGATAGGAAGGATGGCAGAGAGCCACGCCCTCACCTGCTACCCCCTCTGCCACAGATCATAATATCAGGATAGATAGGAAGGATGGCAGAGCCACGCCCTCACCTGCTACCCCCTCTGCCACAGATCATAATATCAGGGTAGATAGGAAGGGCAGAGAGCCACGCCCTCACCTGCTACCCCCTCTGTCACAGATCATAATATCAGGGTAGATAGGAAGGGCAGAGAGCCACGCTCTCACCTGCTACCCCCTCTGCCACAGATCATAATATCAGGGTAGATAGGAAGGGCAGAGAGCAACGCCCTCACCTGCTACCCCCTCTGCCACAGATCATAATATCAGGATAGATAGGAAGGGCAGAGAGCCATGCCCTCACCTGCTACCCCCTCTGCCACAGATCATAATATCAGGGTAGATAGGAAGGGCAGAGAGTCACGCTCTCACCTGCTACCCCCTCTGCCACAGATCATAATATCAGGGTAGATAGGAAGGGCAGAGAGCCACGCCCTCACCTGCTACCCCCTCTGCCACAGATCATAATATCAGGGTAGATAGGAAGGGCAGAGAGCCACGCTCTCACCTGCTACCCCCTCTGCCACAGATCATAATATCAGGGTAGATAGGAAGGGCAGAGAGCAACGCCCTCACCTGCTACCCCCTCTGCCACAGATCATAATATCAGGATAGATAGGAAGGATGGCAGAGAGCCACGCTCTCACCTGCTACCCCCTCTGCCACAGATCATAATATCAGGGTAGATAGGAAGGGCAGAGAGCCACGCTCTCACCTGCTACCCCCTCTGCCACAGATCATAATATCAGGGTAGATAGGAAGGGCAGAGAGCCACGCCCTCACCTGCTACCCCCTCTGCCACAGATCATAATATCAGGGTAGATAGGAAGGGCAGAGAGCCACGCTCTCACCTGCTACCCCCTCTGCCACAGATCATAATATCAGGGTAGATAGGAAGGGCAGAGAGCCACGCTCTCACCTGCTACCCCCTCTGCCACAGATCATAATATCAGGGTAGATAGGAAGGATGGCAGAGAGCCACGCCCTCACCTGCTACCCCCTCTGCCACAGATCATAATATCAGGATAGATAGGCAGGATGGCAGAGAGCCACGCCCTCACCTGCTACCCCCTCTGCCACAGATCATAATATCAGGATAGATAGGAAGGATGGCAGAGAGCCACGCCCTCACCTGCTACCCCCTCTGCCACAGATCATAATATCAGGATAGATAGGAAGGATGGCAGAGCCACGCCCTCACCTGCTACCCCCTCTGCCACAGATCATAATATCAGGGTAGATAGGAAGGGCAGAGAGCCACGCCCTCACCTGCTACCCCCTCTGTCACAGATCATAATATCAGGGTAGATAGGAAGGGCAGAGAGCCACGCTCTCACCTGCTACCCCCTCTGCCACAGATCATAATATCAGGGTAGATAGGAAGGGCAGAGAGCCACGCTCTCACCTGCTACCCCCTCTGCCACAGATCATAATATCAGGGTAGATAGGAAGGGCAGAGAGCCACGCTCTCACCTGCTACCCCCTCTGCCACAGATCATAATATCAGGGTAGATAGGAAGGATGGCAGAGAGTAAGGCCAGAACAGGAGATCTGACAAATAACCCAGATGAGCAGCATGTGTGGTCCCAAAAAAAAAAAAAAAAAACAAATACCACCACCACTTATTAAAGGCTAAATCCACTCTACAGTGATATGCCTGTTACAGGGGGGAAACAAATGGGCCAAACTGGGTACCTTTATTAGGAATACTGTAAGCCCCCTGCCCCCCCAACGATCCGCCAGTCCCCGCTGCGGTTTACTTCCGTTTTTTGTCCTTTTTTTGCGACTTTATGTCGCAAGCTACTGCGCCTGCGTGTGTCCTCGTCCATGTCACCGCAAGCGCAGTGGCTTGCGAGGATGTGCGTGGGGCACGCAGGCACAGTGGCTTGCGACATTAAAGTCGCAAAAACCGGAAGTGAGTCACGGCAGGGAACCGGCGGATAGTTTTGTCCCGACACTGGCACAGGACGTCTTCGGGGGACCGGTAGAAACCCCAGGTAAGTTACATTTTTTTTAGGGGCTTACAGTATTCCTATAACCCTCTCCAATCCATTTGGACATCGGTGACTGGACAGTGAGGTAAGACTATGAGGGGGTCTCTACCTCCTCACTCTAGTGTGATCAGTCTACCAGCGGCGATCACGGCTAGCCCTATTTTGCAGTCTATTTACATTGTACAGCGCTGCGATCTACGGCAGCGATGTACTGGGGACAGACGTGTCACTTGCCTGTCCCCTAGAGAGGCTCAAGGCCGATCGACTTTTATAGGCTGATGCCTATGACAGCCGATCGCTGTCATTGGCTGGCAGGGGCAGGAAGGAAGATGGGGGGGGGGGGGGAGTAAAAAAAAAAAACAAAGAAAAATGTATTAAAAAGTGGTCCTGAATTGGTTAAGCAGGAACAAAAATTGCCTCCTCCACATGATAGGTCAGCTTCTTTTGCTGAGCACGTCTCGTGAGGAAGCTGCGCTGAAAGCGAACAGATGAGCCGCCTTCACTACTGATGCTGTATAATCTCATTTGTGGATTTATTCTGGGAAACGTTTATTATCAATAAAAAAGGCTGGCGTGACGGCAGATTTATATAATCTCAAAGAAATTCTTGTCAGAGAAGAAAGGCCATCTCTGACACCCAGATTAAGTGTCTCTGCCAGGGTAACAAATGGTCATTATTTAGCAGACTTTTATTTTTTGCCATCAAACAGCTTTATTGAAAGAATAAAACAAAACAATACATGGAAGACGGAGCTCTATGTCAAACATAAAATCATAATCCAACTTACTGAGTAAACATAACACATTAAGAAGATCTCGTAACCAGGGTAATAGTCAAGGTCGCAAAACATTGTCCTGTTAGTCATATAACAAGGTCAAGGAAACATTGTCCCTGTTGGGGCTTTAAACAACTAGATAAACACTAAACAGAAAGACACACAAGAGAGCCCAATATAGTGTAGTATGTACTGGTAATATGGGTGTGACAAGGTAAGTACCTGTATATGATATTAATACTCACAAACCAGGGTTACCTTCCAGGACAGAGGCACATTGCTTTGTACTAGACCTACATGAGTTTTATGCACCATGTATAGCCTGAGGAAGTGGGATATGTGCCTGCAAAACGCGTTGCACTTTCTGGAGTATGTGAATAAATATTTGGTTGACCTCTATCAGTTTGTTGTGTCTACTTAGAGGAGGGAAATCCAGCTCGGCCTCCCCTGATTTTTAAACTTTGTATCAACTTTTATCCTTTTGGTGCCTCGGTTTGCCTGTACACAGATAAATACTAGTTTAGGATGTAAAAAGATAAAATGAGAACCATATGACAAATTGAGCCAGGGTTCCCAAATCTTAAAGTTGGAATGGAAAGAAAAACTATGCATACCTGGGGCTTCCTCCAGCCCCCTCCAGGTTTATCGCTCCCTCACCGTCCTCTTCCGCTGCCTGGTTCTTCTGCAATTGACCCCGGAAAGACCTACAGTCCAGGTTTAACTGTGCATGCGCCTTGAGGCCGCGCGCGCTCCTGCTGCAGAATGCCCCTAGCGACACGGGAGCACACGGAGGACTGCGACTGCACCAACTGGCCCAGACTGGAGGTTTTTCCATGGCTATTTGCGTATAAGCCAGGCGGCAGAGGAGGACCGCGAGGGAGGGCCTGGAGGAAGCCCCAGGTATGTATATTTTTTCTTTCCATTCCCATCTCTGGTACACTTTAATAAAGAAGGGGATATAATATTGGATACAACGTGTTAGATATTAATTTTGGCATACTGTATATAGTTAAAGAGAAATCGTAACCAAGAATTGAACTTCAACCCAATCAGTAGCTGATACCCCCTTTTACATTTCTATTCCTTTTTACAAATGGATCATCAGGGGGCTCTGTATGGCTGATACCCCTCCCACAGTGTGATGTCAGGACCAGGGCTGTGGAGTCAGTACAAAAATCATCCGACTCCAACTCCTCAGTTTATGAAACCACCGACTCCGACTGCAGGAACCCAAAATGGCTCCAACTCCTCGACTCCTCAGTCTCATATTTACCAGGACTGTGGATTTGGTACAAAAATCATCAACCTCCAACTCCAGGTACCCAAAATTGTTCCGACTTCAACTCCACAGCCCTGGTCCGGGCCATGGTTCTGACATCACACTGTGTGAGCCTTGTTGCATTGTGGGAAATAACAGCTGTTTCCAACTGCCAAAAAAGCAAGCAGCATCTCTTTCCACTGACATCACCTGCCAGCAATAAAAATATCACCATGTGATTAATGTCAGAATGTAAATCACTAAGAGGAAATATTTTACAACGGGCAAACACTGACTAAATCATTTATACATAATTATTGTAAAAATAAAGTACTTTTTTATTACATTATTTTCACTGGAGTTCCTCTCTAACCACTTTACCACCAGTGCTGCATGTATCTACGCTCCTTTTATCACCCTTTCCCCACCAGGAGCGTAGATACACACCCCCCCCGCCGCTACCGCCGCTGTCCATGCTCCCGCTCGCTCATGTGCACGCTCCCACGCTTGTGCACGCCGCTGCCCGCTCGACCTGAGATCAAAAACGTTCCCGTTCGTTGATCTATGCCCCCAGCAATGATCGGCTGCTTCTATGACAAGCTGAGCGATCATTGTGAAAAAAAGTTTCCCAGCCTCATTACACTTCCTGTAAGCATACTTCCTACGCTTACAGGACGCATTCACAAAAAATTACTGTGGCCATCTTGTGGCCAAAAAGTAAAACTACAGTCAAAAACATTTTTCATATATAAATACATTCTTTTACATTATAAATTAACTCATTAACTCCCACACTCCAATTTTTTATTTTTTTTCTAATAAAAAGAAAAAAAATTACAATAAAAAAAATACATAAATAGTTACCTTAGGTACTGAACTCTTTAAATATTTATGTCAAGAGGGTATAACACTGTTACTTTATAAATTATGGGCTTGTAAATAGGGATGGACGCAAAACTGAAAAAAATGCACCTTTATTTCCAAATAAAATATTGGCGCCAAACATTGTTATAGGGACATAATTTAAACGGTGTAATAACCGGGACAAATAGGCAAATACATTTCATGGATTTTAATTACAGTAGCATGCCGAAAACTGAAAAATAATGTTTTTTTTTCCCCATTAAAACACATTTAGAATAAAATAATTCTTGGCATAATGTCACACCTAAAGAAAGCCTAATTGGTGGCGGAAAAAACAAGATATAGTTCAGTTCATTTCATTGCAATAAGTAATGATAAAGTTATAGACGAATGAATGGAAGGAGCGCTGAAAGGTGAAAATTGCTCTGGTGCTCAAGGGGTAAAAACCCCTCAGTGGTGAAGTGGGTAAGTGATGGTTTATCTCTCCTTAACTGACTTAACCTGCCTGGCGTTCTGATTCCCGTGGCCCTGCGGCCGCAGGAACTTTTTTTTTAGCTTTTTTTTTTATCATGTAGCTAGCCTAGCGCTAGCTACATGATTCCCCCCTCCCTGCGGCGTCCCTCCCACCCCTCCGATCGCCGCCGGCGCAAAGACCCATCCGGAGATTCCGTTCTGAACGGGATTTGCTTCAGGGCTTCCCCCGTCGCCACGGAGTGACGTCACCGGGCAACATTGGCCAGGCAGCGCACGGGGTCTCGGGGGGGGTCTGTATGGCGGCGGGTAGCGAAGGATCGACGGCGAGCGGCGGCAATCGGGTAGGACACGCAGCTCGTCCAGAACGCTAGGGAGGTTAGAGACACTGAAGCGGAATTTTTTTTTTTAATATAATGAATTGGTTGTGTAGTACGGATAATTACTAGAAGACGCTCAGAAGACGCTCAGGAGAGCAAAACAGCTGTCAGGCAGCTCACCGCTCCCACCTTACCCCACAGCTCAGCAGGAAACGGGTAGGAAAAGATCTATGTACCTCTGCTTTTAAATCTATTTTTGATATGTGGCCGGAACAATAACGTTTTCTATAGATTGCATGTGCCAACTGCTGTTTCTTTCTCCCTTCATGGAACAATACTTGCTTGTGTGAGGATAGTTAGAGCACACAATCTGAGCCACACGTAAACCCGTTTTTTTAGTCTTGTGATCAGCATACTCAAGATCTGTGCCGTTGGGGAAGACTGTAGTGCCTGTACTCTATATATTTTCTCTATTTGTTCACGGATAATTACTAGAACATTAGTAGCAAAGAAAATATTTTCATATTTTATGTTCAGTTATATAGTGTTTTTTATAACATTGCATCATTCTCTAATATTTGCAGCTTACACACTACTCAGCATTCTAAATGATTTTACAGAGCAGGCAGGTGAAATATTGACCTGTCCTCTGGAGAGAAAAAGAAAATGCAGTGACTGACAGTTGAGACAGTAAGCTTTAGAAGACAGAGCTCTCTGCGACTTTGAAAGTCGTGGAGCTCAATGCCTCTTTTGCATAGATAACTGGAGTTTTTTAACTCTTCCTGTACTGGAAACAATATAAGACTCGTGTCTCTGCTCCTAATGTTTTATTTCTTAGCTGTACTAAACATACAAATCATTATATACTCAAAAAATTTGCTTCAGTGTCTCTTTAACTCATGGTTTATCTTTTCTTAACAGACTTTAAGGGAACCTGAACTGAGTAAAATTATTTAAAATAAACACATGATGTATCTGCAAATTAATATTACATACTTACCTCACCATCAGTTCCTCTCAGAAGCTCACCATTTTCTTCTTTTTACAGTGATCCCTTCCAGTTGCTGTCAGTTATATATCAACTGCTGTCAGTTACAACTGAATGTGCAAGGTGATGTCTATGTATCCCTATGGCTCAAGTGGGCAATATCACAGTTTAACAGTTTGCTGACCAGGAAGCTGTTTTGGGGTAATGGCCATTTTCAAAATGCAGGACAGGAAATTCCATCAATCACAGTAGTCAAATTGCAGGAAAGGAGAACGAGAGTGATGAGCAGACTACATGGGAGGTAAGTATGACCTGTGTATGTTTTATTTTCAGTTCAGGTTCTCTTTAACGTACGATGATCCTGATTGCAATTATGATTTGGTGGGTAATGTTGATGTCACATAATTTTCACGTTATGTTCAAGGACTCTACTAACATATTTTCGCCTAACTTGCAAATGTCTATTCATGGTACGCATGCCATGTGTTTGCAGTGTAAATGGCCTCTGACGAATGCCATGTGTTTGCAGTGTAAATGGCCTCTGACGAATGCCATGTGTTTGCAGTGTAAATGGCCTCTGACGAATGCCATGTGTTTGCAGTGTAAATGGCCTCTGACGAATGCCATGTGTTTGCAGTGTAAATGGCCTCTGACGAAGCGGGTCCTTTGCCCGCAAAACGGCTGTCAGGCCATTTACACTGCAATGTTTGTCGGTATGATGGGGACAGTTAATCGCATTCTACTGTAGTTGGTGCCTGGATTCTTCCTGCCTCTGTGTATATATGTATCTGCTTTCAGCAGGGGCACAACTACTTTTATTACATTATTTTCACTGAAGTTCCTCTTTAAGTTTTGTCACTATTTCATTATTTAGCTGACTGTTAGAGGCGTTTTACACTGGCATTTTGAGCTACAGCACACAACCTCTTGCCGCCCACCCCATCCTCCCCTAGCCCCTCCTTCCTCACCGGGTCGCCTCCTCATTCTAATGTAAGGGGGTAGAGACCCTTGCGGATCCGCCCACCGATCACCCCATCAGTAAAATGGATTGGAAAGGGTTAACACAGACATCTGGGTGGTGCATGCACACATTTATGGGCCCATTTTGTTCTCTTATTAAACTGGTATAACTGATAACATCAACATCATTGAAATAAATAAGCTCTCCAATTTATACAGCGATTAGAATCAAGTCATGCGTAAGATCTTATTCAGGTGATCTTTATAGAGGGTGATATTAAACACATTAACTAGGTTACATTCAGGACAAAGAAATCATAAGGCGTGATTATGTAACAGCTTATAAAATTGGAGCAAAAGTTTTAGGTCTTGGGCCCGCTTGTCTGTCTGCTTTTCAGCATCTGTGACATTGATGGGTTGCTGAAAAGCAGACACAACTGCGTTAGCGGCCCAGGCCCTTAGGTTTAATTTTGAGCATCAGGGCTGGGAAGCAGTTCAGGATTTTACGTCATTTATCCTGCAGGTCACTCCTGTCACTGCAGGGGGCAGCGATCGGAGCGGGGGAGACATGAGTGGCAACCTGATCATTTGCAGCTAGGTGACCAGCATCAATCAACTGCTGCATTTTGCTAAACCGCTTCATGAAAAATAGAACATAAAAAAATGTGTTGGACTTTTAAGAGACACTGAAGTCTCTTAAAAATCCTCTTTTTATTACAGAATCGTGTTTAACATTATTGCCCTACCTTAACCGCCGCTGTACACTAACTAAATGCCCCCAAACTCTCCGGGGGGGGGGGGCAATCCGGGCAGCGCTTCCGTGAGAGGCAGAGCTATGAGCTGCAGCTCTGCCTCCCAGCGCATCTATCAGCCCGGATCACCGCCTCTCCCCCGCCCCTCTGTCTTCCTTCACTGAGAGGGGCGGGGAAGAGGCGGAGATACGCGGCTGATAGACACGCATGGAGGCAGAGCAGGGGCTGAAAGCTCTGCCTCCTACAGCAGCAAAATCGACGACAAAGAAAGTCATGGATTTTGCAGGGGAGAGAGAGGAGGGAGAGAGGGGGGAGAGAGGGGGGAGTTAGGGGGTATTTAGATAGATTACAGCGGCGGGGATGCAGCGGTTTAGGTAGGGCAATAATGTTAAACACAATTTTTTTAATAAAATTAGGATTTTTAAGAGACTTCGGTATCTCTTTAAAGGGAACCTAAGTAAGAGGAACACGGAGGCTGCCATCTTCATTTTATTGTTTGTTAAATGTCTTGCCCAAATCTACATGTAACAAAGTCCACATCGGTCAGTAGGGAGGTCATCGCGGTGCAAATAAATCTGGGAAGATTGAGAATGATGCTAATTATTTTGATACAGAACTAGGGCAATTATTATTAAAATCTGTTGTAAAATGGACTTATTAAATCTTGCAGTGAAGGCATTTGATTGGTCCATTTTCAAGCTGCATAAATATGTAGGAACATTTACTGTATTTCCCGCCATACAAGACGCACATTTTCTACCCAAAAATGGGGAGAAAAAGTCCCCACGTATTATATGGCAAATGCAGGGAATCCTTGACGTACGAATGCCCGCCGATACGATCCACCGACCCGCCACGCTGGGGATTCCCTGCATAAGCTCCCCCGTGTCCCCAGCTCTCTCCCCCCCCCCCTCCCCCCTTGTGTATACACTCTCTCTCCCTCCCCTGTGTAATTAGGAGTACAGCGGCATGTCTTACCTAAGACAGCAGCTCCAGCGTGGATTGCAGATCTCTCGTCTTTTTGGCACTTCTCTAGTAACGGCTTCTGCTGATCGCATCATCAGCAGAAGCCATCCCTGGGGGAGCCGCGCAGAAGAGGTCTGCAATCCCCGCTGGAGCTGCTGGATTAGGTATAAGACATGCTGCTACACTACTAATTACTGTTCAGTAGGTACAAGTGAGGTGAACACAGGAGGTTACTCAGCACTTCGGCAAATATGGATAAAGGAGGCTAGGCCAACACCAGTATCTACTACATTCATATAATCCCAGTCCAAGCACTTACACCAATGGCGGAATTGCGGCAATAGGGATGTGCAACCGGTCCGTTTTTTGAAAAGATACAATCACCAGGAAAAGTACAATGGAGGTAGACCAGGCACTGTCTCTTTAACCTGCTGCTTTAATCTATTTTAGCCAGAGAAAGTACAAACACATACACAGTGTGTATATAAAAAGATTGCAAACTTTACATCAGTTGCGGTGTGGGGATGGTGACCAGGGGGTGGATGGACGGCATGACAGCCGTTTCCCGCTAATCCAGCGCTTGCTCACGTGCGCGAAACGGTTGTCGTGCCGTCCATCCACCCCCTGGTAACCCTCCCCACACCGCAACTGATGTAAGGTTTGCCATCTTTTTATATACACTACTAATTACACTGGGGGGGGGGGGGAGTCAAGGAAACACTGGGGACAGAAGGGGACACAGGATGAACTACTTGGGGAAGAACATCTACAAGCCGCGCCTGAAATATGGCCGCACCTGGTTTAGTATATTTTTTCCCTGTTTTTTTTCCCCTCTAAACCTAGGTTTATATATTAAAGTGTCTTATACGGTGGGAAATACTGTACATAATCTGCATCATCTTACATAATTCTGAATCATATTACACAATTCTGAATCATCTTACATATTTCTGCATCATCTTACATAATTCTGCATCGACTTAGAATTATTTGCATATTTCAAGTAAAGTAGAAAGTTGGCACTGAGCCGAAACTTTGTACTAAATGCCTTCCGTGGCATAACGATACAGGGAAACCAAAATACCTACAGACATCTGCTGCAGCCGGAAGTAGTTTTGTACTACAAGGCCTTTAGACGTCCGTGGCGTATGGATGCAGAAACACAGAACACCTGTAGATGTCCGCAGAAGTCTAAGGGTTAATGGTGAAGGAAACGTTCTTAATTTTTTTAAAGCCCCAGGTTTTTCTTTTTATAAATGTCTGGCTGTTCTGCTGATCTCTTTGGTTGCAGTAGCATCTTGATCACACACCTGGAACAAGCATATGGCTTATCCAGTCAGACCTCAGTCAGAAACACCCGATTTGCTGCATGCTTGTTCAGGATCTATGGCTACAAGTATTGGAGGCAGAGGATCAGCCGGGCAGCCAAGCAATGTGCATTCTTCAAAAGGAAATATGTCAGCCTCCATATCACTCTCCCGTCAGGTGTCCTTCCTGTCCAGCAGGAAGTTTGTCACTGAACGGGGGCGGGACTAATCCTATGCATATGACCTTGTCAGCACACTCTGCCGCAGGGTCATATGAAAAGGGTTTTGGTGCAGTGTCACTCTCCTGCTGCGGGAGGATCGCACTGCACAAGCGTGAAACCTCTCTCAATCACAGCCTTACTTGAAATGATATACACTACTCAAAGGATACGTCCAAGGTAAAAAAATGCACTTATATGGGGCTTCCTCCAACCCTGGCAGCCGCCCTGTGCCCGCGCCGCAGCTCCGGTGGCTCCCAGTGTTCTCCGATGCAGAAAGACTGTTCTGCTCCTGCGCAGTGCAGCGCTGATGATGTCAGCAGTGTAGCGCAGAAGAAGCTGACCGGAAGCCGACTCTGCAGCGGAGAAGACCGGGAGCCACCGGAGCTGCGGCGAGGGCACAGGACGGGCTGGAGGAAGCCCCAGGTAAGTGGATTTTTTTTCCCCCCCCTGAACATATCCTTTAAGTATGGAGTATAGAAAGTGGAAGAAACTTACTAGAAAGAAAAGCCTGTGATGTGACTGAGAACAAAAGCCCTGAACCCTCAACACGAGAATTTCTTCATCTGGGAGAAGATGGAATCTGATTGGCTGCCCTGCATAGCTGCACTTCCTGTATCTTCCCCACTCTGCTGAAGAGGACAATCTACATATTCTGAAGTCTTGAGATTCTTTCAAACTGAAGCTTTTTAGTCTACTGTACTTTACTATCGGCACAGCATTAATATGAGGATATGGATGGCCACCTGGTATAAGGTAAGGGTCTTTAAAGGACAACTGTAGTGAGAGGTACATGGAGGCTGCCATATTTATTTCCTTTAAGGGCTCGTTTCCACTATAGCGAATGCAGGCACCGCATGCGGATTCGCATAGGCAATACAAGTGGATGGGATTGTTTCCACTTGTGCGTCGTGCGGGTGCGTTTTGGCGTGCGGGGGAAATCTGCACGGCAGAGCCGTCAGATTTCGCGTGCGGCAGGAATGCGGGCGAATCGCCCACAATGCTTTTAATAGGGAAATCGCATGGGCTTTGTCATGCGGATTTCCCAGCGATTTCGCGTGCTATTTCGCATGTAAAGCTATGGAGCTTTACACAGGCAGTGACATGGTTAAATTCGCCTGGTTCCTTGCCATGCGAAATCGCGGGGAAATCCGCATGCGGAAACGCATCCGCATGCGATTTCGTCCGCGGTGGAATCCAGGCGATTCCGCACCGCAACAGTGGAAACGAGCCCTTAAGCAATACCAGTTGCCTGGCTGCCCTTCTGCCTCTAATACTTTTAGCCGTAGACCCTGAACAAGCATGCAGCAGATCAGGTGTTTCTGACATTATTGTCAGATCTGACAAGATTAGCTGCATGCTTGTTTCTGGTGTTATTCAGACACTACTGCAGACAAATAGATCAGCAGGGCTGCCAGACAACTGGAATTGTTTAAAAAGAAATAAATATGGCAGTTTCCATATTCTTCTCACTTCCGTTGTCCTTTAATGAGATGGGATCCCCGTGATGTTGTCCATGGCCTGGGGCGGTTTGTGAACTGCAGCATTGGGGTACAGGGCATGATTCTCAAGCAAGGACACTATCTGCATGGAGTTTGTATGCTTTATGGAAATGAGAGGCAGTAGGTGAACAGGCGGCCATCTAGTGCCAGTCTATGGTGATCTCAGAACACTTGGTACCAGTAAAGACGAATGGCCTAAACTCAGAGATGAAAGCAGTGAAGAAACAAATAATGGGCAGCACGGTGGTGTAGTGGTTAACGCTCTCGCCTTGCAGCGCTGGGTCCCCGGACTGAATCCCAGCCAGGGCACAATCTGCAGTCCTTATGTTCTCCTTGTGTGTGGGGGGGGGGTTTCCTCCGGGCACTCCGGTTTCCTCCCACATCCCAAAAACATACAGATACGTTATTTGGCTTCCCTTTCAATTGGCCCTAGACTACGATACACACACTACACGATACAGTACATGGCTATAAGTATAGTAAATGTCAAGAAACAATGCTAATATTCATCAGGACCAGGCAT
This sequence comes from Hyperolius riggenbachi, assembly GCF_040937935.1. Taxonomy (NCBI): domain Eukaryota; kingdom Metazoa; phylum Chordata; class Amphibia; order Anura; family Hyperoliidae; genus Hyperolius; species Hyperolius riggenbachi. The sequence continues at coordinate 220,242,301 of NC_090656.1, forward strand.
CTGAGTACTTTATAAAGCTGGCCATACACTAATGGAAGGTACACACAATGCAATTTCCCCGACAAAAGCGACAATAATTCCCAACATGTTGGATCTGCTTCTGATCAGGAAAGGGATCAATATTGTGCAGTACTGATCTCAAAAAGCGATTCCTCTCTAAATGGTAAGCAGATCGGACATTCCCAGGAAAATTGCTTTGTGTGTATTAGCCGTTATAGACTGCCACCCAATGTGGCAATCTTATCGAATCCTCTCAAAAAGCAATTTATACAGGAAGAAACAGATTCCTCCACACACTGCACATCGATTTTTCAATATACTTCAGCAGAGAATCGATTGAAAATTGGTTACACTGCAGCATTGCACTGCAGTTGGATGCTGCAGGTGGGGCCACCAAACTACCGCCGCACCTGCCCCGCCCCCAAACTATCTAGAGCTTCCATCTTGTGCGATCGATACTTTTGATTGATTTTTGGTCAAATTGAAAGCCAGTTGATCAGGGATTTCGGAGGAATTGAATGCTTGCAAACTGATTCAAATCTGCAAGGAGTGGAACAGGAAAATCGCTGAGTATATGGACGTTTTTAGAATGAGAGGACTAGCATTGTAAGCGGTGATCAGCACATCAGTTAGGGCTGGTTCAGACGGGCGTCTGCGGAGCGTTTACAGCCAGCGTTTGGGACTTGGCGTTAAAACCCTGCCATTCAAGTGAATGGGGGCGTTTGCACCAGACTTTTACGGGCGTTTACGCGAATGCGGTGTTCGGGTCCCCACTTTCCTTGGCGTTCAAGGCGCCCCTGTACCTACCTGTAGCATCCTGGGGCAGTTAACCGACACGAGTAATGCTCCCCTAGGGGAAGAAAAACGCCGACCGCATCCGAAAGCTACGTGAAGGCTGCTGAAAGCCCGAACGCGTAGCCGCCGCAACGCCACCAAACGCCACGCCACAGAAAGCCGGGCAGACGCCCGTGTGAACCAGCCCTTAGACAAATACATTAAAGCGGTCCTGAACTTAGAACTTCCTCTCTGCTCTAAAAGATACAGAATAACATTTACAGAAAAACATTTCTTTGTTACAGCTGACACAAATCTTGCAATAAATCTGCAGTTTGTCTACTTCCTGCTTTCATGGAAGCAGACATAGGGTCAACAGCATGTGTTTACAAATTAGCTGCTCTGCACAAGCAGGAGATTCCTGAGCTGACAAAGCTGAGAGATCAAATTACAGTTGTGATTAGTCGCAGAGGAGGGGGAATGAGACAGGCTAAACTCTCTAAATACATACAGGGTGCATTTCTCTGTATTCAATCTGTCCTGTGCAAGAGTTCAGGTCCAAAAAGCCTGACTGATACATTTACACCCATGGAAGAGTCACGCTGGGTCACAGACAATCCTTTCATTCACATACTGGCTGCTGCTATACCAGGATGCTGCGACCTTTATACTGCGGGAGAGGGGAAAACGGGAAGAGGGGGAGAGAGAGGTGGGGCAGAAAGGGGAAGATATAGGTTTTACTCTAAACCCCCCCCCCCCCCCCCCCCCCCGCTCTGAACAGCACTCATCTGGGCAGGCAGGGCTATGGAGCCGGAGTGGGAGGCTTTATAAACTGAGAATTGTGAGTTGGATGATTTTCCTACCGACTCCACAGTCCTGGTAAGTATTAGACTAAGGAGTTAAGGAGTTAGAGCTATTTTGGGTACCTGGAGTCGGAGGTTTTATAAACTGAGGAGTCCGAGGATTTTTGAAACGACACCACAGCCCTGTGGGCAGGTGTACCTTATTTCTTACTGTTTTTACGATTCCATTACTGGTGTGCTTATTGGTCCCAGACCATTCTAGTTGCTAGTTGGCTTGTAATACAGTTGTATTGCACTCCTGTATTTTCATGCTTTGTTCAATAACAATCTTTTGTTGGGTGGGGATGGAGAGGGAGAGGGAGAAATAGGGCAGATGAGAAAAGGGAGGTGTAGATTTAAGATGGAAGGGGTAAGAGAAAGGGCAGGAGAGATAGGCATAAGGGGGAATATGACAGAGATGGGCAGAAGAGAGGACAGAGATGGGTTGTAGCGAATAGGGAATTGGCAGGGAATAGAGGGTAGAAGTAAAGAGGTGAGGAAGGGGAGGGGGTTAAGGTGAGAAAAGAAAGGGGACAGAGGTGGGGAAAGGAGATGAAAGGGACACAATGCTAACATCTCAGAAATCTTGTGGAATCCAGGCTAGAGCTGCACGGTATCAGGCATTTATTTATTGTATTTATATAGCGCCAACATATTACGCAGCACTGGACATTAGTTTAGGTTACAGACAATATTTAGGGGTGACATACAGCAATATGGCAATACAGGAATACAAGCAAACCAGATCATGCAGCACAATATGAGTACCAGGTAATGCTTAGTCACTGGAGGGGAGCATGGAGATTAGGCAAGTGGAGTTCACTCAGATCCATAGGATGGGTGCACAGTAATGGAGGAGCATGATCAGGTAGAGACACAAGGAGGAGGACCCTGCCTGAAGGCTTACAATCTAGACTCGGAGAGGAAGGGACACGAAAGGTAGGGGACCAGAGTTCAGCTGTGGGTTTAGAGCACTAGTAAGGGGGATAGGCCAGAGTAAAAAGGTGAGTTTTGAGGGCCTTCTTGAAGATGTTGAAGGAGGGGGCTGCCCTAATGGGTGGAGGTAGGGAGTTCCATAGTGTTGGAGCGGCTCTTGAGAAGTCTTGGAGGCGTGCATGGGACTGGGTGATGTGGGGGACGGTCAGGCGAAGTTCATTGGAGGAGCGGAGTGAGCGGCTAGGTGTGTACCTCTGTGTAAGATAGGAAATGTAGGTTGGACAGGTTTTGTGGACAGATTTGTAGGTCAGACACAGTATCTTGAATCTGATTCTGGACTGGATAGGAAGCCAGTGGAGGGATTCACGGAGATGAGCCGCCCTGGTGGAGCGATGGGAGGAGTGGATAAATCTGGCTGCTGCATTCATGATGGACTGCAGTGGGGCTATTCAGGTCACAGGGAGATGAGACAAAAGGGCCTTGCAGTAGTCAAGGCGGGAAATTACGAGGGCATGGATGAGGAGTTTGGTGGTGACAGAGGTCAGGAAAGGGTGGATCTTGCAGATCAGAATGAGAATCATATTTATTTCGCCAAGTGCAGTGGTTGCCACACCCGGAATTGTTTGTGGTACACATCGGCATTTAGCATAGAGAAAGTGCATAGTGCAAAAGAGAAAAGAAAAAGGCATTGACCATAGAAGTGCAAAAATCACATGCAATGAACAGACATACAATAAGGCTATACAAGCTATTGAGGCCTAGGTGACAGTCATCCTAGGGCAGTGATGGCTAACCTTGGCACTCCAGCTGTGACAAAACTACAAATCCCATCAGGCCTCTGCCTCCCCGGGTTATGCTTAGAGCTGACAGAGTACTGCAATGCCTCATGGGACTTGTAGTTCCACCACAGCTGGAGTGCCAAGGTTAGCCATCACTGTCCTAGGGGGTTTTGCTGTGCGCTGTGTTCGAGTTCAGCTGGAGTTCAGAAGGAGCACTGCTTGGGGGAAAAAGGAGTTCCTGTGCCTGGAGGTTCTGGTGGGGATAGTTCTGTAGCGGCGGCCTGAGCGCATGCGGTTGAAGAAGTGACTGCCGGGGTGATGGGTATCATGCGTGATCCTATTTGCCCTGGTTCTCATCCTGGAAGCGTGGAGGAGGTCCAGTGGTGGTAGGGGTGTGCCGATAATCTTTTCCGCAGCATTTATGACCCTTTGTAGCCTGTACTTGTCGCTAGAGGTGGCTCCTCCATACCAAACGATGATGGAGGAGCAAAGGATAGACTCAATGGTTGCAGATGTTACGAAGGTGGAAGTTGAAGGACTTCATAAGTTTTGGATGTAAGATCCATGTGGTGGTTGAGCAGTGAAGAGATCAGTGAACTTTCCTATATCTCTTATGGCATGTTTCCACTACACGCAGATTCTGGATGCAGAAAAACTGACTCCAATGAAAGCCTATGGACCTGTTTCCACTAAACGCAATTTTTCTGATGCAGATTTTCCCATAGGCATTGATTGGAGTCAGTTTTATGCATCCAGAATCCGCGTGTAGTGGAAACAGGCCCTTACTGAATGGAAGCCTACAGTGTTCTCACACTGACTGAAAGCAATAGACTATTACAGAGGGTCTATTTTTAGGGCCAGGCAGTGACTGAGAAAGTGACACCAATGCATCCGAACATGTGCAGAGCAGGTAGATCGCTATCAAAGGCCGCTTCTCACCAGTGCCTTCCGCCACAACATCTGGAATGTATCTGTCGCAGCTCAGCTGCCGAACGTCGCGGACCCAGAGGATTTAGCAAAGCTTCATGGGAATTTTACTAAGATTTATCGGAAAACAAATAAGCCTGACAAGGGATTTATCCTAATAAGCAAAAATGTGTACACTGAGGTACAGCGTGGCTACTTAGCAGTTACCTAATATAGGAACGAAAAGCATTCCGAGGAGAATACACAGCAACCCCCCATCAGCCACACACATTACCCGGCAACCCAATCACCACACAGCAGCTTCCGTGCCCAGAGACTGCACTGATCACCGCTACAGGCCAAGCAGGAAGTGAGGCGCTCCCTTCCTGCAGCCTAAGAAAGGAACTGCATTGAAGTGTATTGCTAAGATACGCTTCCGCGCATGCGTACCGCGGCGCTAATGCAAGTGTTGTTTTTTAATTTACGGGTCGCCATGTACTTACATGACTTCCGGTCCTCCTCACAACGATACGCGAATCGATGGTAACGTAGGTATCTGCTCATGTCATGATGTGGCGAAAACGTCACGTCTGTCGCATTGCATCAGTACGAAAGGCCCTATAGCCTTTCACTGGCGTAGCGGCGCAGGGCGCCAAAACCAAGCCACCACAATGTACCAGTGTAAAAAAGCCCTAACGGACAAGGACATGGAGGCTGCCATATTTATTTCATTTTAAACAATGCCAGTTGCCTGGCATCCTACTGATCTCTTCGCTGCAGTAGTGTCTGAATCACACACGGCTGTCTGTGTATATAGCAAGCTTACGTGCTACGCCTCATCTGATGAAGGCGGGATCACCGAAACGCGTCATGACACAATAGCACACTGACACTGGATCCACCTCTCAGCTAGCTCCTCTCCAGGTAGATCTGAGTACAGCAATTTACACCAGTGTTCTCCCCAGGCTCTTTTAGCCGGGTGCTCCATCCTGCTAATTTTGGTAAGCACCCGGCTGTCATCGGTTCGCCTCATCATTCTCTTCCTATGATGTAAGCAGAGTTGCACAGAGAAGCGCCGCCACTGCATTCCCCCCCCCCCCCCCGTCCTGCCCCACCAGGCCACTTTTTCATGCCCCCCAGCTGGAAAAAAAATTCTGGGGAAGAATATTGTATGACTGCAACTTTTACATTGTAGTAAGTGCAATATGGTTTTATGAATTTGAAAAATAAAAAAGGTTAACGCACGATAGCGCGCTCCTTGTTCTCCTCCTTAGAGCCCCATCACTGACTGGCCCACAGAACTGGAGCTGCGCTCGTTGCTACCTCAGAAATTGTTCCCGTTGGCCCGTTTGCACTGCAGCGCCGGTATCTTACTATACAGAGCTGGAATGGCCCGGCGCAGGAAGACTGAGGAAGCCTCTGAATTATCCAGAAGTGTCCCTCTGTTGAGGCGAGTATCCATGTGAGGAATTTTTTCCCTACAGGTACACTTTAATAGATTATTATTATAATTGATTTACTGTATATAGTGCCAGCTTCTTCGATGGCATTGTACAACAGCCTACAGGGTATAACAATACAAAATAAACAATACAACAGTTATTACAAGACAAGGGTAGAGTACAGCTGATGCAGTCAACAAATCAACTACAGATTTTAACACAGGGGTGGGAGGTAGGTACACCCATTACACAGCACTGTGAGAAAAAAGGGGGATAGAGCCCTGGCCAAAAGGCCTTATAGTCTAAGGCCGGTTTCACACTGCAAATTGGCATCAGCGGTGTAGCACGCCCGCCACACGGCCAAAAACAGGCCTTCAGGGAATATTGCGTTACTATGCGTTATTCCCTGTTGGTATCCAGCCACCCCACGCAGGAAGTGGGCAGCACGGTGGCGTAGTGGTTAGCGCTCTCGCCTTGCAGCGCTGGGTCCCGGTTGGAATCCCAGCCAGGTCAACATCTGCAAGGCATCTGTATGTTCTCCCCTTGTCTGTGTGAGTTTCCTCCGGGCACTCTTTTTTTTTAAAAGAGAATTTTTATTAAATTTTTTAAACAAGTAACAAATCATGTCATTTCAGAAGGTTTAGTAATTCAGCTGAGTTACATAAATGCATTATAATTACCGTGACATCAATCAGAGCAGTGACAAAACTATCTAGATACATTCAATAGTTATTGAAGAGATATGTCTGAGGAAAGATTTACATAAGTCAGAGGTATATTGATTATAGAATTAGTATTTGATGTGTTTCCAGCATAAGTATCACCATAATTAAGCTTGTATAAGGTCCTGTACAGTGGCCGTGATGTTAAAATTCGGGATAATGGAGTCTGTTGCTTTTACCCATCTATTCCATACTTTGTCAAATTTTTGAAACTGGTTACGTGATTGATATGTGAGTTTGTATAGTGGTAAAGCATCATTAATTAACTTTTTCCAGTTGGATAGGGAAGGTGGCACAGAGAGTTTCCAGTTAAGTATTATTAATTTCCTAGCGTAGTATAGGAGTATGCGGATTAAGGACAATTGATGTTTATTACATGGAATATGTCCTATGATCCCCAGTAGGCATAATTTTAGGTCCAAAGTAATTGGTAGATTTAAGGAGTCCCTCATGAAGTGCAGTACTGACTTCCAGTATTGATTGACCATTGGACAGGACCATACACAATGTATGAAATCTGCATTACTCAGTTTACATTTAAAGCATCCACTACTGGACATAGGTTGCATTTTAGAAAGTCTCAATGGGGAGAGATATGCCTGGTGGAACCATTTGGTATTTATTAGTTTGTCCTGGGAAGCAATAACTGTTTTAGTATAAAAATCCATATGTTCCTCCCAGTGTTCTGTTGTTATCGTTGGATCAGCTATTAGCCATTTTTCTCTAGTAGCATATGGTTTACAGGCGGTATTATTTGTTATCAGGAAACTATAAAAGGTAGAGATCTGCTTGGATCTGTCTTTGTTTAAAAGTTGTTTCTCTAATTCTGATGGGGATAGTGTTACATTTACTAGACCAAGTTGCGTTTTCAGGGCATGTCGTAGTTGGAAATATCGAAATAGAGCCTGTTTCGGGAGACCAAATTCGGATCTAAGAGTTAAAAAGCTTTTGAATACACCTTCTGCGTATAATTGCAAGAGGTATTTAATGTCGTATTTGTACCAAAAGGCAATATCTGGGATGGTGGATAATTCAGGTAGGTTTTCATTGCCCCAGAGAGGGGAACTAAGAGATACATACTTCACTGGTTCACCAAGCAGTTTTCTAGTTCTCTTATATATCCTGATGGTGTTAAAAATTAAGGTTGTGCCTATATTCTTATTTGGAATGTTATATCTGTATATTGCAGCGCATAAGGCCTCATATGATCCTGCTATGTCCGCTTCTGTCGCCATCCTCCGGGCACTCTGGTTTCCTCCCACACCCCAAAAACACACAGATAAGTTAACTGCCCCCCCCCTCCTCCCCACATTGGCCCTAGACTACATGATATAGACCAGTGTTTCTCAACATTGCATTGGTATGTACCCCTTTTAAAACCTTGTACTCACCAAGTACCCCCTAGCATAGTAAACATTATCACAAGTACCCCTTGACAAATATATATTTAATTTTAGTACATAATTGCTTCTAAACAATTTCCAAGCATTTACTATTGCTTTTAATTTGCTAAATCACAGATTTGGTGTTGTTTAAATAAGATTTATCATTGTCTAAAACTCTAAATTTGTTATTCTTGGTGAAGTATATCAAGCCTGAGTACCCCCTGGAACCAACAGAAGTACATCCTGGGGTACGCGTACCGCATGTTGAGAACCTAGGATATAGACATATGACAATGGTAGGGACTAGATTGTGAGCCCCGCTGAGGGACAGTTAGTGACAAGACAATATACAATGTACAGCGCTGCGTAATATGTCGACGCTATATAAATACTTAAATAAAATAAATAAGTGATGCTCACTTCCTGCCGGCCAAGCGATGACGTGCGTGGGGGTGTATTGCAAAAAATAAGCTTCCACGCATGCACAGTGCGTAAAACCAGCAGCAGGTATTCTGACTTTCGGTCCGCCACACACAGTAACATAGCTTTGGAAGCGCGTCATATTGAGGACTTCCGGTGTACCGCACCACAAATAAAAGTATTTCACTAATAGACTATGATCAGACTAGCGTTAAGCTGTGGCAAATTGCTGCAACGTCACAGTGTGTAAGGGCCCTAAAGATTTAAAGAGACTCAGAGATCACATAAACTTAAGCTCTGATACTTACCCCAGGCTTTCTCCCGCCCTATAAACACGTCTAAGTCCCACGGCGTCCTCCCGCGGTCTGCCATTCAGCAGCGGTGAGCCCCGGCAACGGGCTCAGTAATGTCAGTACAGGTCTACTGCACATGCGCGGGAGGTCTGCGCGTGTGCAGTAGACCCAGTCTGGCATTGACTGAGCCTGTTACCGGGGCTCACCGCGGCTGAACGGCAGACCACAGGAGGACAGCATGGGATTTAGATGTGTTTATGGGGTGGGAGAAAGCCTGGGGTAAGTATCAGAGCTTAAGTTTTTGTGATCTCTGAGTTTAAGAGATAGGACAGTAGATAAAGGGAAGCTGTGTATGAGAGGCGAGTAGGCTTGCCTAAAGAGGTGAGTTGTAAGATTATGCCCCCAAAAAAGTATGGGTGAGTACTGGATGTGTTGAGGGAGGGAGTCCCAGAGAAGGAGAGAGGATCGAGAAAAGTCTTGTGAGCGGGAGTGAGAAGAGGTGACCAGAGAAGAAGGCATTTGTGGAGTTGAATAAATTATTTGTTAATTCTGTTTTATCGAGACTCGAGTGAGTTTTCTTTTTTGTAAGAGGGAGGTAAGTCCACCCTAACATCCCCCTCTGCTTTTAAACGTTTTTTAAAACGTTTTACTCTACTCTGGCGCCTCTGTATACCGAGCTTTTGCTGATCTTCTAGGCCACCTTGGGTGGAGGGGTGCATCCCCCATCTACTATCTACAGAGAGCGACTTCTTAAACTGAGTGGGGTCAGGTCCTAATGCTCCCCACCTGCATTTAAAGTGGTTGCCTATGGGTAACCCGTGTTTGTGAGTATATACACATAAAATTGTATTGAACTCTTCATTTTACCTAACAATACTGCACCATATTGGGCTCTCGATTCTCTTCTTGTTTTTAAGCAGAGAAGAAGACAGGAGAATATTGTGAATAGATCCATGGCTACCTGGCTTCTGGGATTTCTCCAGCCAGGTTATGTTACCCTAAGAGTGTATGCTTCCGTTGACTGAATTTCTTCCCAGTAATGAGGCAACAGATGCCCAAACCCAGACCTTGTTTGTGCCGCTTTGCTATGGGCCTCGAGCTCTTCCTATACTCCTCAGCAGGACACTTAAGCTGATGGTGATAGATGAGCGTGACGTTGACAGAGGAAAGGTACGCGGGTGGTGAATGGCCTCTCTTCAAGCACTGGCGTCAACAAAGGGCACCTGCCACTACTCCAGGTGGAGAGGAACAAAACGGTTCCATTTGCTTAGTGGGAGGATCGTTAAGTATTTATAAAGTAAGCACTATTTATATTAGACGCCACTTACCTCTTCCTCTCAGGTGACTCTCACCTCCGCCATCCATCATAAATGGACTCTTACCAGCACTCCCCACCCGCTGCCTCCCTCCGCTGGCTTCCTGTCCGGCAGAGGAGAAAACTAAAACCAATGTGGCTAGAGGTGATTTATTGGCCGAAATCAAAGATGTTTGCATTCATTTTGCAAGCAAGTTGAAAAAAGCAGCATGCAGCTTGTCATCTTTACTACTGTGTTTTCCCGAAATTAAGACATACCCGAAAGTAAGCCCTAGAGGGAATTTCAAGCAGGGCTGTGGAGTCGGTACAAAAATCCACCGACTCCAACTCCTCAGTTTAGGATTCCACCGACTCCGACTCCTCTAATTTGCATATTACAATCTTGTTGATTAAAAGTATGCAACATGAAATATGTCTCTTCACTGCCAACACTTATGAATTTTAAAAGACAACTGAAATGAGAAGGATATGGAGACTACTATATTTATTCCCTTTAGTCATAGACTAAAACTAGTCCTTGGTAAGAGTACTTGTAAAAGGTACAAACCGGAACAAAGAACATTTATCAGGCCCTAGGCAATGTAAGTGTGGGTACATGTAAGAATGATGTGCAGGTACTCTGCAGGGGAATGAGGAGATTCTTCCTCTATTACACATTCTTCATGCACAATCTGAACCAGGTTTATGGGTGATAGACAACACCTCTGTGTTCAATGTGCACAACATTCTCAGAGGATTCCCTGCAGCTCTGTGGGGAGTGCATATGTAGAGTATAGTACTACTGTGTAACAAAGTAAACCTGAGACAGATGAAATTAAAGTTTTATACATACCTGGGGCTTCCTCCAGCCCCCTTCAGGCTAATCAGTCCCTCGCTGTCCTCCTCCACCACCTGGATCTTCTGTTATGAGTTCAGGTACTTGAACCAGTCTGGCGTAGTGCGCATGCACACACTCCGCTGCCGGGAGAGTACTACACCTGCGCAGCACTATTGCGCAGGTGCAGAACGCTCCTGGCTGTGGAAGCGACATGCGGCCAGACTGCGCTGACTGGCTGAATTACCAGGACTCATAGCAGAAGATTCAGGTGGTGGAGGTGGACAGCGAGGGACTGATTAGCCTGAAGGGGACTGGAAGAAGCCCCAGGTATGTATAAAACTTTTCTTTTCATCCTTCCCAGGTACCATTTAATTTGTAGTCACCAAACCAAATTTTAACAACATTTCAAATTATTTGATTTCATGAGCAAAGAGAGTGCATACATTTGCATAAACCAGCATCAGCGCAGACTTATTTCCATCTCATTGACCATCTCTATTAGTGACACAGCTACACATCAGGCGTTATACTTACAGCATAGATGTTATTTAGTATATATAAGAGATTCCTGTGTACACATCATATATACAGCCACAATCATATATGTATATCTGACTATAAAAATACGGGGAATGCTTTATTGAAGCAGCACAAGTAACTAATTTTGATTGGTTTATTTCATTTTTGTGGACTAAGCACAGCTATTACTGTATATATACATTATTTATGACTATTATCTGAGAAATAGAACATTTTATCATATTTTCTATTTTAATTACAGTTTAAATTCATTAGGAGTCAGAGTCGGTGCATTTTCTCCCGACTCCAACTCCAGGCACCCAAAATTGCCCCGACTCCGACTCCACAGCCCTGATTTCAAGCATGCTCGAAATATAAGCCCTACCCCGAAAGTAAGCCCTAGCTGCAGTAAGGGGAAAGTATGGCAACTTGTGTTGTCACTGGAGTTGGTGATCTCGTGGGCAGGACCAAGGCTCCGTCATTAGGCCAATCAATACACTCCCTGCTGCTCAGCAAGTGCAGTGATTAGCCCAGTAATGGAGCCATGGTCCCGCCTGCGAGCTTCAATAGAAACACAAGTTGCCGTACTTCTTCCCCATAGGCTGAAGCTCAGGGACACAACCGCATGGAGCTGGGGGAAAGAAGAGGCTGCAGGGGGGCATTGGAGGATACCAAGAGCACATTGGGGACAGTGGGAGATACAGCGGAGGACACAGAGAACATAGGGGGATAGGGGACTCAGGGGGAACAATTCAAAGGCAGTAAAGATGGAAAATGCTTGTAACAGTTTTGTCTTTATTTACTATATAAAAAATTCACTGATTCACTGAAAACAAAATGTGGACAGTGCAATACATATGTAAGGAGAACAAGGTTTTATCTTCTAATTATACATGTGTTTTTATTTTCCTGGGACAGTGTGGCTGTCCCTGCTGCTTTATAACACTGTAGAAATGTGCAGTCCTCACCTTGGTTAAATCAGACCATAGTGATGACTGCTGATAGAATGATAAATTAACAGTTGATCAACAAACTGCAACTGCAAGATCTCACAAAAAAATCTGAAATAATGATGGGCTACTGTATTTCTGTCTGGCCTGTTCCATTTTCTGCGACTGCGGTTACCCTTTAAATGATGAATATTTTGCATATTTGCATGGCGACAGCTAGTCTTACGATGGCGTCGCGAATGATAGATGGGTCCTACGGACATCTGAACGAGCACATGGCCCTGACTGGATGTTGTGGAAAACAGATAGGATGTAGAGGCATTATGCTACGTTGTTATCTCGCTCCCATCCCCGTTACACCGGCCAATCCCTTGTCCAGGTGCGACAGATAGGCCGTGCCAGCAGGTGGCATGAGCGATGACAAAGCCTCAGGCTGCCCTGTTTACTGAGGGAAATGCAAAGGATGGAAAATCGCGTTCAGTGGAAAAGGATCTGTCTGGGTGTGAAGGGCCCCCTGGGGGTGCAGCGGAGGAGGAAGTGGGACTGGGACCAGAGCCAGGGGTTGGCCCCGCAGGGACTAGCAGGGTGAAAGAGAGGAAATGGAGGCCCCTGGACTAGTGATGAAGATAAACCAACTGTCGCTGTTTACATGGGGACAAGACAGTGACAGCAGTCTCAGGGCCACAAGATGACCTGTCACTGTCACACCATCGCTCACCGCTGGAACGGCCATTTCATTCATTCACATTGAGCAGTTTTCGGTTATGGTTAAACGCGACTCTAGGGCAGGAGTCCTGTCAGTGTGAGCAACAGATTCTGCACTCCAAATAGATTAGTATACTGCAAAAAAGCACTGACTAAATACTTACAGGAAAATGTGGCACAAAACACACCTTACTCACCTTACTCTAAAAAAAAAAAGTGAGAAGAAAAAACAGTGAAAATAATCAAAAGATGTTAATTTCATCCACCGCTGAAAAGCCTGTGCAGAAAAGACGAGCCGATTACAGCCACCCTTACTACAACACCTGTATTCATTGACAGTCACATGATCACCATTCTCCTGTTCTCAAAGTGGGATAAAAATCAATACCAGATGAAAAAAATAAAAATAAATCATCTAATAAGAAATTCTTCCTTTTGCTTATCTATCCTGTTGGTTTGTAGGTAGTAATTACTGTCAGATTTAAAGAGAACCCGAGGTGGGTTCTAAGAATCCTAATGGCACATAGAGGCTGGGTCTGCATATAACACCCAGCCTCTGTTGCTATACAGTTCCCCCCACAGGCCCCCCTGCGCTCTGCCCGGCCCCAATAAATCATACGCCGTGCTAAGTGACATGCAGCGTGTCGATAGCCGGCTGTTTATGTCTGTACCGTCAGTCTTGCCGCTCCCCCGCCTCCTCTTTGTCGCCGCCTGCGCCCCTTCCCTCCCCGGTGATTGGAGGGAAGGGACGCGGATGGGGAGCAGCGACATAGCAGAGGCGGGGGAGCAGCGAGACTGACAGTACAGACATAAACAGCCAGCTGTCGACACGCTGCGTGTCACTTAGCCCAGTATGGTCTACGCTCCTGGTGACATCAGCGGACTTTGAAGTCTGAAATTCCGGAAGTGAACCGGAGGCGGGGCTGGAGCATCGGTAAGTGGCTGGGTGGGCACAGGATGTCTGCGGGGGACCATTAGAAGCCCCGGGTAAGTTAAACTCATTTTCCCCCGACCTCCCTACAGTATTCCTTTAAAGTGGATCCGAGGTGAAAAACGAACTATAACAAGTAACTTGTCTATATATCTTACCTAAAGCTTAGATAGTTTACACAGCAAATCTAGCTGCAAACAGCTTTAACAGTATATGATTATTTCTTCCTGTGATACACTGAGGGCAGCCATGTTCTGTTTGTCACGTTACACAGGCAAGCTGATAGCATCTCCAGCTCTCAGCTCAATCCCCTCTCTCCTCCCATCTGCCTCTAAAATCTCTGGCTAATAACACCTCCTCCTCCTGCCCAGACTGAGCTCCCATAAGCCCTTGCTACAGTGCCAAGGCACAAAAGGAGCTGTGGGCGAGGCTTGTTTAGTTTATAGGGAATTAGAGTATTAAAACAAAAACAAAAAAAATAAGTATTTGGCTTGAGGAATGCCCTATAAACGATATGAAAGGAACACAATTATGCATTATATCAGATCCACTTTAAGTGAAGCTGGGAATGAGTGGGAGGAGAAGCACTGCAGGTCATGCGAAAGCCGGGGAAGTTGGGATATTGCATTTGCGTTATTTTACCCAATATCCTCTGCGCAGCTAAATAGCATGAAATACACATGAACACCAAACGTGTGACCATGTATCTCCAGCCACACAAACAAGGCAAAGTTATTCCCATGTGACCAGGCCGGGATTCAATAGCCTATTATTGCTAAGACTGCTTATCAGTATATTCTGCAATGGCCCTTAGACAGAGCACAAATTACTGTAAAAACACTCATTTCAGTCGCCAGCAATAACTGGAAGCCGAATTACGTCTTTCCCCCACTATCCATGGCGGACTTGAGGGGGAATAATAATCGCGAAAAATTGTAAAATTTAAAATACATGTAAACACATACAAATAAGAAGTACATTTCTTCCAGAGTAAAATGCACCATAAATTACTTTTCTCTCATCTTGCTGTCACTTACAGTAAATAGTAGAAATTTGACAGAACAAACAGGTTTTAGTCTAGTCCATCTCTTCATGGGGGATTCTCAGCATGGCCTTTATTTTTTTTATAAAGACACCCCTTGAAAAGGATTTCAATAAAGATGCTGGCCAGCCTCCCTGCACACTCTTTTGGCAGTTGGACCGAGCAACTGCCATTAACTAAGTGAAAACCCTGCGAATCCCCCATGAGGAGATGAGCTGGTCCAAAACTTTACGCGCGCAAAGTTAGCGCACGATCTGATTGAGAAATCCGGTGCTAACCTACTTAGCACCCTGGTTAGCGCGTCTAAAGACTTTAGATGTGCGAAGTAGGTTAGCACCGCTTTGTGAATCAAGCCCTAAGTGCGATAAGGGGCCCAAAGTCCATTGAGTACCTTTAGAATTTCACAGGTCATTTTGCGATATTTGGTTTCAAGACTACTCCTCGTGGTTTAGGGCCCCTAAAATGCCAGGACAGTATAGGAACCCCACAAATGACCCCATTTTAGAAAGAAGACACCCCAAGGTATTCCGTTAGTAGTACGGTGAGTTCATAGAAGATTTTATTTTTTGTCACAAATTAGCGGAAAATGACACTTTGTGAAAAAAAAACAATTAAAATCAATTTCCGCTAACTTGTGACAAAAAATAAAATCTTCTATGAACTCACCATACTCCTAACGGAATACCTTGGGGTGTCTTCTTTCTAAAATGGGGTCATTAGTGGGGTTCCTATACTGCCCTGGCATTTTAGGGGCCCTAAACTGTGAGGAGTAGTCTTGAAACAAAAATGACCTGTGAAATCCTAAAGGTACTCATTGGACTTTGGGCCCCTTAGCGCAGTTAGGCTGCAAAAAAGTGCCAATCATGTGGTATCACCGTACTCGGGAGAAGTAGTATAATGTGTTTTGGGGTGTATTTTTACACATACCCATGCTGGGTGGGAGAAATATCTCTGTAAATGGACAATTGTGTGTAAAAAAAAATCAAACAATTGTCATTTACAGAGATATTTCTCCCACCCAGCATGGGTATGTGTAAAAATACACCCCAAAACACATTATACTACTTCTCCTGAGTACGGCGGTACCACGTGTGGCACTTTTTTGCACCCTAAGTGCGCTAAGGGGCCCAAAGTCCAATGAGCACCTTTAGGCTTTACAGGGGTGCTTACAATTAGGCACCCCCCAAAATGCCAGGACAGTAAACACACACCACAAATTACCCCATTTTGGAAAGTAGACACTTCAAGGTATTCAGAGAGGAGCATAGTGAGTCCGTGGCAGATTTCATTTTTTTTTTGGTCACAAGTTTGCAGAAATGGAAACTTTTTTTTTTTTCTTGTCACAAACTGTCATTTTCCGCTAACTTGTGACAAAAAATAATATCTTCTATGAACTCACTATGCCTCTCAGTGAATACTTTGGGATGTCTTCTTTCCAAAATTGGTTCATTTGGGGGTATTTATACTATCCTAGAATTCTAGCCCCTCATGAAACATGACAGGTGGTCAGAAAGTCAGTGATGCTTCAAAATGGGAAAATTCACTTTTTGCACCATAGTTTGTAAACGCTATAACTTTTACCCAAACCAATAAATATAGGCTTAATGGGTTTTTTTTTTATCAAAAACATGTTTGTCCACATTTTTCGCGCTGCATGTATACAGAAATTTTACTTTATTTGAAAAATGTCAGCACAGAAAGTTAAAAAAAAATCATTTTTTTGCCAAAATTCATGTCTTTTTTGATGAATATAATAAAAAGTAAAAATCGCAGCAGCAATCAAATAGCACCAAAAGAAAGCTTTATTAGTGACAAGAAAAGGAGCCAAAATTCATTTAGGTGGTAGGTTGTATGAGCGAGCAATAAACCGTGAAAGCTGCAGTGGTCTGAATGGGAAAAAAAGGGTTTGGTCCTTAAGGGGGGTAAAGCCTACGGTCCTCAAGTGGTTAAAGTAGACCTTAACTTTTGCACAGGACAGAAGAAAAACAGAGAAATGCACCCTGTATGTATTTAGAGAGTTTAGCCTGTCTAATTCTCCCCTATATGTCCCTAATCACCACTGTAATTTCATCTCTCAGCTGTGTCAGCTCAGGAATTTCCTCTGCCATGGCAGAGCAACTGATTTGTAAACAATGTTAATGTTAACAGTATTTCTCCTTCCATGAGAGCAGAAAGTAGACACACTGCAGATGTATTGCAGGATTTGTATCAGCTGTAACAAAGAAATGTTTTTCTTTACAGGTTATTATGCTGCTGTTTATCTTTTAGAGCAGAGATGAAGTTCTAAATTCAGGTCTGCTTTACAGTAAACCCGACGTGAAAATAAACTGATGAGCTAAACAATTATACAGTATTTATCCTCCTACTCCTAAAAATGACTTAGTAGGTTGAATGTTTTGCTGTCTCTAATCAGTGGCAGCCTATTACGTGCCCCTGAGTTAAAATACTGACCTTTTTCTATCTCTCCCCTGAGCTCAGAAGTTGTTTTCTGCCAGGGAAACTTTTATGGCTGTAGTTTTCTTATCAGTGATGTTTACTATAGTCCCCACAACGTACCGACAAGACAGAAGCTGTAACTTCCATGCCTAGAAATTAACTCTTTCAGGCAGCAAAATAAAACAAGTGAAACAGCCTGGTTATTAGCATGTTTTGTACTATACATACACATGTTTATCTCATCATGTCACATATCGCCTCATGTGCACTTTAAAGGGATTCTCCGATGTATTTTAACCACCCTGGCGTTCTATTAAGATCGCCAGGGCGGCTGCGGGAGGGTTTTTTTTTAATAAAAAAAAAAACTATTTCATGCAGCCAACTGAAAGTTGGCTGCATGAAAGCCCACTAGAGGGCGCTCCGGAGGCGTTCTTCCGATCGCCTGCGGCGGCCAGAAGTAACACGGAAGGCCGCAATGAGCGGCCTTCCGTGTTGTGCTTACTTCGTCGCCATGGAGACGAGCGGAGTGACGTCATGGACGTCAGCCGCCTCCGATCCAGCCCTTAGCGCTGGCCGGAACTATTTGTTCCGGCTGCGCAGGGCTCAGGCGGCTGGGGGGACCCTCTTTCGATCAGGTAGCACACGCGGCTGGCAAAGTGCCGGCTGCGTGTGCTGCTTTTATTTTATCAAAATCGGCCCAGCAAGGCCTGAGCGGCACCCTCTGGCGGTAATGGACGAGCTGAGCTCGTCCATACCGCTAAGGTGGTTAAAAAGCTAAAATGGACACTTACCTGGGGCTTCTATCGGCCCCTGCAGCTGTAACGTCCTGCGCCGTCCTCCTCCGATCCTCAGTTCCCTGCTGCTGGTAACCTGCTAATTATTTGTGTAACTAGATGCGGCCTTGGCAGCTTACTGTGCAGGCGTCTAGTATAGACGAATAATTAGCAGGTTACCGGGAACGGAGGATCAGAGGAGGACGGCGCAGGACATTACAGCTGCAGGGGGTCGATGGAAGCCCCAGGTAAGTGTCAGTTTTAGATTTTTAAAATATACCGGAGAACTCCTTTAAGGGAAGGAAAACCCGCAGGGATTGTTGCACAGCACCCCGGCGCTATGGCCAGCGTGCAGAAAAACAAGCGCCTCTGTTATGTCACACGGCTCGTTTCTCCTGAACTGCTGCGGAAATGTTTTCCTTCGTTTCAGGAAATCCTGAGTGGGTCAGGCACAAAGAGCAGGGCCTCTCCAGCAGCCATTGTGTCCCCACAGCGCAGGCGTGCTGGCCGCGGCCGATGTACATACTGTCACAGCACATCAGCACTTCTCGCCGAACAATGACATGTGGCCGAGGATGACGGTCGCGGCCCCAGTCAGAATGTTAGGGGTGGGCGGCCGAAGAACGAGCCTTTGTGTTCTGGGGCCTGCATGCCATTCAAATAAGGGTGAAGCCTGCATATATCTCACTGCTGAGGCCTTGTGGACGGGGACACGAGGCAATCATTACCATGTATACAATACCATGTATACAGGGAACTCACAGAGATAACACAACACTCAATCAGGGCTGGGGAGTCAGAAGCGATTATTGAGTATCAGGAAAATGTATCAGGAAAATGTATGGCCTCCGACTCCTAATACATTTAAATTGTAGTGAAAAATATAGTATGTTAAAATGTCACATTTCGAAAATACCAGTCATAATAAAGCACCTCTGCTGTAAGAACAAAGCCCGCTGTGTACTTATATCACTAAGATGACATCCAGCTGAGGTACAGTATTATGAAACCAGACATTCCTACAAAAATGCAGGATTGTGGAGTCGGAGCAATTTTGGGTACCTGGAGTCGGTGGTTTAACCTGCAAAGAGTTTGTATGTTCTCTCCGTGTCTGCGTGGGTTTCCTCCGGGCACTCCGGTTTCCTCACACATTCCAAAAACATACGGATAAGTTAATTGGCTCCCTCTAAAATTGGCCCTAGACTACAGTACTTACACTACATAATATAGACATATGGCAATGGTAGGGATTAGATTGTGAGCTCCTTTGAGGGACAGTTAGGGACAATATATATATATATATATATATATATATACACACACTGTACAGCGCTGCGTAATATGTCGGCGCTATATAAATACTAAATAATAATAATGATAATAATGATAATAATAACCTCCCTAGCGGTATGATTATTTCCGGATTTTAAGTTCTTTTCACAAGCTTTTAAGCCTGATGATCTCCACCTGACCTCCCCACGCATTCGACTTCTCAAAAGCTGCCCCCACCCTATGGAACACCCTTCCACTCCCCCTCAGACTCGCTCCTTCCTTCAACACCTTCAAGAAAGCCCTCAAAACACATTTCTTTAAAATGGCCTAACCCACATCTACCACACCCTAAATGTGGCCATACACTGGTCGATTTGCCATCAGATCGACCAACAGATAGATCCCTCTCTGATCAAATCTGATCAGAGAGGGATCGTATGGCTGCCTTTACTGCAAACAGATTGTGAATCGATTTCAGCCTGAAACTACACCATGAATGCTCCAGGTTTAGTTTACTTTTTTCCCTGGTTTTGTCCTCTAAACAAACGTAAAGAAGCAGAAGCGTGCACCAGTGTCCTCTGACAAATCCTGCCTTTTAATCCTCCAGATCAAATCCATACAGAGGGGTGAACATCAGTATACACGCAGATATATTACATACGTACTGGTGGTGGTGGCGGTGGTGGTGGTTTGGTGGGTGCCCAGGGTGTGAAAGGGTCGGCGACGGCCGTTTCGCGTCCAACAGGACGCTTGGTCACGCTGCGTTCCACATTGTGAATGCTCGGCGAACCTCTGGGATATCGCGGGAGTAGCCCCGCCCCTTCCGTGTGAATCACCGGCATCACAAGGAGTTCATTTGACCAGGAGGGGAAGCACTTCTGGTATCAGTCTGGGAGATGGCGCTCATACGCACATGTAATGCGTACTAGTAGACGTATGAAGAGGTTATAATGAACCACCACTAGATGGGGACATCGTTATGCCCATCATTTACATGTGCGTTCGTGCGTCAAAAAGGACGCAATGGGCATGTTAAATTACGCATGCCCATCCTCCCCCAACACTAAAGACCAAAAGCGCGCCCCCCCTAGAAAAAGTGTCAAAAAGTGTTTTGTCCTCTAAACCCAGGTGAATCTTATAGTCAGGAGCGTCTTATAGTCTGAAAAATACGGTACTGAAAAACGTTCTGAACGTTCTATTTTTTTACCGTTGGAGCAGGCATCCACGCTGATTTTTCCTCTACGGGAATACGTTTGTTTTTCTGTTGCGCATTTGATTTTATGCATACTGTGTGCATCTGAGGAAGCGGCTTCTAGCCATGAAACACGTGTCAGGCTGCTTTGTTGTGATTTGGAATCCTGCGTGTGCACCTGAGTTTGACACCACAAAAAGAATCAAGAATAAAGAGTGATACTACTACGTGTTACATTGCGTGATTGGCTCCGAAAAACAAACTTGTTTTTGTTAGATTAGCTGCATGCTTGTTTCTGGTGTGATTCAAACACTACTGCAGCCAAAAAAACCAGCAGGGCTACCATGCAACTGGTATTAACAGGAAATAAACATGGCAGCCTCCATATAGTTCTTATTTTAGTTGTAAGTTGTAATTTAGTTGTTTAGTTGTAATTTAAATTGATTTGATGTACTATTAAACAGCTTAGTGTTTAACCTCCTGGGGGATACAATTATATCGCCCAGGAGGTGGCGCAGCACTATTTTTAAAAAAAATTTATTTTTTAAATCATGTAGCGAGC
This sequence comes from Hyperolius riggenbachi, assembly GCF_040937935.1. NCBI lineage: Eukaryota > Metazoa > Chordata > Amphibia > Anura > Hyperoliidae > Hyperolius > Hyperolius riggenbachi. The sequence goes on from NC_090656.1 coordinate 220,263,314, forward strand.
CCAGGGCTCGCTACATGATAGCCGCTGTGCAGCGGCATCCCCCCACCCCCTCCGATCGCCTCCGGCATACAAAGCAAACAGGAAATCCCATTCAGAACGGGATTTCCTGTTTGGCTTCCCCCGTCGCCATGGCGACGATCGGGATGACGTCAACGACGTCGTGACGTCAGAGGGAGTCTCGATCCACCCCTCAGCGCTGCCTGGCACTGATTGGCCAGGCTGCGCAGGGGGTCTTGGGGGGGGGGAGCGGCACGGCACGGCGAGTAGCGGCGAATCAGCGCGGAGCGGCGGCGATCGGTATATACACGCAGCTAGCAAAGTGCTAGCTGCGTGCAACAAAAAAAAAAATTATGCAAATCGGCCCACCAGGGCCTGAGAAAACCTCTGTGGCGGCTTACCCCGAGCTCAGCTCGGGATTATCCCCCAGAGGGTTAATCGGGAATGTACATCATTACTAAATTCTACATAAACATTAGCTGCAATTGCATTGGGAATGGAATAGGAATACAGAGTACATCAAACACAGGGGGGGGTGTTATCTAACACTGGCAAACCCAGATCAGTTAGGGCCCATTCACACTTGTGCGTTTTCAGAGCGATTTCAGCTTTGCTGAAAATTGCTAGCGATTTGAAAAACGTGTGCACAATGAAAGTGTATGGAAGGGTTCTCATCTAAGCGTTTAGCGATTTGCTGAAACGCAAACGTGTTGCATGCAGCGTTTTCTGAGCGATTCTGGAGTGATTAGCGATTCAATAAAAGTATTTGAATTGAACTAGAAATTGCAAAACGCTAATCGCTGGAAAAACGCTCTCTATACAGTGAAAAATCGCTAGGAAAAAACGCCAGAAAAACGCTCAGCGTTTTGCATTAGCGTTTAGCGATTTCTAGTGTGAATGGGCCCTTAGTGCCGAAGAAATGAGCAATAGAGGAAGATTCCCCTCATTTCACCTGCAGATGAACTTTAACTGAACAGCGTTCTCAACATTTGATTGCACAAGGCAACTTAGGCACCTGCCTAGGGCCTGACAGGTATTTAGACGGCATGTTAGCATGGTCTTCATGAGCTAGATGCTATACCCAGGACCTTACTATCTGCATGCCACTTTGGCAGTCAAATTAATAGGCCCCCGTGGAGCTTCATCCCTCGCCGGCTAATAAAAATGCGGCTAAATTAGCTCCTGTGGGGACCGATTCACATGGGGGAGCTTTTCGCTGTGATTTGCACAGCGTTTTGAATTGCTGCCGATCGCTAGCGCTCAGAAAAAAAACTAGCTGTGAAGTCGGTACAAAAATCATCCGTCTCCAACTCCTCAGTTTATGAAACCACCGACTCCAACTTCAGGTACCCAAAATTGCTACAACTTCTCGACTCCAACTCCACAGCCCAGGAAAAACCGCTAGTGTAATTTATAGTATATGGCAATGATCTCACTGCAGTGATCGCTGGGAATTCACGGAAATCTGAAATGCGTTGAGTGCAGCACTTTTCCGTGACTTTGGAGCAATCGCGGTTCAAATGTTAAAAAAACCGCAAATCGGGAATGCTTCAAAATTGCAATTGTACTAGGATTTTGCAATCCCTAGTGTGAACGGGGCCTCCGCCCCTAACAGTCCCATCTTTGTATTACTGAACGGTCACAAGAACAGGAAGTAAGGGAAAAATCGCTCCAATGGAAACAGACAGCTATAACCCCCACTTAAAGCGGGATTGTCAGCCATAAGATCAAATTCCATTTACCCGCTGCTCTGTGTTTATTATGTAGTCCACAACATGACCCTGCATTGCAAGCATTCCAATATAATCAGTAATGTTTCTGCTGTACTGAATCTTATCTCAGTCAGCCTGGCTCTATTCTGGTACATTGCAGAGGAGAGGGAATCTTGTTACCTCCCCTCCCACATTCCTGCTCCTCACTGATTGGCTGAGGGCAGTTCAGTGAGACAGGAGGCTGAGGTGGGAAATACACCTCATCCCTCTGCAGAAGCTGGTGAAATACGATCTATGCCGTGCTCACATGTATTTACAAAGCAAGCTAGATATGACAATGCACTTTCTAGGAGAAAAAGTAAGGGAGGAAATGACATCAGGTTTGGCTTCAATCAGAGGCAGTGAAGATGGAAAATGCCTGGAACGGTTTTCGCTTTATTTACTAAATAGCATTCATTGAAATCAAAATGTGGATAGTATAATACATATGTTATGTAAGAAGCACAAGTATTTATTTATGGCTGTCCCTGCTGCTTTAAAAATAAGAAAGTTTCCAAACTTTCCCTTAGTATTCAGAACTAAAATAAGAACTTTTCCTGGAAGGTGGCAATAACAATACGCTGAGCAGGAGATGAAAGTCGCCGTCCCCCGATGGACCGGCTGAGTCATGTGTGACTGGAGCAGTCTAATGAGGATCGGGACTGCTAGAATGGCAGCTGCCCTTATCTGGTGTGAATTCCCCTACTTAGCGGTTGCATTTCCCATGTCCTCGCGTGATATACACAAACATCTGCGCACTTGTCAGAATCCCATCTGCATTCCATGATCCCGGCACGTGGGAAAAGGAGAGCCTTTCCTAATGCAATTCAAGAGCCCGGCTCCCAGAGGGACCCCAAATCCATCACATCGTAACCGCCATTTCCTCCTCTGATTTACCCGTGCGGACGCTGTGTACGGACCCATCAACAAAATGAGAGCCGCTTTTCCCCCCGCGCTAATCCTAGAAGCCTGCAGGGAATACAGGGCGCGCAAAACACGGCCATTAAAGGACTCTCCAAAAGCGAGAAACTGCCATATTCATTTCCTTTTTAAACAATGCAGATTGCCTGGCTGTCCTGATCATCTGCCAGTAATACAGCGAAGTGGGGCTAAGGCCTGGGACCAACTGGTGTTGCTCTGCGATAAATAGCAAAGCTCCAGCAATGTCCGAAATCATGAAAGTCCGTGTTTTGGTAGGGGCCCCTACAAAACAATTATAAGGCACCTTTGTGCCCTACACCGTCACGCACACACACCAGTATTAGGTAGCCAGAAGTGTCCCCTAGAATTAGGAAACCCCCTAATATCGGTAGCCAAAGTCACCACCAGCATCATTCCCCCCCCCCCCCCCCCAGTAGGAGGTAGCCCCCTCCTTTCCGGTATTGGTGGTCAGAGGGGCTTCCAGTAATAGATAGCCCCTTAGTATAGGTAGCCAGAGGGGCTCCCAGTTTTAGGTAGCCCCCAGTATGGGCAGTCAGAGGGGCTTCCAGTAACAGATAGCCCATTAGTATAGGTAGCCAGAGGGGCTCGCAGTATTAGGTAGCCCCCCAGTATGGGCAGTCAGTGACTTCCAGTAATAGATAGCCCCCCAGTGTAGGTTTCCAGAGATACCCCCAGTATAGATAACACTCACTTTTGCTCCTCTCACATGACTCTGCACCTTAGGGGGCCAACTGTGGACCCCATTATCGCCATCTGCCATTTCCACTGTGACCTGTTTGTCTACGGGCACCATAGCAGCCGCTATGGGTCTCAGCCCTTAGGTAATGTGGGGGGAAAAAATGTAGTTTCCTTTCCCAGCAACATCTTATCTGGTCCACCATGCGAGGATTTATGACATAACACACATCTCTTAATTTATAAAACTGAACTTATTTCATTATTGCAGGGAAAAGTGAAAAGGTCACACTGTAAGTGACAAGATTACCACTCTGGCCCTTTACCCACTTTCAGCTCACAGTTCCGCTGGCACGTGCCTATCGTAATGCCAGGACTACATCAGACGCAACCACGGGCTTTTTAATTTGTACTTCCCCATTTTGGACGCGTGATCTCCGAAAATAAAACACTTCTGCTTCTTTTATCCTTCAGCAAGAGGGGGTTTCTGAGTTTACAGCAAAAAAGAGTAACGGCAGTTATTGGAGAACTTAAATTACAGTTAGCGATTTCATGAACGGACAACCCGACTGGGATTAGCACACACTGTAGTGTCTGTATTATAGGGGTGAATGTCTGGGTACACCTATGTACTGAATCGCTGGTGGGAAGTCGGGCGCAGGGCGAGTCCAATGATGGCTTACCCTGCTGCTGCTGAAATTCACCCTCCAAGTCGGAGGGAGGGATGACATTTTTGAGTCCGGCCGAATTACACTTACGCGAATACAGACTAGAGCCAAGAGCCTGACTGGCGTGGCTGAACCAGTGACCAGGGCTGATTGCGGCTGAACGGAGGTTCTCGGAAGGATGTCGAGGCACTCAGTGGTGCTTATGGGGCTGGAGGATGCCCCGGGTAAGTATCAAATCTTTCTTTAACCTCCTTGCCGGTCTAATTAATCCGGCAAGGAGGCAGCACAGCACTTTTTTTTTTTCTTATATCATGTAGCGAGCCCAGGGCTCGCTACATGATAGCCGCTGAGCGGCGGCATCCCCCCACCCACTCCGATCGCCTTCGACGATCAGAGTAAGCAGGAAATCCCGTCCAGAACGGAATTTCCTGCAGGGTTTCCCCGGTCGCCATGGCGACGGGGCGGGATGACGTCACCGACATCATAGGGAATCCCGATCCGCCCCTCAGCGCTGCCTGGCACTGATTGGCCAGGGGTCTGGGGGGGGGGGTGGCTCGGCGGCGATCGCGTACTACACGCAGCTAGCAAAGTGCTAGCTGCGTGTAGGGAAAAAAATTATGTAAATCGGCCCAGCGGGGCCTGAGAAATCCTCCTACGCAGGTTCCCCCGAGCTGAGCTCGGGATAACCGGCAAGGAGGTTAAAGGGGCACCATGGCGAAAAAAATGTCAAGTTTAAAATATGTGCAAACAGACAAATAAAAAGTATATTTTTTCTAGAGTAAAATGAGCCATAAATTACTTTTCTCCTATGTTGCTGTCACTTACAGTAGGTAGTTGAAATCTGACAGAAGTGACAGGTTTTGGACTAGTCCATCTCTCCATAGGGGATTCTCAGGAAAGGCTTTTATTATTTATAAAGACATTCCCTAAAAAGGATTAAAACAATGATGCTGGCCGGCTTCCCTGCTCGCTACACAGTTTTTGGCAGTTGGACGGAGCAACTGCCATTCACTAAGTGCTTTTGAAAAAGAAATCCCTGAGAATCCCCTACGAAGAGATTGACTAGTCCAAAACCTGACGCTTCTGTCAGATTTCTACTACCTACTGTAAGTGACAGCAATATAGGAAAAAAGTAATTTATGGCTCATTTTACTCTGGAAGAAACGTACTTCTTATTTGTATATGTTTGCACATATTTTAAAATAATTTTACAATTTTTCACCATAGTGCCCCTTTAAAGACACAGTCTGCAATGTGAAAACACTGCAGAATGCAATTATAGATCTCATCAACAGATCATATACAGAATACGCTTTACCGTCTGGTAACACTTCCAGCAATTATCACGTTACACTCAATTTTTCTGGTTGAACTCGGTGGACGTATGTCTTTTTTTCAACCCGAATAACTATGTAACAATGTAACTATGTAACTATTTTCACCATTTATCTATTGCAGGCAGGGTAAATTGCGTCTTTTGAGTCACGTCATCAGCATTGACATCTACTCCATCCAGTCTGTTCCGGACTTTCCCAGAATTGTACAAGATGTGATGGACTTTAAGGCTTGTATGCATCTCGCAATTCTTCTGACGTCCAGCAATTTTTTGTGAGTGACGACCGATCAATTCCGCGTTTTCGCGAGGTGGGTACGAGTGCGTGATTAGCCGAACAACCCTTTGCGACGCACACCGATAACTGTAACGCCGGATTGAATCTTTAAGATCTCTGACAACTCCTGCGCAAAGTGTCACAATCGTTTGAACTCTTGATGGCACCCATCATGTGACATTGAGTGTTCCCGAAGGCAGGAAGATGGATAGGGGAACGTTGTTTCTCGGGAGGGGGTCGCTGTGAGGTTCCCTGCTTAATACACCACAGTGTCCTGCGGAGATCTGTAGCCATGAGCAACATCATTCCCCAGCTGTGCCAATTCCCACTGATCCAGGCGGAGAGCGAAACTGACCCTATCAAGGCCAGCAGCTGCAGATCAATAAGCTGGTTATAGTGTACCTGAAGGCATAACAATGAACCTAAAGTGGGCAACAAAAAAATGTTAGATACTCACCAAAAAATTGTTAGTCACCTATGTAGAGGGAAGACTCTGGGTCCCATAGACTTCCTGGTCCTCTCTCCATGTCTTCGGACCAGGGCCTGTCCCCCTGGTGAAATTAAGGGCCTTTGGGACTCCTCAGCAGGCTTTTTAGAGTGCTTCCAAAAATGGGCGCCTCTTGACTCGCACATGCGCAGTACGGGTCCACTAGTCTTCTGAAGTACTCGGGGACATGTGAACTTTCGTAGCTTGCATGAAGAGTCCCGAAGAGGTATTTGACCTGCTGGGCAAATAACTCCAACATAGGGACAGCGGTGGAACGAGGACACAGAGAGGACCGAGTAGGCTCTATAGGATCCAGAGGTTTCCCTCTCCACAGGAAAGTATCTAATTTTCTTTTTATTGCCCGTTTTTGGTTCACTTTACAATACTTACCTCAGTAGAAGGAAGCCTCTGTAAAGTTTCTGATCTTCTTACACCACTCCATTCCAGCGCCAGGTCCCTCTAAACATATTAGAACATGGCTGCAGGGCACCAGCACGAGTACAGGCCACACATGTTGGCAGAATGAGGCCGCTCATACACGTTTTTTCCCCACTGTACAGGAGCGTCCTCGTACAACTGGGCATGCACGCAGGTACGGTAATACCTTACTCATACATGGATTGTAGTGCGGCCATGAAGAGTAGGAGGGTCCTCTGCAGCCTGAGGAGCATTGGGGAAGCCTCTGGACCCTCTATGAATGAAAACAGGCCTAGCCCATGGATTAGCACTGGGGGTTGGTGGCCCTGCTTTAGAAGGCCTACAGAAGTGGAAAAAAAAAAAAAAACGTTCCACAAATAAAGCCAGAAAATAGATGTAAATGTAATACCTAATTCATATTACATGAACAACATCATTAGCGTCTGACATGATCATCAAAGTGGACGATGGTGTCCCTTTAAGTCATACTTCCCTTCCCTGACAACTATGTTATGGTTGGGGGTAAATATTTGCACATGAGATTTCCAGAAAAACAGAACAAGAAGTAAACTATATCAAAATCTCAGCTGGGGAGCCTATTTGTATGTTTTTTTAAGAGGAAATTAACGAGGTGATGAGTGAGCAAGGACAGAAAATACTTCAAAAATACATTTGGCCGCGATCATTTGACTTTGTAGTGTGATGGAAAGATGGGTGTCAGAGGAAATGGGGTGTAAATAATAATGTTCTTCGGTTTTCACAAGAGGCAGATGTTAGCCTGTACAAATGGACATGCCGTACCCATAGATGTGTGAAGTCACACAAACAGACTGGTGTACCTTTCCTCGTCCATTATCTCTGGGATTTTCCAGCAGAAACTGGTGAAATAGCAATATGGCCGCACCAGGGGTGCTGCTCGGCCCAGGTGAACAGAGAGGCTCCTTGGGGCCTCACCCACAGCATGGGCCTCCCATGTTGCCAGGGCCGCGCTTTCTGTGACTTGTATAGCCACCGCTGCCTCCCTGTCACTCACAGGGCTGTGGAGTCGGGGCAATTTTGGGTGCCTGGAGTCGGAGTCGGGAAAAAATGCACCGACTCCGACTCCTAATTGATTTAAACTGTAATTAAAATAGAAAATATGATAAAATGTTCTATTTCTCAGATAATAGTAATAAATAATTTATACATACAGTAATAGCTGTGCTGAGTTCACAAAAATAAAATAAACCAATCAAAATGAGTTACTTGTGCTGCTTCAATAAAGCAGTCCCCGTATTATTTATGATGTGTACACAGGAATCTCTTATATACTAAATAACATTTATGCTGTAAGAATAAAGCCTGATGTGTAGCTGTGTCACTAATAGAGATGGTCAATGAGATGGAAATAATTCTGCGCCGATGCTGGTTTATGCAAATGTACTCTATTTGCTTGTGAAATCAAATAATTTGATATGTTAAAATTTGGTTTGGTGACTACGAATTAAACGGTACCTGAGAAGGATGAAAAGAAACGTTTTATACATACCTGGGGCTTCCTCCAGCCCCCTTCAGGCTAATCAGTCCCTCACTGTCCACCTCCACCACCTGGATCTTCTGCTATGAGTTGTGGTATTTCAGCCAGTCAGCGCTGTCCGGCCGCATGCCGCTTCCACAGCCAGGAGCGTTCTGCACCTGCACAATAGTGCTGCGCAGGTGTAGTATGCTCCCGGCGGCGGAGTGTGTGCATGCGCACTGCGCCAGACTGGCTCAAATACCTGGACTCATAGCAGAAGATCCAGGTGGCGGAGGAGGACAGCGAGGGACTGATTAGCCTGAAGGGGGCTGGAGGAAGCCCCAGGTATGTATAAAACTTTACTTTCATCTGTCTCAGGTTTGCTTTGTTACACAGCAGTACTATACTCTACATATGCACTCTCCACAGAGCTGCAGGGAATCCACTGAGAATGTTGTGCACATTTAACACAGAGGTGCTGTCTATCACCCATAAACCTGGTTCAGATTGTGCATGAAGAATGTGTAATAGAGGAAGAATCACCTCATTCTCCTGCAGAGCACCTGCACATCACTCTTACATGTACCCACAGTTATATTGCCTAGGGCCTGATCCATGTTCAGATTGTACATGAAGAATGTGTAATAGAGGAAGAACCTCCTCATTCACCTGCAGAGTACCTGCACATCACTCTTACATGTACCCACAGTCACATTGCCTAGGGCCTGATAGATGTTCTTTGTTCCGGTCTGTACCTTCTACAAGTACTCTTACCAAGGACTAGTATTAGTCTATGACTAAAGGGAATAAATATGGCAGTCTCCATATCCTTCTCACTTCAGTTGTCTTTTAAAATTCCTAAGCGTTGGCAGTTAAGAGACGAATTTCATGTTACATACTTTCAATCAACAAGATTGTAATATGCAAATTAGAGGAGTCTGAGTCGAGGAGTCGGAGGAATCCTAAACTGAGGAGTCTGAGTCGGTGGATTTTTCTAACGACTCCACAGCCCTGGTCACTCACACAGACCTCAGACCAGCGACAGTCTGAACAGAGGGGAGAGAGTGGCGCAGAGGCCACGAAGTACACTTCAGATGCTGAAGTGAGGTCATTCCTCATTTCCTGCATTTGAAGTGTGCTGCATGCTTACTCTGTGCTGTTCCCCTCAATCCAGGTCACCGCTGATCTGCAGGTCTGTGGGGGACATTTATCAAGAGTGTCTGAGACAGAATATTAGTAGGTTTGTCTCAGACATCCTAAGAAATCACTAAATAGTGCAGATTCCTTCTTAAACTTTAGGTATAGGAGCTAGGAAGGTCTCTCAGGCAGTGCAGTGTGTGAGGGAAATTACTGTTGCTGAGGTAACCAATAAATCTGCTGTCAGCAGGCTCTGAGTGACGGGGGAGAAACCCTTCACAAATCACATCTAGCCTGCACTGCTGCACTATCTGGAGAACTGCTATGAAGCACTTCTTATGGCCCATACTCACGGGCTACAATTGTCGCCGTAACACGCGGCGCGCGCGTGTTGCGGCGACAGGTCGCCCGTGAGTATGCGGCATTGCACGGGCGCGCACCCCGAACTGTCGCTCGTCGCTGATGTCGCCAGGCGATTGAACCGCTCAATCGACTGGCGACTGTCGCCGCCGCAACTCCGCCACAACTGTCGCTAGTCCGCGTGAATACGCGGACTAGCGACAGCAACAAGATAGGATTACATTGGGCTTCCGGCGGGGGGAGGAGCAACAGCAACAGCTTCCGCCGCATCAGTTGCCAGGTCCCTCCGCCGTGTGTATGCGGAGGGACCTGGCGACGAGCTGTCGCCGGCCTGTCGCGCACACGCTCACGTGTACTGGCGACAGGCCAAAACAGTTGCCCGTGAGTATGGGTCATTAATGTGCAGCAGTTTAGTGGTGGATTTGCACTTTTCTTAACTGTAGTACAGCTCTTGAAATCCAGGCTAAACTGCCGCTATTACGTAGGATTTGAGAAGTTTCATACTATAATGCAGAACAGATCCTCTGCTGGTTGGAACAGTTTTAGAAGAAAAAACTATCAGTAACGCTTTGATAAATCTGGCCATGTGAGTGTTCAAGATGGGGAGGCAGTAGGAAGCTAAATACCCCCACTGACACCAATTACTTATTTTACTACCTATACTAGGGGGAGGACATCTTGGCTAGCTACCCTGTCGATAAATAAGTACATTTTTAGTCACAGAAACGTCATTTCAATATAAATCGCCGGTATATAATAGCCTATCATTACATGTAAAAGGTATTTAGGTAACTGAGGCAGTTCGCTGCATAAAAAAACAGATACTTACCCAAGAAGAGGGAAGCCCACCGCCGCTGCCCACAGCCTCCTGAGTTTCGCACCTTCTCTCCTCTTAAAGCACAAGCGTGGCTGCGCACTAAGTCAAAGCAACTCTTATAACAGCAGCTGCTGCTTTATGAACACGTCTACAGACTCTTGTCAGATATGCTCCCAGGGTCTACGTGTGGCAACGGTATGACCCGGGAGGATGTGAAAAGCCTCTGCAAAATACAGAGGCAGACATCATCTTCTTAGGAAAGTATCATTTTTTTTTATTTTGATAACGCCTTGGGTACACTTTCAGGCCCCTTTTACATTTTTTTGTAATGTGTTACCCTTTCTGCACACAGAATAATGCAACAGCAACGAAAGTGTATGGGGTCCAGTACACTAACCACAGCTCATTGCGTCGGAAGCTTCTGCTTCACCGCTGGCCCGTCAACACCGCATTACAATCGGATTTCCGCCGCAATCAAATGCATGCAAGTCAATGGGCGACGCAGAAACTTTAAATACGTTGGCGGCAACAGTATGATGCAAATACGACGGAGAAGCAAGGAAACCCGGTGACGGACTTTCTGTCCAGCAGGAAGTACATCACTGGGTGAGGGCCGGAGAAGGGTGAGCAGGGGGCATGCAAGGGACGTCCGGGGGCAGTGCTAGGCATATGACGCTGTCCGCACACTCTGCCGCAGGGTCATATGAATCGATTTTTTGGTGGTGTGATGCAAGGGGGTGGAGCATCGCACCGCAACGGTCGCCTCACGTGTAAAACCGGCCTCAAAGAGATTATTGGCAAGGCAACTCATTGTCTGGAAAAATGCAGCCAGACTTATCCACAACAGAACATGGCAGACAAAAACAGAGTAAACTGGCCCACAGAAAACCACTGCAGTCTTCCCATCCATTTTTAGTCTGCAACCCGGTTAACCAGTATTCAAGACCTACAAACACCGTGTGAACTGAGTGAATTGATCTGACAGAGTTCTGTAAACAGGCACACAGGACACGCGATCATTATCTGAAATAAGGTTCATTGGCATTAGAAACTTCTGCAGATGCAGCTATAGTGCTTGTGTGGGTGGTGGGGGAGCAGATGGTGCATGAATCTCTGGAAATTATCCATACATCATAACAAATGGTCTTCATATGAGAACTTCCATCTCACGTCATACAATACATAACTCCATGCCAGGGAAAGGCTTCCTGTGTAAAGAAGCTCTTTAAGTTGTACAGTTTCCAAGATTTCTCCTCTGCTTCCTGTCCCCCGCTACACAAGGCTAACAGAGGATGTTCAGGCTGGCTGGATAGCGTACTGGTTAAGCTTTGCCTTTGACATGGGAGACCAGGGTTTGAATCCGGGCTAGGGTCAGTACCGATTCGGTAACAAGTCCTTTGGCAAGACTCCCCAACACTGCAGGGTGGCCACTTGAGCAAGATTTAGTGGCTGCAGCTCTTGAGCGCTTTGAGCCCAGCAGAAGAAAAGCGCTATATTTTTTATTATAAAAAGAAGGGGCTAATGGCTGTTTCACACTGGGGGAGCACAGAGATTGAAGGACGATTGTGAACGCTAGTCGCTAATGTAGTGTCCCCCTATAGGAGCATTCACACTGCAAATTTGAAATTGCATTCCGGGAGGGATTGGGCTGCGATTCGCATACGCATTCGCCCCCCAAAAAATTGTCAAAAAGAATTGCTTGACGATTGTTATATTGTTATCGGTGTGAACCAGCCCTTAAAGGGAACCTAGGGCGAGATTAACATAAAGGCTGCCATATTTACTTTTAATCAATGCTAATTGCCTGGCAGTCTTGCTGATGCTCTGCCTCAAATATTTTTAGCCATAGACCCTGAAGAAGCATGCAGAGCAGGTGTTTCTGACACGCAACTGGTATTATTTAAAAGGAAAAAGATATGGCAGCCTCCATATCCATCTCGTTAAACCTGTCGTTTAACAATCTCAGAAGATGAGAAGCAAAGAGAAAGTTGTTTAGACCAGAAACAACACTCAGAGGTAAAGCCAGCGGTGCCACTCTCTGACCTTACCTATTCTAAAAGGAGAAAAGGCAAAAATTGTTGTTAAACATTGTACACTGGGAAAAGGACTATCGCCCAGCAGGGATCGGGACGTGATCCCCAGGACAACAGTGCAGTCATGACTAGGCTGTACAAAAGTCGGTATGTTGCTAGCCTGGGAGGGACGACAGGGCAGTGCGCGAGGAGCGTCACAGAGTGGGCAGCGTGAGTGCAGGGAACAATGCCCTAGCTGGAGTCCATCCACTAGCTGATCCATAGCGAAGGCATGGGGGGGGGGGGGGGTTTCAAGGCAGTAGCCTCGGCAAAGAGCTGTCTAGCGTGTACACAAGGCTTTAGGAAAGAGGGTAGACAACACTCAGACAGCAATCTCCAGACTTCCAACACTTCATTACAGACTGAAAATAATGTTGAATAAGAAAATACTTCTGGATATCATCCTGGCCACGCAGAGAGCAATACTGTCCTATTTCTGTGACGAGACGCAAACACACTTGATGACGACCTGCAGTGATGCTATCTGAGAGGTTGCCATGGTAATGCCTCAATTTGGGCCTAGCTCAATAAAAGCACCAGCACTGCAGAGAATACAGGAACTTAGTGTAATCTACCGATATTTGGAGTGTGAAAAGAATCCATAAACAAGAGGAAACCAGAAGCTGTCCTCCTCAGCACTTTTTCAGGAAAAAAAAAAAAAAATCAAATATTCTGGCTGTTGTTCCGCTGCTTCGTTTTCAGATTTATTTGCAATAATCCAGCCAAGAAGCTTCTGCATCGATAAAAGTGAGCTCTGTCGCCAAGAGCTGCACAGAAATAGGATTCTGGCTTACTTCCTGTTAGGCCTTGTTCACATTATAAATCGCCATCGCTAAGCGCTTTTGTGAGCACTTTTTCTTGCACTTTCAGAGCGATTTGCGCTTTTGTCCGATGATTTAAGATTTTCCTCCTGAAGACAATCAGGAAATGAACTCTGTCCTGGAACTGAATAATAACTATGTATTTTCTTTCAAAAGCGCTCACCAAATCGTTTTTGAAAGCGCTTTTTCAAGTGCTTTGTGATTTCCCTATACTTTGCATTGAAGCACAAACGTTCAGGAAATGGTGCAGGACCCGCGTTTGAGAACACTCACATAAAGCAACATTGCACAAGAGCTTTTATGGCGATCGGCAGCGCTTGAAAACAAAAAAAGCCAGATACATGTGCTTGAGTAACCGTGCGAACCACCGCAACCCACCCCCCGTCCAGCATAAAATACTCACCAGGTGTCTAGCACCATCTACTAACCTTCCTGTAGCACCTAGCGGCTCTCTTGCATCCTCCATCTATGGCTTCCGGCATGTCAACTGACCTGCGTTGGGTCCCATGGCACGCTGGGAGAAGTTCAAGGACGCCGAAAAGCCATTGGAGCTACCAGAAGGTTAGAAGACAGCACTAGGAACCTGGTGAGTATTTTATGGACTGCAAAACCTCCCAAAGCACCATCCCCGTTACCCCTCAGGCATGCCGGTTAGTTGGGACTTCCGGTTGCCTGAGTTCCAGATAAAGGGGACTTTTCTGTAGATGGTCAATGACATGCTACCAGTTCTGGCTTGCATGCAAATTGTGTGATGCTTGCGAAATGGGCTGATCAGATTCACCGGGAGGTTTTATTGGCAACCTGTAGCTTTCTTTTAAATAAAAATCAGATACTTACCTCAGGAGGGGGAAGCCTCTCCTGTTCTCAGCAGCCCCGATCCAGCTCAACAACCCGCAAACAAACAAGAACAGCACCAGTCATGGGTGCGCGCAGTATTAGCTTCCCCTCAGGCTCCGGCAGGAAACAGCTGAGCTCGATTGGGTCCGCTCTACTGTGCCTGCGCGAGGTTCTTGACAAGTGGTCTTTCGGGGGTCCCAACACTGGAATGGATGGACGGAGGAAACCTCTTTAGGATCCAGAGGCTTCCCTCTCCAGAGGTAAATACCCCCCTAGGAGCACTTTTTTCCCTTCAGGTACACTTTAAGGACAACTGAAAGCGGACTTGAACTCAGAACTTCCTCTCTGCTCTAAAAAATACACAACAGCATAATCACCTTTAACAAAAACATTTTTAGTGTTACAGCTGATACAAATCCTAAAATAAATCTGCAGTGTTTCTACTTCCTGATTCATAGTTACATAGTTACATAGTTACATAGTTACTTTGGTTGAAAAAAGACATACGTCCATCGAGTTCAACCAGTACAAAGTACAACTCCAGCCTGCTCCCTCACATATCCCTGTTGATCCAGAGGAAGGCGAAAAAACCCTTACGAGGTAAAAATTCCTTCCCGACTCCAGATGGCAATCAGATAAAATCCCTGGATTAACATCATTGGCATTACCTAGTAATTGTAGCCATGGATGTCATTCAACGCAAGGAAAGCATCTAAGCCCCCTTTAAATGCAGGTATAGAGTTTGCCATAACGACTTCCTGTGGCAATGCATTCCACATCTTAATCACTCTTACTGTAAAGAACCCTTTCCTAAATAAATGGCTAAAACGTTTTTCCTCCATGCGCAGATCATGTCCTCTAGTCCTTTGAGAAGGCCTAGGGACAAAAAGCTCATCCGCCAAGCTATTATATTGCCCTCTGATGTATTTATACATGTTAATTAGATCTCCTCTAAGGCGTCTTTTCTCTAGACTAAATAAACCCAGTTTATCTAACCTTTCTTGGTAAGTGAGACCTTCCATCCCACGTATCAATTTTGTTGCTCGTCTCTGCACCTGCTCTAAAACTGCAATATCTTTTTTGTAATGTGGTGCCCAGAACTGAATTCCATATTCCAGATGTGGCCTTACTAGAGAGTTAAACAGGGGCAATATTATGCTAGCATCTCGAGTTTTTATTTCCCTTTTAATGCATCCCAAAATTTTGTTAGCTTTAGCTGCAGCGGCTTGGCATTGAGTACGATTATTTAACTTGTTGTCGATGAGTACTCCTAAGTCCTTCTCCAAGTTTGATGTCCCCAACTGTATCCCATTTATTTTGTATGGTGTTAGACCATTGGTACGACCAAAATGCATGACTTTACATTTGTCAACATTGAATTTCATCTGCCATGTATGTGCCCATATAGCCATCCTATCCAGATCCTGTTGCAATATAACACTATCTTCCTCAGAGTTGATGATTCTGCACAATTTTGTATCATCTGCAAAAATAGCAACATTGCTCACTACTGTATCCACTAGGTCATTAATAAATAAATTGAAGAGCACTGGACCCAGTACAGACCCCTGTGGGACCCCACTGCTAACAGTCTCCCATTTTGAGTATGATCCATTGACCACAACTCTTTGTTTTCTGTCCATTAGCCAGTTCCCTATCCAAGCACACAGACTCTTCCCCAGTCCTTGCATCCTCATCTTTTGCACCAGACTTTTGTGGGGAACAGTGTCGAATGCCTTAGCAAAGTCTAAGTATATCACATCTACAGCATTCCCAATATCCATATTAGCATTCACTACCTCATAAAAGCTGAGCATGTTAGTCGAACAGGACCTGTCTTTAGTAAACCCATGTTGATGCTGAGAAATAAGATTATTTTCTACTATGTCATGTATAGTATCTCTTAGTAACCCCTCAAATAGTTTGCATACAACTGATGTTAAGCTTACAGGTCTATAATTTCCTGGATCTGATTTTTTGCCCTTCTTAAATAATGGGAAAACGTGGGCTGTACGCCAATCCACTGGGACTCTGCCAGTTGCAAGAGAGTCACAAAAGATAAGATAAAGGGGTTTATCTATAACTGAACTTAATTCCCTTAGGACCCGAGGATGCATGCCATCCGGGCCAGGTGCCTTGTCTATTTTTAATTTATTTAGTCTTGCCTTTACTTCTTCCTGCGTTAAGTATTTAATATTACAGTTAGAAGATTGAGACTCTTCCGCCTCTGTAATTTGCAACAGTGCTGTTTCCTTTGTAAAGACAGAAGCAAAGAAAGCATTTAATAACTCTGCCTTACCTTGGTCATCCACCATTGAGTTCCCACCCTCATCCTTTAGGAGTCCTATACAGTCAACCTTTCTTTTTTTAGAGTTGATGTACTTGTAAAACTTTTTTGGGTTAGATTTGATATCCCTAGCGATTTGATTTTCAGCTTCGATCTTTGCCAGCCTAATTTCTTTTTTACAATTTTTATTGCACTCCTTATAATTGCTTAGTGCAGTCTCGGTCCCCTCCTGTTTTAGGACCATATAGGCATTCTTTTTCCTCTTCATTTTATCTTTAACCTTTCTATTCATCCATAGAGGCCTTTTTTTATTCCTAGACATTTTGTTTCCATATGGGATATACATACTACAATATTGATTGAGAATACGTTTAAAAGCTTGCCATTTCCCTTCAGTGTCCTCCCCTTGTAGTACATTATCCCAGTTCACCAAACTTAGTGCCTGCCTGATTTGATTGAACTTTGCTTTTCTAAAATTCATAGTTTTAGTGGTCCCGCTGCCCCGTGGCCTATCAGTCACCAGATCAAACGTTATCATGTTGTGATCACTATTTCCCAAATGTTCTTGAACCTGCACATTTGATACATTATCTGGTCTATTCGAAATGATCAGATCCAGTAACGCATTCCCCCTAGTTGGTTCCGTTACCATTTGAGTCAAGTAATTGTCCTGTAGTGCTGCCAGAAATCTGCTGCTTTTACCAGAATGGGTAGCCTCAATACCCCAGTCAATGTCTGGAAAGTTGAAGTCGCCCATAACTATGACCTCATTTTTACTTGCCGCTTTTTCAATTTGCTGTAGTAATTGCAGTTCTGCAGCTTCATTAATATGAGGTGGTCTGTAGCATACCCCAATAAGCAATTGGCAACTTTTATTTCCACCATGAATATTTACCCAAACGGACTCCACATCTTCGCAATCTTCCTCCATCTCATCGTTGAGGACAGCTGTAAAAGAATTCTTAACAAAGAGACAAACCCCTCCACCTTTTTTCCCTGTTCTATCCCTCCTGAACACATTGTATCCTTTTAAATTGGCTATCCAGTCATGACTTTCATCCATCCATGTCTCGGTTATTCCCACAATGTCATAGCCTTTGTCATTCAGAATGAACTCTAGTTCATCTATTTTATTTGCAAGGCTCCGAGCATTGGTTATCATGCACTTTATATTTTTACCACCACATTTACCAATTTTGTTTACCTGAAATGGGCTACTTGAAGTTTTACCAACCTCCTTAATCTTTACACTGTCCCCACCCCCCTCTCCACCCCCCATAATGTTAGGCTCCCACTGTCTTTTTACCTTATCTTGTCTATATGTTGAGACTTTATCCTCCCGCCTCCCCCCAGGATTCATGGAAGCAGACATATTGTTAACATCCTGTGCTTTCAAATGGGCGTATCTGCCATCTCTGCCATAGGCAGTCATGTGACACAGGGGGAGATCAGATTACAACTAGTGATTAGACACAGATGAGGGGGAATTAGATAGGCTAAACTCTCTAAATACATACAGGGTGCATTTCTCTATGTTTTCCTTCTGTCCTGTGCAAGAGTTCAGGTCCACTTGAAGTGAGAGGGATATGGAGGCTGCCATATTTATTTCCTTTTAAGCAATACCAGTTGCCTGGCTATCCTGCTGATCCTCTGCCTCATATACTTTCAGCCACAGACCCTGAACAAGCATGCAGCGGAACTCTGGGGTAAATGCCACACTAGGTACATTGCGTTGCGATATCTGATCTTTATTGCGATCTGGCTTTCATATCAAAATATTTTCTGGTCAACAAAATGCTCATATTTCCAAATGTAATACAGATTTTATGCAGCTTGGGATTAAAGGACAACTGAAGTGAGAGGTATATGGTAGCTGCCATATTTATTTCCTGTTAAACAACACCAGTTGCCTGGCAGCCCTGCAGATCTATTTAGCTGCAATAGAGTCTGAATAACACCAGAAACAAGCATGCAGCTAACACCTGATCTGCTGCATGCTTGTTCAGGGTCTAGGGCTAAATGTGTTAGAGGAGCCGCAACTGGTACATTGCTTAAAAGGAAAAAAATATGTCAGCCTCCATATACCTCTCACTTCAGTTATCCTTTAAAATTTTTATTAACCAGCAGGCACTGGGTTTGATTGGCATAGCTGTTAAGATGGCCACACACACACCATACAATTTTCTGTATTTCTTTTCAATCTTAGAATTCCAAATCTGACCAATGTATACACACACACACACACACACACACACACACACGTTACATTTTTTCTAAATTATCATAAAAAATTTAAATCTCAGAAAAATTTTCAAGGATCTATACATCAATACACTGACAATCTACCCTACACCATTCAATCTTCTGTAAAATTGATCAGAATAAGCCACCATTCCCGATTAACATAAATCCGAACAAAAAAACTTGAATAGAAAGAAAAAAAAACAACACCTTTTTTAATTTTTCTGTACAACCGTTCGTTTTTAATGAATTGGTGTAAAATGTAATCTTTTTATTGTATGCTGTGCGGTCACCTTAATGGTGTTCATACACAGTACAATAAAAACGTTCAATTTTCCTGTTTATTTCGATCACAAAACAATTGAATTGAATGAAAGAAAAGTATCTTTTTTTTTTTGAGAAAAAAAAAAAAACAATTATCCAGTATTTTTCTATAAAATCCAATCAGACATGTTTTAAAAAATCTTTATATTGGATCATTTTTTCCGGATTTTCTAATAAATCGAACGATCGTGTATGGTACCTCAAAAACAACTATGTGAATTTTTTTCGATCTAAGGGAATAATCAAACAATATTATCTGATTGAAAAAAAATGGTACCATGCGTGGGCACCATCAGGGAGATTCATTTACTTCCTCTCAGGACAGGAAGTGATAGAAAATTTTCCCTAGATGGCAGAGCCGCGACAAGGTCCTCCAGCACCCAAGGCTGATTCACCAAAGTGCGCCCCTCCATCCCTCCCACCCCAGTCATCACACACTGATTGCTATTAGACTAGAGGTGCGTACACACATGTGACTATAGTCGTTTGAAACGATCGTTCCCCGATTGTTTCAAACGACGATCGTTTAAAAAAAAAACAACAACCAACGATCATTAAGTCTAACGACGGACGAGCTAGATCGTTAAAAACGGACAATCTAGCTTGGCGGATTTTTTCCAACGACGATCATTTGCAAAAGTAGTACATCGTTGGAAACGGTCGTTTGTACTAGGCTTGGCATGCGCATTTCGCTATTTCTCCATGAAACTTCTCATTTTTATGCGCAAGCGCTTTACGTGATGTAACGTTCATTCTAACGATCAGATCGTTACACACATTTAAAAACTAACTTTACTTAGGTCGTTCTTTCATCAATTAAAAGTTCGTTCGTCGTTCACAACGAACGATAGTTGTCACATGTGTGTACGTAGCATAAGGGGCGCCCCAGGGCCCCCTACACCTTAATCTCTAGTTATCTGGCTTGATCTGGCTTGCAGTCACTGCCATGTATCCCCTTTCATTATTTCTCTCTGCTTCAAACACAATAGGGCAATGATAGCTGAGTGAGTTGTGTGCCCCCTCCTACACTGCGCCCTGAGGCTGGAGCCTCTCTTGCCTCTGCCCAGCCCTGCTACAAGGAGACCAGGGGTGCCGACAGCAATAAAAAAAAAAAAAAAAAAAAAAAAACAGTGGAACTAAAACATTTCCCACAAAACCCAATCCTGAAGATGTTTTCCTTCCTGAAGTTGAACTTCAAACCGACCGGCTATCCGCAAGACCTAATATGATGAGTTCTGCATTTTCCCAGGGACCGGAGAGAATGCTAAAAGCATGTCAACATGACACAGGGCCAATTAATAAATTAATCTCTGTATACAAATAAAAATTCTAGGATGAATTTCAGGCCAAGGGCTGCTGGTGCATTCTAAAAATGTTTCCTGACATTCAATAATCCGTGTACTGAAGCAATATTCGTACGACAACATGACATGAGAAGCAGCAGAAATGTGATCTGTCCAATGGGAAGAGGTATTACAGAGATGTAGCTGCTTGTTAGAGGGAGAAACATGGTAATTTCTGCGCCCTTTGGCAGCACCGTCCTTCACAATGTGGTGGAACGCTGCATACCGCCCAGGCCGTCAATGGACAATGATCACGGCACAATCATGTGTGGTGTCTCATAGGAGGAGCACTAGACAGAGTGAAGTACTGGGCAGAGTACCAAGACAACTCCTTTGCCACAGGGGATAGATGGCTGCATGGCGTGCCCAGCTCGATGGAATCATAGCATCGCTTCACAGCTATATTGCAAAATTACATGGGAATACCAGCCAGGATGCCGTACACAAACTCAAACAGCAATGAACAGGTGTATAGGTACTGCACCGTGCAATACAGGGCACATATCTCCACTCACCAGTAAGGGGTGACCTACCTTCCGCTACACTAGCATGGGGTGACTTATCTGCCTCTACACTAAAGAGGGGAACCCACCCTCCTCAACACCTACCTAGGGCACCCTTATCATCATCACCAAAATGTAAGCCAGTCTACCATCCACGACACCAGCTTGGGGCAACCTACCATCTATAACACTGCACAGGAAAAGCTCTGGCAAGCTACAGGCTGCGCGGGAAAAGCTCTGGCAAGCTACAGGCTGCGCGGGAAAAGCTCTGGCAAGCTACAGGCTGCGCGGGAAAAGCTCTGGCAAGCTACAGGCTGCGCGGGAAAAGCTCTGGCAAGCTACAGGCTGCGCGGGAAAAGCTCTGGCAAGCTACAGGCTGCGCGGGAAAAGCTCTGGCAAGCTACAGGCTGCGCGGGAAAAGCTCTGGCAAGCTACAGGCGGCGCGGGAAAAGCTCTGGCAAGCTACAGGCGGCGCGGGAAAAGCTCTGGCAAGCAACAGGCGGTGTGGGAAAAGCAATAGCAAGCATCAGGCGGCACGGGAAAAGCAATGGCAAGCAACAGGCGGTGAGGGAAAAGCAATGGCAAGCATCCGGTGGCACGGGAAAAGCAATGGCAAGCATCAGGCTGTGCGGGAAAAGCTCTGGGGAGTAACAGGCTGCGCGGGAAAAGCTCTGGGGAGTATCAGGCTGCGCGGGAAAAGCTCTGGGGAGTAACAGGCTGCGCGGGAAAAGCTCTGGGGAGTAACAGGCTGCGCGGGAAAAGCTCTGGGGAGTAACAGGCTGTGCGGGAAAAGCTCTGGGGAGTAACAGGCTGTGCGGGAAAAGCTCTGGGGAGTAACAGGCTGTGCGGGAAAAGCTCTGGGGAGTAACAGGCTGTGCGGGAAAAGCTCTGGGGAGTAACAGGCTGTGCGGGAAAAGCTCTGGGGAGTAACAGGCTGTGCGGGAAAAGCTCTGGGGAGTAACAGGCTGTGCGGATAAAGCTCTGGGGAGTAACAGGCTGTGCGGATAAAGCTCTGGGGAGTAACAGGCCGTGCGGATAAAGCTCTGGGGAGTAACAGGCCGTGCGGGAAAAGCTCTGGGGAGTAACAGGCCGTGCGGGAAAAGCTCTGGGGAGTAACAGGCCGTGCGGGAAAAGCTCTGGGGAGTAACAGGCCGTGCGGGAAAAGCTCTGGGGAGTAACAGGCCGTGCGGGAAAAGCTCTGGGGAGTAACAGGCCGTGCGGGAAAAGCTCTGGGGAGTAACAGGCCGTGCGGGAAAAGCTCTGGGGAGTAACAGGCCGTGTGGGAAAAGCTCTGGGGAGTAACAGGCTGCACGGTAGGAGCTCTGACAAGCATCATGCTGCGCGGGAAGAGCTCTGGCAAGCATCAGGCTACGCGGGAAGAGCTCTGGCAAGCATCAGGCTACGCGGGAAGAGCTCTGGCAAGCATCAGGCTGCGCGGGAAGAGCTCTGGCAAGCATCAGGCTGCGTGGGAAGAGCTCTGGCAAGCATCAGGCAGCGTGGGAAGAGCTCTAGCAAGCATCAGGCAGCGTGGGAAGAGCTCTAGCAAGCAACAGGCAGCACAGGAAACCCTCTGTCAGGCAACTGTCTGCACAAAACAAGTAACATCACCCAGCAACAGGCTGCGTGGTGCAATCTCCAGCAAGCAACGGGTTACATGGTGCAAACTCCGGTGAACAACATGCTGCACAGCACAACCTCCAGCGAGCAACAGGCTGCACTGTCAGCCTGCTACAAAACCTGCAAGACATGATTGAGTACACTGTAAAGCCTGCAGCGCCAAACGCGGAGCAATGTACCAATGCAAGGACTGACAGGGTGACCAGTTTCACTTCCAGAGGACTGGTAGCGCACAGTCTCCACATCAGAGACTAATGGGGGAAATTGTGCCACCATCAGGAACTGCCAATGGGGCATGGTGCCACCACCAGCCACTGACAAGATGGCAGCGTACAGGAGACACTATCAATGCCAGAAACCCACAGGGGACACAGTACCACTGCCAGGAACTGATGGGGGCACCGTACCACCGCCCGCAACCAACAGGCAGCACGGTACCACCACCAACAAACAAGCAGTGCGGTACCACCTCCCGCAACCAACAGGCAGCACAGTTCCACCGCCAACAACCGACAGGCAACACGGTACCACCGCCAGTAACCGACAGGAAGCACGGTACCACCGCCAGCAACCGACAGGAAGCACGGTACCACCGCCAGCAACCGACAGGAAGCACGGTACCACCGCCAGCAACCGACAGGAAGCACGGTACCACCGCCAGCAACCGACAGGAAGCACGGTACCACCGCCAGCAACCGACAGGAAGCACGGTACCACCGCCAGCAACCGACAGGAAGCACGGTACCACCGCCAGCAACCGACAGGAAGCACGGTACCACCGCCAGCAACCGACAGGAAGCACGGTACCACCGCCAGCAACCGACAGGAAGCACGGTACCACCGCCAGCAACCGACAGGAAGCACGGTACCACCGCCAGCAACCGACAGGAAGCACGGTACCACCGCCAGCAACCGACAGGAAGCACGGTACCACCGCCAGCAACCGACAGGAAGCACGGTACCACCGCCAGCAACCGACAGGAAGCAAGGTACCACCGCCAGCAACCGACAGGAAGCACGGTACCACCATCAGCAACTGACAGGAAGCACGGTACCACCGTCAGCAACTGACAGGAAGCACGGTACCACCGCCAGAAACCGACAAGAAGCACGATACCACCGCCAGAAACCGACACGCAGCACAGTGCCACCGCCAGCAACAGACAGGCAACACGGTACCACCGCCAGCAACAGACACGCAGCACAGTGCCACCGCCAGCAACAGACAGGCAGCACAGTACCACCGCCAGCAACCGACAGGCAGCACAGTACCACCGCCAGCAACCGACAGGCAGCACAGTACCACCGCCAGCAACCGACAGGCAGCACAGTACCACCGCCAGCAACCGACAGGCAGCACAGTACCACCGCCAGCAACCGACAGGCAGCACAGTACCACCGCCAGCAACCGACAGGCAGCACAGTACCACCGCCAGCAACCGTCAAGCAGCACGGTACCACCGCCAGCAACCGTCAGGCAGCACGGTACCACCGCCAGCAACTGACAGGCAACACGGTACCACCGCCAGCAACCGACAGGCAACACGGTACCACCGCCAGCAACCGACAGGCAGCATGGTACAACTACAAGCAACTGACAGGCAGCATGGTCCAACTACCAGCAACCGACAGGGAGGCAGCACAATCCAACTGCCAGAAAATGACATGGTATCACTTCTCCCACAGATGTATGACGTTTACCATGGAATGAACCCTTGACATCACCCCCAGTACAGAGACAAGAGACCACCCCCTCCCCCTGTGCGTCACTCAGGGTGTGACATAAACACAGAAACACCTGACAGGGCTCCCTCAGCATCACACCCCTACCTGCTGCACATGGTACCTCCCCACTGCTATGCACACCGCACAGGGGTCAACCCATATCCGGCCACTATAGGGGTAGCCGGGGATGCAGCTCCCTTCCCACCCCTTTAGTCAGCGGGCACCGGGGGGCGCACACAAGCCACCTACCTGTCTTCTCATGGTCGTAGCCCACCACTATGAAGTAGTCAGCCAGCCTCGCCATGGCTGCCCGCGCTCCTCCGTACCGACGGCAAATCTCAGCATCTTGGCCGTAGCAGCCCCGCCATGTTTGCGGCGTACAGACCCTCCGAGCAACTGCGCATGCGCGGAGCGAGCGTCGCCACTGAGCACGCGCGGAGCGGAGACAGGCCGGGGGCGGGGCTGGTGAGAGTGTTATCAAGCGCAGAGCTTACAGTACGTTGGGGTCTCTGCTATTGTGGCAGTATAGTGGTATCTGCTGTACTGCACCGGGGTGTCTGAGGCTGGGGTGGTGCCACTGGCTGGAGGAGCAGGGAGCTTAAAGAAGAACTCCAGTGAAAATAATGTAATAAAAAAAAGTGCTTCATTTTTAGTTTTTACAATAATCATGTATAAATGATTTAAGCAGCGTTTCCCATTGTAAAATCTTTCCTCTGCCTGATTTACACTCTGACATTTATCACATGGCGACATTTTTACTGCTGGCAGGTGATGTCAGTGATAGGAGATGCTGCTTGCTTTTTTGGCAGTTGGGAACAGCAGTAAACAGTAAAACAGCTGTTATTTCCCACAATGCAATGAGGTTCACAGACAGGAAACTGTCATCACACTGTGGGAGGGGTTTCACCACAATATTAGCCATACAGAGCTCCCTGATGGTCCATATGAGAAAAGAAATAGATTTCTCATGGGAAAGGGGGTATCACCTACTGATTGGGATGAAGTTCATTTCTTGGTCACGGTTTCTCTTTAACTGGGCTGGGCTGTCAATATTCTTTATACTTGTACTTTAAAGAGGAACTGTAGTGAAAATAATAAATAAAAATGCTTATTTTTTTTTCGTTTACAATATTCGTTTATAGATTATTTAGTCAGTGTTTGCCCATTGTGAAATCATTCCTCTCCCTGATTTCCATTCTGAAATGTATCACTGGGGTGACATCTTTAGTTCTGCCAGGTGATCTGTGTGAAATGTTTGTTAATGGGGGTTCTATGCACAAAGGGAGATATTGTTTGCTTGGCAGTTGGAAAAAGCTGTTATTTCCCACAGTGCAACAAGGTTCACAGACAGCAAACTGTCAGGACCATGGTCACACTGTGGGAGGAGTTTCACCACTATATCAGCCATACACAGCCCCCCCTGATGATACAATTGGAAGAAGAGGTAAAGGCTCTTGGTCTTTTAGAGCCTTCCCGTTCTGCCTGTCTCCTCGTTTCCTCGCAGGCTCCTTCGTTAGCAGTCCACGACCAATTGGTCACTCGTGGACTGCTCTCTTCTAGGTTGGGGAGACTTTGGAAGCAATCGGGCTTCCCAAAGACGGGCTGCTGCGTACTGCGCACGTGCAAACTCCCTCTCTGGCACATGCACAGTACAGACCCGACGGGCTTCGGGAGCCCTCGGCAGGAGATTCGAACGGAGACTCCTGCGGGGGAACAAGGAGACCAGCAGGAGAACGGGAAGCCTCTAGGACCCAGAACCTTCCCTCTCCTTAGGTGGGTATCTGTTTTTTATTTTAAAATTTGCTTCAGATTTGCTTTAAACCAGGTTTCACATTTGCAAAAACGTGTTTACCGCTCAATGAAAGTCAATGGAGAATTGCACTTCTGTTTAAAAATAGCAAAATTGTGTTTGCGTTTTTGCATGCATGAAAGTAACTCTCTTTTTGCAACATGAATTTGCACATTGAGTGCAAATTCTTGTTGACTTTTATTAGCCACAGGCGAAAAAACGCACATGAATGCAAATAGTATCCAGATAAATGACATGCAAAAAATAAAAAAGTTCCTTTTTCTGGGATGAGTGTGATTCAGCATTGTCGGCTTATTGTTACCAGCTAATAGTGTCCGCTAAGGATCATAGAAAGTGTAGACCCATGCCCGACAGGCAGCTGGCACTGGTAATGCACCCCCCTCCCAATAGTTAGAGTGATGATGTCATTAAAGATAGTAAAAACTTTTTTAAAAAATGTCTGCAAACTTTCAGCAGGGACAGCCGTACTATCCCAGGGGAAAAAACACATATAAGCAGATAAATACTTGTTCTACTTACATAAGATATATATTGTACTGTTCACATTTTGATTTCAGTGAATTTTATATAGTAAACAAAGCAAATTCTGTTTCAGGCATTTGCCATCTTCATTTCCTCTAATTGAAGCCAATCCTGATGTAATTTCCTCTCTGAGGCTTTGTTTACATCATAAATCGCCAGCGTTATCACAAGGGCAGAGCGATTTATTAAGAGTTTTTATCTCTGCTTTTCCCTGCATTTTGCAGAGCGATTAGTTTTTTCACTTCCTGACGTCAGTGAACTCTTTCACCCGGAAATGAATAAATACAATGTATTTATTAATGAAAGCGCTGGGGAAATCGCTTTTCAAAGCGCTTTGCGATTTCTCTATACCTTCCAATGAGCAAAAACGCTCAGAAAATGGTACAGGCAGCGCTTTGCTGAGGGGATCGGAAACGAACATCTCAGATGTGAACTCTCTCTCATAGGGAATCATTGTACAAGCGCTTTCAGGGCGATATAGAAAATCGCCGGCGCTTAAAGGAGTTATCAGGCATTGTGTCTAATGTTAAACACGCTTGCCTGCGTGTAACTAACCTTTTTTTAGCTGAATCGCCCCCTCCATTCCCCTGAGAAATGTATCTATTTTCCCGTGGTAAGCTCCGGTCAGGGACCCGACCCTGAGGTCGGGCTCATCAGCGACCTGGAACTACATTGGTAACGCAGGCCCAGTATAATTATTAACACTGTGCGGATGCTGGCGCAGAGAGCTTCCAAAGCGTGCATCCGTACATTCACGTACGGATGCGCACGCGTACTGAGCCGCCGGAGGAGGGTTTGAGCTTGCTTCGTCACTCGCAAATCAAACCCTCCGCTTCAGCCACCGCCCTAAAACACACCCACTCCCTTCAGCCGCCGCCTAGCCTGATGAAATAATCCAATAAGGTCTTAGCCTCCGCCTGTCTGCAGGTCTCATACACGGATGATCTGTGCTGCCTTGCACGAGGCGGCGGCTGAAGGGAGTGGGCAGAACGGAATGGGAGTGTTGATGGGCGGTGGCTGTTGCAGAGGGTTTGGCTTGCGAGTATTGAAGACAAGCTCAAACCCTCCTCCGGCGCTCTACTACGTGTGCGCAGCCGTACAAGAATGTACGGAAGCATGCATTGCAAAACAACTTCCCCCTGCGTTCCAAGTAAACAGGGAAGTATGGCCATTGTATGTTAATATTACTTCCGGGGCAGCAATACAAACGGCCCGAATTGCGGAGCCGGTAAAGCCCTGGGGGGAAAAAAAGATGCGATCCTACAGAGATCAGGCTTGTGAACAGCTGCAGGTAGGCCATTTTAATTGACAACATTTTGCCTGATAACTCCTTTAAAAAAAACGGAAAAGCCCTAGGTGTGCACAAACCCTTACTTTTTTTTTCTCCTAGAAACTGCACTGTCATAGCTAGCTTGCTTTGTAAACACATGTGAGCACAGCATAGATCAGATTTCAGCAGCTCACTGAACTGCCCTCAGCCAATCAGTGAGGAACAGGAATCTTGGAGGGGAGATAACAATCTTCCTTCTCGTCTGCAATGTACCAAATAGTGTCAGGCTGACTGAGATAAGATTTATTACAGCAGAAACATTTAGGCCTTGTTTCCATCTTTGCGCTTCTGTCCGATTTTCAGCAACATGCATCAATCTGTGACAATGATGTGCTGATAAAAAGCGGACAGAAGCGCAGTTAGGGCTCGTTCACATCTAGCCAACGCAGATGGCTGTGCAATCGGAATGCAGCGCATCCGATCGCACGCCATCTGCGCCGCTGCCCGCTGCGCTGCTGATCCCATCCATTGACAGTGATGGGATCAGCTTTGCGCTTGCGGGCAAAATGCAGGCAGCGGTATGCAAGCGCTTCCCAGCGCATCATACTGCTGCGCAGCGCAGTAGATGTGAACGGTAGAAGGGCAGTCTATGCCCTTCTGCCGTTCCTGCGTTTCAGCACATCATACGCGCTTCCGAGGCCTAAGTTGAAATGAGGCCTAATGAATATATAGGAATGTTTGCAATGCAGGGTCGGGGTAGCAGGCTGCATAATTAACACAGAACAGTAGGTAAATAAAATTTGATTTTGTGACTGATAATCCCTCTTTAAAGAGAACCCGAGGTGTGTTTAAAGAACTCCCTTCAGCCGCCGCCTAGCCTGATGAAATAATCCAATAAGGTCTTAGCCTCCGCCTGTCTGCAGGTCTCATACACGGATGATCTGTGCTGCCTTGCACGAGGCGGCGGCTGAAGGGAGTGGGCAGAACGGAATGGGAGTGTTGATGGGCGGTGGCTGTTGCAGAGGGTTTGGCTTGCGAGTATTGAAGACAAGCTCAAACCCTCCTCCGGCGCTCTACTACGTGTGCGCAGCCGTACAAGAATGTACGGAAGCATGCATTGCAAAACAACTTCCCCCTGCGTTCCAAGTAAACAGGGAAGTATGGCCATTGTATGTTAATATTACTTCCGGGGCAGCAATACAAACGGCCCGAATTGCGGAGCCGGTAAAGCCCTGGGGGGAAAAAAAGATGCGATCCTACAGAGATCAGGCTTGTGAAAAGCTGCAGGTAGGCCATTTTAATTGACAACATTTTGCCTGATAACTCCTTTAAAAAAAACGGAAAAGCCCTAGGTGTGCACAAACCCTTACTTTTTTTTTCTCCTAGAAACTGCACTGTCATAGCTAGCTTGCTTTGTAAACACATGTGAGCACAGCATAGATCAGATTTCAGCAGCTCACTGAACTGCCCTCAGCCAATCAGTGAGGAACAGGAATCTTGGAGGGGAGATAACAATCTTCCTTCTCGTCTGCAATGTACCAAATAGTGTCAGGCTGACTGAGATAAGATTTATTACAGCAGAAACATTTAGGCCTTGTTTCCATCTTTGCGCTTCTGTCCGATTTTCAGCAACATGCATCAATCTGTGACAATGATGTGCTGATAAAAAGCGGACAGAAGCGCAGTTAGGGCTCGTTCACATCTAGCCAACGCAGATGGCTGTGCAATCGGAATGCAGCGCATCCGATCGCACGCCATCTGCGCCGCTGCCCGCTGCGCTGCTGATCCCATCCATTGACAGTGATGGGATCAGCTTTGCGCTTGCGGGCAAAATGCAGGCAGCGGTATGCAAGCGCTTCCCAGCGCATCATACTGCTGCGCAGCGCAGTAGATGTGAACGGTAGAAGGGCAGTCTATGCCCTTCTGCCGTTCCTGCGTTTCAGCACATCATACGCGCTTCCGAGGCCTAAGTGGAAATGAGGCCTAATGAATATATAGGAATGTTTGCAATGCAGGGTCGGGGTAGCAGGCTGCATAATTAACACAGAACAGTAGGTAAATAAAATTTGATTTTGTGACTGATAATCCCTCTTTAAAGAGAACCCGAGGTGTGTTTAAAGAATGTTATCTGCATACAGAGGCTGGATCTGCCTATACAGCCCAGCCTCTGTTGCTATCCCAAACCCCCCTAAGGTCCCCCTGCACTCTGCAATCCCTCATAAATCACAGCCATGCTGTGAGGCTGTGTTTACATCTGTAGTGTCAGTCTCAGCTGCTCCCCCGCCTCCTGCATATCTCCAGTCCCTGCCCCCCGTCCCTTCCCTCCAATCAGCAGGGAGGGAAGGGATGCAGGCGGGGACTGGAGTTCTGCAGGAGGCGGGGAGAGCAGCAGACTGACACTATAGAGATAAACACAGCCAGCTCTGACAAGCTGTTTGTCAGCAGCGTGGCTGTGATTTATGAGGGATTGCAGAGTGCAGGGGGACCTTAGGGGGGTTTGGGATAGCAACAGAGGCTGGGCTGTATAGGCAGATCCAGCCTCTGTATGCAGATAATATTCTTCAAACCCACCTCGGGTTCTCTTTAAAGATAGTCAATGAGATGCAAATAATTACAGCTTGCATGCAAATGTAATGCAATCACATGCATCTTAAAATTGTCCCAATCAAATCCAGTCCACTTCTTGCAGACTCTGATAAGCCCACTGTCATGCTGCACACAGCTTGGATGGAAGATGCCATTACTTGCATCTCACTGACAATCTCTGCTCTGTATGGAGGATTCTGTATGACCTCAGAATCTTTAGTTTCTCAGTGTGCGAAAGATCTGCTTTTCTGGCCGTTAAGCCGCAACAGAAAGGATGACATCACACATGTGCATGACATCACATATTATGCATACAGCACTGTATACATCATAATCACATGATACACAGTGCAAAACAGCAATTTTGCCTTCTTAAAACAGAATGTATTTGCGATTATTCAGGTTGGAGTGAGCATATGATGTCTCCCACAATGCATCACTGCTGAATATGGAAATTGTCCCTTTTGTTGTCCCTGTAAGCTAACCCCACCTCCATAACTGCTGGAATGCAATGATGTGTCAGCTTGTTATTTGTATAAAGCCAAGCCCTACTGTAACGATGGGTGTCAGCAACCAGAGAGAATCTGATTATGGGCGATCTGCAGTATCCCCAATAATCAGTGGCGTAGCTAAGGAGCTGTGGGCCCCGATGCACGTTTTACAATGGGCCCCCCCCCCCCAAGCACGCTATATATTACAATTGATACGGCGCACCAAACCCTGCCAATGACAACTACAGTGTCAGAGGTGCAAGAAGGGGATGGGGAACAGTGTGTTAATGATTGCCACTATTCAAAGTACCTATAGAAGTCATTACTATGAGCACAGGACCAATAGAGAGCTAATACTGTAGTTGAGGGAGGGCCCTTTGGGGCCCCTTTGGCCCAAGGGCCCCGATGCGGTCGCTACCTCTGCACTCCCTATTGCTACGCCCCTGCCAATAATACAGATCTATACCTGATTATGGATGATCTGCAGAATCACCAATAATACAGATATAGTACTAACCTCTAGACACCTGAAGCGTGTAAGTGTTTGGTGTAACAGTAGGAGTTGAACCACCGGGGTAGCAGGTGGTCCAATAAGTAGAGAAAGACTCTACTGCAGTCAAGGGCTCCAGGAGGGGGAGTCCCCGACTGGATTTGCGTCAGGGCCCCCCTCTGAGGAGCAGGGGACCCCTGCAGGACGACTGAGCACCCAAAGGTTGGGTGACAGCCAGAAGGGTCGGGCAGGCCGGGTCGGCAACACACAGACAGATAAAGTACAGAGACAGGAGACAGATTCGGTAACCAGGGATAGGCAGGGTCGGCAACAGTAGATCAGATGTGCGAAGGTACCGAATCAGAAAACAGAAGAGAAGTCAGGAGAGATACAATTCATAAACCGATATCCGATAATGCCTAGTCTTGAGTGTGAGGTCCGTGCTCTCACACACAGGGACTGGTCTAAGGAATAACACAGATGATATACAATATTCCTAGTCTGGGGTGTGAGGTCCGTGGTCTCTACACCCTGGAACTGGTCTAAGGAATAACACAGATGATATACAATATTCCTAGTCTGGGGTGTGAGGTCCGTGGTCTCTACACCCTGGAACTGGTCTAAGGAGTAAGTGTGGATTCCCAGGTCCTCCTGGTTCCAACACACTGAAGGATCTGACTAAGGTCTGAGTGCTAACACATAGGTATTCGCAACGCCAGACAACCAGCAACTGAACAGCAAGAGATATATATAGTAAAGCGCTCCACAGCGCCGCCCAGCTCCCATCAACCAATCACCTGCTGAGCTGGGATCAGCTGACCGCCTTGATCAGCTGACCCGTCTCCTATTGGCATAAAGAGCCTGTCTTGCGGCTAGCTCTCCATCTGTGTGCACTACTAGGTCCAGGCAAACCAGAAGCATGTTGCTGCGGGGAAACCGCCGCTCTGAGCGCGGATTCCGCCGCCTCACTGCCAGAACGCGCGGCGGTTTCTCTGCAATCCGTCACACCTACCCCATAGAGCAGGGGTCAGGAACCTTTTTAGCTGAGAGAGCCATAAATGCCACATATTTTAAAATGTAATTCTGAGAGAGCCATACAATATGTTTCAAACTGGGACACTGCACATGCTCAGCAGAGAACTCACATCCCTGTTGCCATGGTGATGTGTATACAGTTGATCCTTCGGGCAGCGGAAGTGTCAGACACGTCTTCAGCTTCTCTTGGGTTTCAGCAACATCAGCAATTTCCAACAGCTTGTACAATTAGCTAGCTGACTTGGGGGGTTGATTCACTTTGTAGGATGAGATCCCTGGGCCAATCAAAGTGCGGGGATCTCGTTCTACAAAGTCACTGAACCTGACAGGGTCCAGAGTGGAACAATTGGAGCAGCCGTTCGTTTTGGGGGGAACGTGAGTAAGTTAGTAGTGCATGCTACATGCTATTTGCACTGCCACACTAAGCTGTACTGCTTGATCAGTGTAGCTTAATGAATCAACCCCTACTGATTGTATGTGAGCCAGATGTAGCCATCAAAAGAGCCACATCTGGCTCCCATAGGTTCCCTACCCCTGCCCTAGAGCCACATTGATCCATGGCATGTACTGATCAGGACCAACCAGTCTGAAACAGTCTGTGTGCATGTTGGATTATTGTGGCTCTGCACAGGAGCTGTGCACGTGTGACGAAAAGCCACTAGGAGCTACAGGAAGGTTAGAAGACAGCATTGGACACTCAGTGAGTATTTTTTGTCCTGCAAAACCTACCAAAATCTCCCAAAGCACAGTCCCCTTATCCCTCAGACATGCCAGTTACTTGAAACATCTGGTTGCCAGAGTTCCGGACAACAGAGAATTTCTCTGTATTGATAAAAATGGGAAATTCACTCAGATTTCTCACTTGAATTAACAACGCTTTTGATTTTTTCTGTACAACCGATCGTTTGTATGGAATTGCTGTACAATGGAATCTTTATTACATTGTGTGTGGCCCCTTTAAGCCGGATCATGTGATAAAGATGGGGCTTTTCAGAGCTGCAGCATGCTAGTGCCTCATTGATATGTTACAGTAACTGATATGATGGCAATATTCAGATGTTGCTGATTTCCTGAAAAAAAAACTTTACGTAATGGGACCATCTGCTGGGCTTATGCTGTTTGCTTTCTTCCATCTTTGGCTGCAATCTGTATTATCTAATGTGATGCCTAAACAAGCTCCGCACCTGCCTCTGATGTGAGACTGTCATACTTCTTCTACCAGTAAACCCACCATTCTCAAAAGAATGGCACGCCGCAACCACCACAGAGCCCCCGCAGTAGGGATGGTCGGAAAAGACCATCTTGGTTTCTGCAAAAATTCTGATTTCCACCAATGCCAATTTTCAATTTTCTGATTTCGATTTTCTTTGTTTCCAACTTCCGAGGAGTGTTTTTTGGGGCATTTTTTTGCATCAGAGAATGCAAAAGATGACCAAAAAATAATCAGAAATTGGAAATCGGAAAAACTGATTCTTGTGATTGCTCTTAAATTACCACGGGCAGCACGGTGGCGTAGTGGTTAGCTCTCTCGCCTTGCAGCGCTGGGGCCCTGGTTCGAATCCCAGCCAGGGCACTATCTGCAAAGAGTTTGTATGTCCTCCCCGTGTCTGCGTGGGTTTCCTCTGGGCACTCCGGTTTCCTCCCACATTCCAAAAACATACAAATAAGTTAATTGGCTCCCCCTAAATTGGCCCTAGACTACAGTACTTACACTACATAATATAGACATATGGCAATGGTAGGGATTAGATTGTGAGCTCCTTTGAGGGACAGTTAGTGACAAGATTTATATATATATATATACACTGTACAGCGCTGCGTAATATGTCGGCACTATATAAAAAAACTAAATAATAATAATAAAATAATAATAATCCAATTTTTTGTGGAAAAATTCTGCATTCTCTGAATGGTCTGATGATTCCTAGTTCTGTGATTGGGCTACGGGCAAAACGAGTTCTGTGATTGGGCTTGAGGGGAAACCATTAATTCCCAACTCCAGGTGGCAGTCAGATAATTTCCCTGGATCAACTTTGCCGGAAATTACTAGTACCGCACTTTTCGGACCATAAGACGCTCCCGACCATAAGAAGCTCCTGATCATAACACGCACCCAGGTTTTGAGGATAAAAACCAAGGAACAAATATACTAATGCTGGTGTGTCCACAGTGCAGGGGCGTCTTGTGGATGTTCTCCCCCCAATTATTAGTTCATCTTGTGTCCCCCTTGTACCTTTTGTGTGCTTCTGTGTCCCCTTCAGTCCTCTTGGGTCTTCTTCTGTCTAACTGGCCGCTGGGAGACCTGGGCGCAGGATACAGCCGGTATATGGCTGATCCTGCTGCTGCACACGTCCCGGACGCGTTAAATAATATTCCCCCTCCAGGTCCACGTGGATAATGGGGGAATGATATAATTTGGCTTCCAGCTACTGCTGGCGGCCGAATTACACTGTTTTAAATGTAACTTCAGCTTAGTCTTCTGACGGCGCAGAAGTTACATTCCTATTACGGTCTATGGTGGCGCCGGCTGCGCCCAAGTCTCCTGCGCTGGATTCCTTGTGTTCGTTTCTGTGTCCCCTTGTCCCCTTTGTTTCCTCTCCTATCACTTTGTCCTCTTCTGTCCCTCCTGTGTCCTCTTCTGTCCCTCCTGTGTCCTCTTCTGTCCCTCCTGTGTCCTCTTCTGTCCCTCATGTGTCCTCTTCCCTCTGTCCCCATATCCTCTCCTATCCCTGCTGTGTCCTCCTTAGCTGCTCTTAATACTTCCAATGATTGGCTTCCAAGACCATCGGCTCGAGTTAACACGCAGAACGGCGGTGTTAGCAGGACTAGTTTCAGCACCCCACCTGATTGGCCGCTTCTGACTGGAGACTGAAGATGGAGTCGCGGCGTGTACACGTGTACGCTGCTTGGAGAAGCAGTCGGCAGTGCATAAATGGAGGAAGATTGCCAAAAGTATTAGGAGCGGCTAAGGAGGACACAGCAAAGATAGCAGAGGACATGAGGACACAATGCATGGAATGGTGGTGGATGGCACTTGTGAGGGACACATTTGTATCGGTCCAAATCATAGTATTCGAACCATAAGACGCACTGACTTTTCCCCACCACTTCTGAGGGAGAAAAAGTGCGTCTTATGGTCCGAAAAATACAGTATTTATGTCTTTCAATGCCCGACCCACCAGTTTTGATAAATCTGCCCTTTTGGGGTTTTTTTTGCATGGTTAAGGAATCCATACATTACTCAATTTTCCTGCACGCTCAACAAAGCGATTCAATTGTTTTATCAGATCGAGAGAGAAACCATTATGTTCCATTCTGCTTGATCAATGGAAATTGGTCGATGTCTGGTTGAATTGACCAATTTCCTCGATCGGAAAGTATGGAAAATACTGGTTTATCGTAAAGGAATCGGCTACTGTTCACATGATTTTGAATACATTTTTGGTTTCAGAGCTTGATAGCACAACATCGTTCAACTCAATTAGTGAAGGAGAATTGCATAGGATCTGGCTTCCAGTATGTGGGCCAGTAGTCGATCGACTTTCGATCAATCATACGTTAGTTGATTGTCCAAAACAGTAGATCGCTTAATCGCTCCATCGAATATCGAGTAATATATGACTAATTTAAAGTGACACTGAAGCAAAAAAAAAACGTATAATGTAATGAATTGTATGTGTAGTACGGATAAGGAATAGAACCTTAGTACAGGTAGTCCCCGACTTACGAACGCCCGACTTATGAACGACCTGCTGATACGAACGGCATGGATTCAGTGTTTCCATGGGAACAAGCCAAAAAAATGTTTTCAAACTGGACTTGTAGTTTTTGAGAAAATCGATTTTAAAAAATTCAAAGAAAAAATGGCTTTTAAACTTGTATAAGCAGGTACAGGGGGCAGAGGTGACACAGAGGGGGACACTGGAGGCATAGGGGGGCACAGAGGAGGTACAGGGGACAGAGATAGCACATTGTTCCGACAGATACAGGTTAAGAACGAACCTACAGTCCCTATCTCGAACGTTAACCGGGGACTACCTGTAAAGAAATTAGTCTAATATATTTATTTTCAGTTATATAGCATGTTTTATAGCATTGCATCATATTGTCATATTTGCAGTTTGCTCTGTGTTATAGTTTAAAATACAGATTTGGAAGAGCTAATGCCTCTTTCAACTTCTATTCTCACTGAACCTTATATGAAGCTGTCTGTCACTGTTTCTTTGATGTATAGTGCTCCAGAAATTACCAATTTGGTCCTGGAGCTCAGAGAAGCTCTTTTGCTGCCCGGGGCATGCAGGCCGTGCGGCCGCCTTGAGCGCTGAGGGAGTGGGGGCGCCATGATGGAGGGGGGAGCAGCGGGGAGGGTAGCCCGACTTCTCCCACCCTTCCTCTCCCTGGGGCCACCCTCCGTGCTCCCCCTCCGCTGCAGAGTTAGCACAGGGAAGCCTTGTATAGAGCAACTCACCTCCCTGCCGTTCCAATATCTGCATAGCCGCTGATACGCGCTCTACTTCCTGGTAATCAGGAAGTAGAGTGTGTATACCTGGCTATGCAGAGACCAGCGGCAAGTGATCGGCGATTGGAATGTCAGGGAGGTGAGTTGCTCTATACAAGGCTTCCCTGAACTAACTCTGCAGCGGAGGGGGGAGAATGGAGGGTGACCCTGGGGAGAGGAAAGGAGGGAGAAGTCGGGCCGCCCTCCCCGTGGTTGAGCACCTACCTATGTAACCTATATTGCAGGCACCTACCTATCTAACCTATACTGGGGGCACCTACCTATCTAACCTGTACTGGGGGCCCCTAACTATCTAACCTATACTGAGGGCACCTACCTATCTAACCTATATAGGGGGCTCCTACCTATCTAGCCTATACTGGGGGCACCTACCTTTCTAATTTATACTGTGGGCACCTACCTATCTAACTTATACTGGGGGCACCTACCTATCTAATCTATACTGGTGGCACCTACCTATCTAACCTATACTGGGGGCAGATACCTATCTAACCTATACTGGAGGCTTCTACCTATCTAACTTATACTGTGGGCACCTACCTATCTAATATATAATGTGGGCACCTACCTATACTGGGGGCACCTACTTATCTAACCTATACTGCAGGCTCCTACCTATCTCACCTATACTGCAGGCACCTACCTAGCTAACTTATACTGGGGGCTTCTATCTATCTAACCTACACTGATGGCAACTATACTAGCTACCTATATTGGAGGCACCTACCTAGCTAACCTATACTGAGGGCACCTACCTATCTAATCTAATTTGGGGGCAACTATACTGGCTATCTGTACTGGAGGCACCCACCTAGCTAACATATACGGGGGGCATCTACCTATCTAACCTATACTGGGGGCACCTGCCTATCTAACCTTTACTGGGGGAAGCTACCTGTCCAACTTATACTGGGGGCACCTGCCTATCTAACTTATACTGGGGGCAACTAAACTGGCTACCTATACTGGAGCACCTATGCCTGGCTACCTATACTGGGGTGACCTATAGCTGGCTACCCATACTGGATGCAACTAGACCTGGCTAACCTGTACTGTGGGAACCTATACCTGGCTCAATTTGTACAAGCTTTCCCTGGGTGCAATTTAGCCTAGAAACTGCCCTGCTCTTTTGCATAGTTAACAACTGAAGTTTTTTAACGCTTCCTATACTGGAAACAATTCTATTCTATTCTATTTATTTTCACTTCAGATTCCTTTAAAGAGGAACTGTAACCAAAGAATGAACTTCATCCAGTTGGTGATACCCCTTTTGCAATGAGAAATGTTTACCTTGCCTCAAATAGATTATCAGGGACATCTGTATGGCTGATATTGTGGTAAACCCCTCCCACAGTGTGATGTCAGGACCTAGGTCCTGACATCACACTGTGGGAGCTTTGTTGCATTGTGAGAAATAATGGCTGTTTCCAACTGCTAAGAAACCAGTATCCCCCCCTGTGCATACAGTATACAGTGGGTTGCAAAAGTATTCGGCCCCCTTGAAGTTTTCCACATTTTGTCATATTACTGCCACAAACATGAATCAATTTTATTGGAATTCCACATGAAAGACCAATACAAAGTGGTGTACACATGAGAAGTGGAACGAAAATCATACATGATTCCAAACATTTTTTACAAATCAATAACTGCAAAGTGGTGTGTGCATAATTATTCGGCCCCCTTTGACCTGAGTGCAGTCAGTTGCCTATAGACATTGCCTGATGAGTGCTAATGACTAAATAGAGTGCACCTGTGTGTAATCTAATGTCAGTACAAATACAGCTGCTCTGTGAGGGCCTCAGAGGTTGTCTGAGAGAATATTGGGAGCAACAACACCGTGAAGTCCAAAGAACACACAAGACAGGTTATTGAGAAATTTAAAGCAGGCTTAGGCTACAAAAAGATTCCAAAGCCTTGAACATCCCACAGAGCACTGTTCAAGCAATCATTCAGAAATGGAAGGAGTATGGCACAACTGTAAACCTACCAAGACAAGGCCATCCACCTAAACTCACAGGCCGAACAAGGAGAGCGCTGATCAGAAATGCAGTCAAGAGGCCAATGGTGACTCTGGACGAGCTGCAGAGATCTACAGCTCAGGTGGGAGACTCTGTCCATAGGACAACTATTAGTCATGTATTGTACAAAGTTGGCCTTTATGGAAGAGTGGCAAGAAAAAAGGCATTGTTAACAGAAAGCATAAGAAGTCCCATTTGCAGTTTGCCACAAGCCATGTGGGGGACACAGCAACCATGTGGAAGAAGGTGCTCTGGTCAGAGGAGACCAAAATGGAACTTTTTGGCCAAAATGCAAAACGCTATGTGTGGCGGAAAACTAACACTGCACATCAATCTGAACACCCCATCCCCACTGTCAAATATGGTGGTGGCAGCATCATGCTCGGGGGGGTGCATCTCTTCAGCAGGGACAGGGAAGCTGGTCAGAGTTGATGGGAAGATGGATGGAGCCAAATACAGGGCAATCTTGGAAGAAAACCTTTTTGGAGTCTGCAAAAGATTTGAGACTGGGGTGGAGGTTCACCTTCCAGCAGGACAACGACCCTAAACATAAAGCCACGGCAACAATAGAATGGTTTAAAACAAAACATATCCATGTGTTAGAATGGCCCAGCCAAAGTCCAGATCTAAATCCAATCGAGAATCTGTGGAAAGATCTGAAAACTGCTGTTCACAAACGCTGTCCATCTAATCTGACTGAGTTGGAGCTGTTTTGCAAAGAATGGGCAAGGATTTCAGTCTCTAGATGTGCAAAGCTGGTGGAGACATACCCTAAAAGACTGGCAGCTGTAATTGCAGCAAAAGGTGGTTCTACAAAGTATTGACTCAGGGGGCTGAATAATTACGCACACCCCACTTTGCAGTTATTGATTTGTAAAAAATGTTTGGAATCATGTATGATTTTCGTTCCACTTCTTACGTGTACACCACTTTGTATTGGTCTTTCATGTGGAATTCCAATAACATTGATTCATGTTTGTGGCAGTAATATGACAAAATGTGGAAAACTTCAAGGGGGCCAAATACTTTTGCAACCCACTGTATATCTATAAAAAACAACCTTTTGGACGGGGAGCCGACATCATTCCTCCCACGCTCTCCATGGGCCTCCTCCTGGCTCCCCCTCCAGAGTAGGGAACAACAGTGCTGCGTGGGAGTGAATCTCATGTGTCTTTGCTCCTCAGCAGTCGGTGTTTCCTGCCCACCCGTTCTCTGCATTTTTGCCCGCCCGATCTCCTGCGTAATTACACAACATGAAGTAAACAGGAAGTGCAGTAAGTGGCCAGCTGCTGAGGAACATGGACGTATCTGGATCAGGTGAGATTCCCTCACAAGCAGCACCGCTGCACCCTACTCTGTAGGGGGACATAGGAGGAGGGGCATGGAGAGGGTGGGAGGAATTATGTCGGCCCCCTCCCCGTGTCCCCAGACTCCTCAATGCTAATCGGCCCACTGGCTGGAGGTTCGATCACTTCTGCCCAGGTGTCACGCCTTCCGCGGTGTATGTACCATCTTTGGAGCGTAATTTCCGTAGCAGACATTTGCAGTATAGGTCCAACATGAATCAATCTGATAAGATGGCTCTTAAGAGACTGCAGGCAAATCCAAACATCACTATTAGGGCGGCTGATAAGGGGGGAGCAGTGGTGGTCCTAGATACTCGCTATTATAAGGATGAAATTTCCTCTCAATTGAATCAACCTGATGTCTATAAGAGACTGACCGGTGATCCTATTCACCATATACGCAGAAGAATACAGACTGTCCTGGATCAGGCCTATTCTAAAAACATCATAGATGAGGACATGCGTAGATTCCTATTTTGTGACCACCCTGCCACCCCCCAATTTTATACGCT
This sequence comes from Hyperolius riggenbachi, assembly GCF_040937935.1. Taxonomy (NCBI): domain Eukaryota; kingdom Metazoa; phylum Chordata; class Amphibia; order Anura; family Hyperoliidae; genus Hyperolius; species Hyperolius riggenbachi. The sequence goes on from NC_090656.1 coordinate 220,304,042, forward strand.
ACCGAAAATCCATAAGAACCTACTCCAGCCACCGGAGAGACCCATTGTGGCTGGGGTGGTTCAATTTTTGTCCCTTTGGCCACATTTTTGGATAGGTTATTGCAACCTTTTGTTGTATTGTTGGATTCATACCTTAAGGATACAACCATGTTCCTTGATAAGTTAAATATGTTGAATGTTGAATCTTCTGACATCTATTTGGTCACCCTTGATGTAGAAAGCCTCTACACCTCCATCCCACATGATGGGGGTGTAGAGGCTGTGGATTGGTTTTTACTTACCCGATCTGATCTCTCTGAGGGGCAGAGAAAATTTGCTATTTCCTTACTTAAGATTATACTGGAGGAGAACTACTTTGTCTTTGAGGGCGTATACTATCAGCAGTGCAGGGGGACCGCCATGGGATCAAATGTGGCCCCCTCCTACGCAAACCTCTATATGGGCCTCTATGAGGAGGCATTTGTTTGCACTCATGAATATTATCGTAGGCATGTTGTATGCTGGCTACGATATATCGATGATATTTTTTGCATATGGAGGGGGTCCCAGGAGGCCCTGGCAGTCTTCCTTTCTGATCTTCATGAGAGCTGTCCGATCATTCGGTTGACGGCTCATGTGCACCCTGATCGTGTTGCCTTCTTGGACACAGTGGTAATCCGTTCTGGAATGACATTCCAAACTGACCTATTTGTCAAACCAACTGACCGAAATTCTTTGCTGGAATTTACCAGCTTTCATCCTATGTCTACCCGTGAACATATCCCGGGCGGCCAGTTGGGTAGAGTGAGGTGGATTGTCTCGGATCCTGCCGTCAGGGAGACCCGTATTGTGGAAATGAGGGAAAAGTTCAGGCGGAGAGGTTATCCAGAATATACCCTAGAGGAATTGCCTTCACGTAGAAAACGTGTCTCTGGGCCAAGACTCCCCTTTGTCTCCCGTTACAATACCTGCAGCAATCAGCTGGGGTCTATTGTGAGGAAACATTGGGGCCTCTTGAAAGAATCTTTTCCTCATATTGAGGAGTTCCGCTATCCGCCCCTTTTTTCGTTCAAGCGGGCCCCTACAGTGAAAGATAAAATTAAATATAGGCTTGTTACCCCTACCCCCTACGTTGACTTCTAGAAGGGGCACTTTCCCGTGTTTGGGCTGCCACTTATGCAGCCATATTGTGAGGGGAGATACGTTCGCGCACCCATCCAGGTGTGAGTGGTTCTCCATTCGGGGCCTCTACACCTGTGACTCTTCATATGTTGTATATTTACTTAGATGCCCTTGTGGGTTGGTATATGTGGGTGAAACCACACAGAGGTTGCGCAAGCGTATCTCCTCTCACAAATCTGCTATTAGAACACTTAATATGGAACAAGCTGTTTCTCAGCATTTTACTATGTGCCGCCACACGGTCTCGCAATTGGGTCCAAGTTATAGATGGGGTTCCCAGTGATTTTAGGGGGGATAGAGCAAAGGATCTCCTCATGAGGGAAGCTTTTTGGATTAAACGCCTGGGAGCATTGGGTAATAGTGGACTGAACAGAGACTATGATCTCTCTTTTTGCATCTAGCTCCTTTGTCTTTGATACTCGTATTAGCTTGGTCACGGGTGGGAGTTGGGGGGTAGCATGCTGGTGATATATTGTGATCCACAATCTCTTTCCCTTTTAGAGCAAGTAGTAGTTGGTTTATATTGAGGGCTTCATTATATATGATGTGTGTCTCTTTTATGTAGTTGGGATGCAGATGTGATATGGGTGGACCTGTATTTTGATTCTTGATAGTTATAGATAGGCCTATTTTTCAGTTATTAATCTCTCATGGGCGAATTTATTTTGGCCCATGAGTATTTATATGGCCTTGGTGGTTTTTGATATCCTCAATTGACATGCCATTACTATTTTTCACATAGTACGTGTTTTATTTGTATACATGTGGATTATGCCTTTTTTGCATCTTTCTATTTCCCATTTTGGGATGTATGCGGACATTTTTACGCATGCGCAGACACATGTACGCATATAGCCATGCGGATTTTTTTTACGCGTGCACTTACGTTTACGCATGCGTCCATGCGTACGTCATGATGTCATCATGAAGTTCCAGGAAGTGTTTTGACATGACATACGGGGAGTGAGCTGTAGTTTCCCATCAGGTCCTCTCCATATTTGTCAGTTGGAAGGAGGGAAGGATAGATTTGAATTCCTAGATCTTACTGTGATTGGTCCTCTATCTTAGTGGGTGTAGCTTACCTGGCTTTCTTGCAGTTCCCCATCAGGTCCTCCATGTACTCTCTGCATCCTGATTGGTTATGTTGCTTTGATGGCTAGTATATATAAGAGTAGCAATTGTATTGTATTTCAGAGAGAGCCTGATACAGCTTGAGGAAAGACTTTGTCCGAAACAGCGTCTGTCGCTGTTATGGCTATCTCTTTGTCTTTCTTTTAAATAAAAGAGCTATACATTACTGACGTGGTGCTGTAGACTTCTCGTGTTGGCCTCCAGAGTAGGGAACAACAGTGCTGCTTGGGAGTGAATCTCATGTGTCTTTGCTCCTCAGCAGTCGGTGTTTCCTGCCCACCCGATCTCTGCATTTTTGCCCGCCCGATCTCCTGCGTAATTACACATAGTGTTGAGCCGAAATTTTCGAAATTTCGCGTTACTATAATTACGCATGCGAAATTTGCTATTACGATGCGAAATTATGGTAGCGTAATTGAAAATACCGTAAGCGTAATTTTCAACGCGTAATTTCGCGTTTTGTTCATAACGTAATTTCGCGTTAAACCATAACGTAATTTCGCGTTAAACCATAACGTAATTTCTTCGTAATTTTGCGAATTTCGTAATTACTTGTTAGCAGGGTTGTTCGCGAATTTTCGCCAAAAGCATTTTCGTCTGTATGGCGAATTTTGATGCGAAATATCACTACATGGCGAATTTTATATGCGAAATAGCATTCCGTAACGCGAAAACGACGCGAAAATTAACGCTTACAGTAATATGAACTATCGCGAAATTACGTTATGTAACTACGCTTACAAACGGTTGCATGCAAGGCAAACGTAATTTTGCGATACCCACTGTAATGCGAAAATTACGCTTACGCGGAATTTTGCAAAATCCTTCTTCATTACGATTATGTACTTACGGCCATAATCGTAATTACACTAATTACGCGAAATTTCACGAAATCGTAATTAAGTCATTACGCTCATTTCTAATTACACAACATGAAGTAAACAGGAAGTGCAGTAAGTGCCCAGCTGCTGAGGAGAATGGACGTATCTGGATCAGGTGAGATACCCTCACAAGCAGCACCGCTGCACCTACTCTGTAGGGGGACATAGGGGGGGGGGGGGGGCATGGAAAGGTTGGGAGGAATTATGTCGACCTCCTCCCGTGTCCCCAGACTCCTCAATGCTAATCGGCCCACTGGCTGGAGGTTCGATCACTTCTGCCCAGGTGTCACGCCTTCCGCGGTGACACCCCCGCACCACCCTGCTTAGTATGCCACTGGATGTGACATCACTGAGAGGAAATAGCTACATACCAATGTACAACAATATACATAAAGAAAGTGTTTCCCAAAGTGGGTATCCTGAATAATTTACTGTATGTCACTACAGTGTCTCTTTAACCCGCTACTGTAATGTCACCGTCACCTCTCACACCGATAGGTAGCAATAGGGAAGCAGCACAAGAATTTAATAGGAAGTTCCTGGTGCACTTGGATTTCCCACTGTATCTGTTATGACTACATCTTTTAGCCCTGTTCTTATCAGTACATTTGCTTTTCTTATCTCTGCTATTCCGCTTCCGTTATGTGACAGCTAATCCTTACAAACTACAAGTAAAATCCCTATGACCCTTTATTAATGCTGTCTGCCTACACCTGAAGAGGAAGCGACCCGCTACTGAAAATGGCGGGATGCAGATTCTGGTCAGAGGAGACCGCTGGTTTGTTAGATGGGGAAAATGTCACACAATAACCACCATCTGTAAACAGGGTGGGGAACTTTTCACACCACATATCATTTACATATCATTTTTTTTTTTATTTTTTTTTTTACAATCTTTACACTCACAGTTTAAAGATAATTCACACCTCCAGATAGGAAACTCAAACAATAAAATTGCATGGGCAGATTCATAGATTTTTCTGCTTGTGCTTCCTCCTCAGATGGCGTAATAAAATAAAAAAAAGCATATGTCTGACAATAAAAATTATCTCAGCAAAGTGGTGGACGGTATACTTTTTTTATCTTGTCCTTCAAACTGACTGCTGTCTCTTTCTTTTCCTGATTTCTGTAAGGCCTTGTTCACATCGAAAATCGAAAATCACTGACACCAGCGTTTTAAGATTTTTAGCGCTATTATTTTTAGCGCCTCCTGGCGTTTACCTGCGCACTGCAATTTTTATAAAGTGCTTTTGCAGAGTGATTCTATTTTTTCACTTCCTGACATCAGTCAGGAAGTGAACTCTTTCACCCGGAAAAGAATAAATACAACGGGCCTGATTCACAAAGCGGTGCTAACAGTTAGCACGCTGGTGAAAAGCCCTTTATCATGCCTAAACTCAGTTTAGGCATGATAAGTTTAGGTGTGATTATTTTAGGTGTGATAAGTTTAGGCATGATAAGTTTAGGTGTGATAAGTTTAGGTGTGATAAGTTTAAGGGCCAACTGCGTTAGAACCGCAGTGCACAGCTAATCAAAAGTTTTGCGCTAGCAAAGTCTGGTGCACTTTGTATAAAGTTTAATGGCGCTGCTTTGCGTGCGGGACTTTGCAAGCGATCTAAACTTATCTAAACTTAGCATGCCTAAACTTATCACACCTAAACTTATCATGCCTAAACTTATCACACCTAAGGCCCGGTTCACATTAGCGGTGGCCGTCCGGAATCGCCGTGCCGGAGCCGGACCGCTTGCAGAACGGACGGAATGGACGCACGGCAATAGCAATGAAAGCCTATGCGTCCGTTCACATGCGTCCGTTCTGCCGGACCGGAGCCGGATCCGGACCGGATCCGGACTCCGGCGTCCGTTCCAACATGCGCTATTTTTTGGTCCGGCTCCTCCGGCAGCCGTATCCGGGGCGGAGCCGGACTGCACCATCCGGCCAATACAAAGTAATGAGAACCGGAGAGCGCACAACACACTGGCTACAAAAACCGGACGTTCTACCCCACTTCCTATGCATTTTGGATGGGGACCACATGGAGTTCACAGAGTGGGGCAGCAGCGATTTCATGCTGGAGCTCTAGGCAGCAACATGTCTGATATAAGTCTGATAACGAGGAGGCGAACAACAGAGAATTCCCAGGTAAAAATGCCTGGATCCATGGTCCCAACTGCAGTCTCTGTATTCACGGATGGTCTCCACACGTCCACCTGTCTCCAACAATGACCCCAGACCCTTCTGCTGACCTCCCAGACCCCAGGTATTTACAGGTTGTTATCTCCTTAAGAAACCGGATCCGGACCGCAACCGTGTTCACACCGCACGGAAACCGGATGCAAACGGACCGGATCCGGACCGGATCCGGATAGGAACCGTACGGATCAGGTCCGGTCCGGATACGGTGCGGTCCGGACATCCGGTGCGGTTTTGACAATACCGCAAGTGTGAACGGGGCCTTAACTGGCTTTTCACCAGAGTGGTGCAATGGTTATCATGCCTAAAGTCTCTAACTGGGTTAGCACCGCTTTGTGAATCGAGCCCAATGGGCCTGATTCACAAAGCGGTGCTAACAGTTAGCACGCCGGTGAAAAGCCCTTTATCACGCCTAAACTCAGTTTAGGTGTGATAAGTTTAGGGGCTTGATTCACAAAGCGGTGATAACCCAGTTATCACGCCTAAAAGACTTTAGGCGTGATGACCTTTTCACCACTGAGTTATCACCGATTTTTCCTGCTCTTCGCGCGAAGTTACCGCGCGAACGCGCGTTCGCGCGTACGCGCGTGAGAGCGCGCGCAAAGTCCCATAGGGTTTAATGGGAGCTTCGCGCGAAGCCCTTCTTATCATGCCTAAACTGAGTTTAGGCGTGATAAGGGCCTTTTCACCACGGTGCTAACACTTTGCACCGCTTGGTGAATCGAGCCCTAGGTGTGATAAGTTTAGGTGTGATAAGTTTAGGCATGATAAGTTTAAGCACCAACTGCGTTAGCACCGCAGTGCACAGCTGATCAAAAGTTTTACGCTAGCAAAGTCTGGTGCACTTCGTATAAAGTTTAATGGCGCTGTTTTGCGTGCGGGACTTTGCAAGCGATCTAAACTTATCTAAACTTATCATGCCTAAACTTATCACACCTAAACTTATCATGCCTAAACTTATCACACCTAAACTGGCTTTTCACCAGTGTGGTGCAATGGTTATCACGCCTAAAGTCTCTAACTGGGTTAGCACCGCTTTGTGAATCGAGCCCAATGTATTTATTCTTAAAAGCGCTGGGGAAATCGCTATACCAAGCTCTTTTTCAATCGTTTTGCGATTACCCTATACCTTCCATTATAGGCAAATCGCTCCAAAGATGGCACAGGCAGCGCTTTGGTGAGCGGATCGAACCGCTCAGATGTGAACACTCTCATAGAGAATCATTGCACAAGCGCTTTTAGGGCGATTTTCAAAATCGCTGGCGCTTAAAAAATCCTGAAAGCGCCCTTAGGGTGAACAAGCCCTAAGGGTATGTTTCCACTACAAGCATATGACTTTGCTTGATATTTTCTGGACAGGTAATCGCATGTGTATGTACGTACGCATCTGTTTTTTGCATTTGAATTCGATCTTTTTGGGGGTTTTATTTTTTTCCCGTGTTTTAGCTCTATTGACATACATGAAAACGGATCAGTGAATAATGACGCACAGCGCCAATGCATAAAAATGGCGCCGCATTAAAAAGATACGCTTAACGCTACTTAGCGTTAGTACTGCATAATAATGGCGCACAGGGAAAAAAGAAGAAAAACGGCACACACTAACGTTATTTATCAATAGCGCCGTTCATATGCCAAACAGTAGACGTTATTGCCCACAGTAATGTTATTTATCAATAGCGCCCTACATAAGCCAAACTGCAGAAGTTATTTAACTGCAAAACGGTGGATGGATTTAATGTAACTCTGTCAAGGTTAGGGTTAGGCACCACCAGGGAGGTCTTAGGGTTAGACACCACCAGAGGGTGGTTAGGGTTAGGCAGGGATGGATTTAGACCAAGTTGCGCCTGGGGCAAGGCCAGGTTTTAGCGCCTAAAGGTCAGGTTTTGGCGCCTAAGCTGCCATTCCCCATCCAGTTTTGGCGCCTAAAGGTCAGGTTTTGGCGCCTAAAGATCAGGTTTTAGTGCCTAAACTGCCATTTCCCATCCAAATTTTGCCGCCTTTTTAAGAATTCAACAAACTGCGCCTGGGGCAAGAGACCCGTCTGCCCCCCCTCCCCCCTAGATCCTTCCCTGGGGTTAGGCACCACCAGGGGGGTCTTAGGGTTAGGCACCTCCAGGGGGGTGGTTAGGGTTAGGCACCACCAGGGGTGTGGTTAGGGTTAGGCACCACCAGGGGGGTCTTAGGGTTAGGCACCTCCAGGGGGTGGTTAGGGTTAGGCACCACCAGGGGTGTGGTTAGGGTTAGGCACCACCAGGGGGGTGGTTAGGGTTAGGCACCACCAGGGGGGGTCTTAGGGTTAGGCACCACCAGGGGTGTGGTTAGGGTTAGGCACCACCAGGGGGGTGGTTAGGGTTAGGCACCACCAGGGGGGTGGTTAGGGTTAGGCACCACCAGGGGTGTGGTTAGGGTTAGGCACCACCAGGGGGGTCTTAGGGTTAGGCACCTCCAGGGGGGTGGTTAGGGTTAGGCACCACCAGGGGTGTGGTTAGGGTTAGGCACCACCAGGGGGGTCTTAGGGTTAGGCACCTCCAGGGGGTGGTTAGGGTTAGGCACCACCAGGGGTGTGGTTAGGGTTAGGCACCACCAGGGGGGTGGTTAGGGTTAGGCACCACCAGGGGGGGTCTTAGGGTTAGGCACCACCAGGGGTGTGGTTAGGGTTAGGCACCACCAGGGGGGTGGTTAGGGTTAGGCACCACCAGGGGGGGTCTTAGGGTTAGGCACCACCTGGGGTGTGGTTAGGGTTAGGCACCACCAGGGGAGGTTTAGGGATAGGTACAGAGAGGGTTCTGTGTGTTAACGCTAAACAACGATAAGGCTTTAGCGCTAAATAACGATAAGGCTTTAACGTTAAATAGCGATAAGCGACAAACGGATTAGCGGCAACACCGTACGTCATTATTCGCAGGCGACATTTTCAGATGGATCCACATGAAAATGCATGCGAAGACACTCCAAAGCACGCAAATATGAAAATGCACATGAAATTTGGACTGTTGTACAGAATTTTTTTTTGCATGCAAATTCTGGATGCAGTGGAAACAGGCCCATTGAAATACAGAAAATTCATGGGAACTCGCATGTAGTGGAAATGGCGAAGCAGGTCATTTCAGTGCGCGCTCTTCCCCAGTGCTGCACCTGCTCTGGGTGCCACCATAGACATAGAGGCCACGCAGCAGTGTAATTTTGGTGCCAGCCGTCGCCGGACTCCCAATTACTTCCCCCTCCAAATTGCTATGACTCGGAGGGGGAATAGTTATTAACACTGCCCGGCGATAATACATGTGCGCTGGAAACAGTCATTAAGCTGAATGGAGTTATCGCAAGCACAGCAGTAGATGGGAGAGAGAAAAAGTTGTGTAGACAGTAGATAACACTCAGAGGTGAATTTAGCAGTGCATTGCTCTGACTGATTTTTGCAGTGGAGCAAATGCAGAAGCTGATGTTAGGTTGAAGGAGAAGATACTCAAACATAATTCATGCGTTAGAATGTAACCCTCATTATACTTTTTCAACACCTGCACTGAAGCAGTGACTGTCAGCTGGCTTTGCCACACCCACCTGGCTGTCTCTGATAGGAGAACTGTGACATTGCTGTGTTTTGCAGTTAGAAAAAAGCAAGGTAGGCAAGTTGAAATAATACTTCCTGTTAAAGTGTCTGGGCAGTTTCCAAGATTTGTCTTGCCCCACGTCTAAGTAATACAGCTGAAATGAAAATAAATAAATAAAACCCTGGTATCCTTTTGCAGACTCTTACAACACTGGTCGTGTGCCTGTGTGTCTGTTTCCAAAACTCCTCCAGATCAGTTCACTGGGAATGTCCTTGTGACCTCCCTATGGGTGTGTCTTTTACTCCCCTTATTTGCATGCTGGGGGGGAGGAGGATAGATACAGCTAGCTCAGGCTCCTCCCTCTGCTCAGAGCAGCTACTATGTAAGCACAAGCATATGGGGTGGGGGGGTTCTTGCCTGCATAATAAGCAGCTGTAGTATTTAAAGAAGAATTATCAAAGAAACTGTCCTTCTGTAAACATCACATACAGTGGTTTGCGAAAGTATTCGGCCCCCTTGATGTTTTCCACATTTTGTCATATTACTGCCACAGATATGAATCAATTTTATTGGAATTCCACATAAAAGACCAACACAAAGTGGTGTACACGTGAGAAGTGGAATGAAAATCATACATGATTCCACACATGTACAAGTAAATAACTGCAAAGTGGGTTGTGCAAAATTATTCAGCCCCCTTTGGTCTGAGTGCAGTCAGTTGCCCATAAACATAGTCTGATGAGTGCTATTGACTAAATAGAGTGCACCTGTGTGTAATCTAATGTCTGTACAAATACAGCTGCTCTGTGAGGGCCTCAGAGGTTGTCTAAGAAAATATTGGGCGCAACAACGCCATAAAGTCCAAAGAAGACACCAGCCAAAAAGACAGGTCAGGGATAAAGTTATTGAGAAATTTAAAGCAGGCTTAGGCTAGAAAAAGATTTCCAAAGCCTTGAACATCCCATGGAGCACTGTACAAGCGATCATTCAGAGATGGAAGGAGTATGGCACAACTGTAAACCTACCAAGACAAGGCCATCCACCTAACCTCACAGGCTGAACAAGGAAAGCGCTGATCAGAAATGCAGTCAAGAGGCCCATGGTGACTCTGGACGAGCTGCAGAGATCTACAGCTCAGGTGGGGGAATCTGTCCATAGGACAACTATTAGTCGTGCACTGCACAAAGTTGGCCTTTATGTAAGAGTGGCAAGAAGAAAGGCATTGTTAACAGAAAAGCATAAGAAGTCCCATTTGCAGTTTGCCACAAGCCATGTGGGGGACACAGCAACCATGTGGAAGAAGGTGCTCTGGTCAGATGAGACCAAAATTGAACTTTTTGGCCAAAATGCAAAACGCTATGTGCGGCGTTGATGGTCAGAGTTGATGGGAAGATGGATGGAGCCAAATACAGGGCAATCTTGGAAGAAAACATCTTGGAGTCTGCAAAAGACTTGAGACTGTGGCGGAGGTTCACCTTCCCGCAGGACAACGACCCTAAAGATAAAGCCAGGGCAACAATGGAATGGTTTACAACAAAACATATCCATGTGTTAGAATGGCCCAGTCAAAGTCCAGATCTAAATCCAATCGAGAATCGTGGCAAGATCTGACAACTGCTGCTCACAAACGCTGTCCATCTAATCTGACCACTGGCGTAGGAGCAGGGGTCGCAGCAGTCGCACTGGCGACGGGGCCCGCAATCTCCTAGGGCCCGTACCGGCCCCTGCTCCCCGCATTCTCCTCTGTCCCCAGGCCCTCCGTGACAGACGCTTAGCTCCGCCCCCAAATCGCGGGTAGCTCCGCCCCCAAATCGCGGGTAGCTCCGCCTCTCACAGGATCGTTCCTGTGAGTTGCTTGATTCTTTCACCGAGCCCTGCCCCTGCAAATCCCATTGGCTGGCACAGCAAGGACAGAGCATGGGAGAAGATGGAGATGAGCCAAGAGCTCCCTTCCCCCAGGCAAACAGAGTGGGAGGTATGAGAGCTGAGTGCTGTCTCCCTCTTTATTTCCCTGTCACTGCTTATCAGCCTTTACTGTATCCAGAGCCCGCAACAGTGCTCACTAACCTTCCTCCACCAGACCCCTAGTAATTTCCTGTCTTTCTATCCACCCCCCAGAATTCTCACTAGCCCCCCCTCAACCTCTCTCCCCCAGACTCCTAATAACCTCCCTCACTCCCCCCTCAATATTTTTCACCCTCCCTTTCCCAGACTCCTAACTGCTCTCCCTTCTTACTCCCCCGACCCCTAATAACCCCCCTGTCTCTCCTCACTTCCCCCTCAATATTCTTCACTGTCCCCCGACCCCTAATAATAGCTCCCCTCTCTCGCCTCACTCCTCCCTCAATATTCCTCATCCTCCCTTTCCCAGACTCCTTATAACCCCCCTGTCTCTCCTCACTCACCCCCCCTAATAACCCCCCTTTTTTTCTTCATTCCCCCCTCAATATTCCCCACCCTCCCTTTCCCAGACCCCTAATAATCCCGCTCTCTCTTCTCACTACCCCCTCAATATTCCTTACCATCCCTCCCCCAGATCCAATGCTACCGGCGTCACATGGTGCACACGCCTGTTTGCTGAGGACACTGGCCTGCAGTGACAGCTATATTGGCCTGCAGGTGACAGCTATATTGCTGTCTGCTTCCACTTGGCACTGGCAGAGTAAGTATGGGGGGGGGGGGGGGGGGGGGGCCCATGTCCAAATTCTGCATCGGGGCCCTGAGGTCTGTAGCTACGCCACTGAATCTGACTGAGCTGGAGCTGTTTTGCAAAGAAGAATGGGCAAGGATTTCAGTCTCTAGATGTGCAAAGCTGGTAGAGACATACCCTAAAAGACTGGCAGCTGTAATTGCAGCAAAAGGTGGTTCTACAAAGTATTGACTCAGGGAGCTGAATAATTACGCACACCCCACTTTGCAGTTATTTTTTTTTTTAAATGTTTGGAATCATGTATGATTTTCGTTTTACTTCTCACGTGTACACCACTTTGTATTGGTCTTCCATGTAGAATTCTAATAAAATTGTTTCAGGTTTGTGGCAGTAATGTGACAAAATGTGGAAAACTTCAAGGGGGCCGAATATTTTTGCAAACCACTGTATACTAAACCTGGTGCATTCATGGTAAAGGGGCATCTTGTGGATTATGCAGTTGTACAGAGGCGCCAGAAGAATAAAACCAGTAGATTAAAAAATTTAAAATGAAGTAGGCTGTGGTGGACTTACCCCTCCAAATGCAGACACAAAAGATGTTGATTTTTACAACAAAAATATTTTATTTACATATTCGTAAAGGGTGCAACGTGTTTCACGGGTAAATCCCACTTCCTCTAACAATACAAAGGGAGCATATAGCTCATGCAGTCTGTATCAAAGCTCAGCGCCTCTGTTACTTCATTTTAAACTTTTTAATCTTCTGTTTTTATTCTTCTGGTGCCTCTGTACAACTGCATAGCGACTAAGTCCACCCCTGGTGGAGCCGTGGAGGGGAGTTGGCCCCTTTCTTCCACTCTACAGAGAGCGACTTCTTATTCCTGAGTGGGGACAGGTCTAATCTCCTCACCTGCCGTTACAGTGGTTGCCTGGATGGTAACCCTGGTTTGTGAGTATTAACTTATACTTACATTTTCATATCCACATTTCCAGTACATACTACACTAAACAGGGCTCTCGTTGTCTCCCTTCTATATCTTGTGGATTATGCCCCCTTTGTTCTTCTTGCACCCTTGTACCTCTTGTGTCTCTCAGTGTTTTCCTCTGTCCCCCTTGGTTTCCTCCTGTGTCCCCCATGTGTCCGCCTCTGTGATCCTTGTGTCCTCCTCTATGCTCCTTTGTGTCTTCCTGCGTCCTCCTCTGTATGGGCACAGTACAGGAAGTCCCCGACATTGCGGTGGGTTGGAGGTTTGTATTGGCCCCTGCATTTGGACTATAAGATGCAGTGACTTTTTTACCCACTTTGGGGGGAGAAAAGGTGAATCTTATAGTCCAAAAATACAGTACATAATAATATGTTACTTCAGTTGGGCCCTTCTGGAAGCTATACAGTCTCATTTCTGTGGTTGGAGTTGCACTTTAATTCTTGCATATAACATATGTAATATGTACAGTATTTTATATCATATTATATATAGCATATTTAGCTGAACTGAAAAAGATTGTGTCATTATGAACAAAAGTGTGGCAAGGTTAAAATCATTTTACAGCATTTTATTGCCGATTGTGTCATTGTTACAAAGAACATTCATCACTTTTACTTATATAGTGTTATAAGAGGAAGCAAAACTCGCTGGGTCAAATGGACAGTAAAATCTATAAATAGGTAACAGAGACAAATATAATCAGGCAAGGAACCCAGATTGGACTCTGTTGACGGGAAAGGAGGGTGGGGAGTAAGAGTAATATTTCCCATTCTTCCGTCTTTCCTTCTTCACTTTTTTTGACCAACACCCAGGGCAGGTTCCAGGCTGCTTCCTGAAGCAAACCATAACCCCTCCCCATACCTGTGTCACCCCCCCAGAAGACAAGTGTGCCTCTCCCCCCTTGTAGCCCCCCTCCCCCTGTAAGAGGTGTGGTCATTCTACTCCCCCCCCACACACACACACAAACTTAGTACCTATGGCCACCTCTCTCTCCCCCTATATCAGGCATGTCCAAAGTCTGGCCTGGGGGCCAGTTGTGGCCCGCCAAGCCCTTTCAGGTGTCCCCCAAGGCTCTCTCAATGGTTAATTTCATGTGACCCCCCCCCCCCCTTTGCTATACGTTATCAGCCACCACTGTAGCAGTAACAGCCACTGATTAGCAGCCACCCCTATGCCAGCAGCAGTAAAAGCCACTGATTAGCAGCCACCACTGTGCCAGCAGCAGTAACAGCCACTCGTTAGCTGCTGGCCTGCTGCCACTGTGCCAGCAGCAGTAACAGCCACTGATTAGCAGCTGTAGTGCCAGCAGCAGTAACAGCTGCTGATTAGCAGCCACCACTATGCCAGCAGCAGTAAAAGCCACTGATTAGCAGCTGCCACTGTGCCAGCAGCAGTAACAGCCACTGATTAGCAGCTGCCACTGTGCCAGCAGCAGTAACAGCCACTGATTAGCAGCTGTCACTATGCCAGCAGCAGTAACAGCCACTGATTAGCAGCTGTCACTATGCCAGCAGCAGTAACAGGCGCTGATTAGCAGCTGCCACTGTGCCAGCAGCAGTAACAGCCACTGAGTAGCAGCTGCCACTGTGCCAGCTGCAGTAACAGCCACTGATTAACAGCTGCCATTGTGCCAGCAGCAGTAACAGTTACTGATTAGCAGCTGCTACTGTGTCAGCAGCAGTAACAATCACTGATTAGTAGCTGCCACTGTGCTAACTGCACACATATAATGGTTGGAAATATTTTGATAAAATGTTACAGGCATTATGTACCTAATGGAAATCATCATAAACTGTGTTTAATTTAATTAGTTTGGCCCCATAGCACTCTCAAGAATGGCAATATGGCTCTTGGCCTAAAGAGTTTGGACACCCCTGCTCTATGTGAATAGCAGAGCAGGCACAATAACCCACAATTACCTAGCCCTGCATTGGTTCCTCTCCTCTTCTGCACTGCAGCCTATCACCATGCAGAAACATCCCTCCATAGACTACCAATTCGTGTCACATGACATCGAGAGGCGGAAGCAAACAGAGAGACACTGCTGCATGTAGATAGGCTGCACTGCGGAAGAAGAGAGGACAGTAGAGATGGGAAGTTCGGATCTTTTCAATGATCCGGATGATTCGAATCGGATCATTGAAGAGATCCGGATCTTTGATCCGAATCTCGGATCATTTTACAAGGGAAGCATTCGGGGGTGAAATGAACAGCAGGACAGGTCTGTGGACAGGAGAAGGGGAGGGAGTGGACACACAGAGAAGGGGAGAAGATGGACAGAGGGCAGGGAGTGGACAGAGAAGGGAGGAAGGACGAGCAGAGAGCAGAAATGTTTGCTTGCACACAATACCCACATGCTGAAGTCATATGCTTTACATGTATTTCACCTATATGTTCATCTGTACACTTTGAAAGAAAAGGTCGCACAGTGAAAGAAAGCATTCCCAGAAGTGAAGTGCAGCTGTTTAGTGCCGAGTGCAGGAGGATTATATTGCCTTTCAATCACACTGTCTGCAAAGTTACTGAGCTGTGCTGAGCCAAAAGCTTCCCATGTGTTCACTGTGCACAACTATGGAACAGACAGCCTGTAATGAGCAGCACGTTATAGCCAGTATGTGTGCTCTACACATATCTGGCAGTGGCACCCATGTGTCCCCTCTCTATCATCTACCGGTCTCCCTGCAAGGTTGGCTCTCTTCCAACAGAGCGATCCATCTCTGCTCTGCTTCCAAGACCCCGCTGCCCGCTGAGAGGGGGCGTGTCGCTCCTGGCCCCGCCCCTTTTGCGATCCGAATCACTCATTTTGATGATTCGGGTGATCGACTCATAAAATAGATTCGGATCAAAGATCCGAATCGTTCATGATCCGGACAACACTAGAGGACAGGGCACTGGACCAAGTAATTATTTTCTGTTGCACGCTCTGCCGGTGTACATTCTGCCCTCTAGATTTTTGCCATCTGAATCATTTGAATTGGGTGGTTCATGGTAGGACCGGCCCTGCCAACACCTGATCTCTCCTTACATCTCCCTTAAATTTATGTAGACACAGTGACATCACACACCATTCACCCACCTCCCTAAGGTCAGTAAATCAGGAACAAAAATGGACTCTCTGCTTTATGGAGCTAATGGCAGCTGCCAAAGTTATTTTAACCACTGGTCTCCCTTTTTGAAATCAGAAATAGTTAGGACATAACTTAAAGAGTAACTGTAGTGAAAATAACTTAATAAAATTGTTTATTTTTTACAAAATGCATTTATATATTATTTAGTCAGTGTTTGCCCCTTGTAAAATATTTCCTCTCCCTGATTTGCATTCTGAAATGTATCACTGGTGGTGACATGTTTAGTTCTGCCAGGGGATCTGTACGGAATGTTCGTTACTGCACAGAGCAATATTCCTCTCTTGGCAGTTGGAAAAAGCAGTTATTTCCCACAATGCAATGAGGTTCACAGACACTAAACTGTGTTGACAATGTCCCCTTTGTCAAGAACATGGATTACGTATTACCTGGTTGTATCTTTTAATCCTTGATTTACTGATGTCATGTCAAAGCATAACTGGTCCTTCACAACCGTCCTGTTCTACAAACCCACCACCGGGGACACTCTCTGGCTTTGCCAGAACTCTATCTACCCATCTCCTGAACAGCTCACCAAACTCAATAGTCAAACCAATGTCATGGATGTGCAGCAGTACGGAGACACCGGATAAATTATTGGCTGCATGCATGTCGCATGATGTACTCTTGGAGAAAACTTACTTGCAGCATGCCCTATGGTGCACTACTAGAGAATAGTGTTCACCATTAAGGATAAGCGAGTACAGTCATAGGATAAAATAGGATGAAATGCATTAAAAACTCTTTAAAAGTTGAGGTAGTGATGGACTTGCCTCCAACAAGTAGACACAAAATTCTGTTGATTTATGGTCAGCAAAACATTTTCTGTTTCAAATACTTTTATTAACGATTTGTACAAAGAGTACATTTTATTCACATACTCCTCGATGCAACACGTTTCACAGGTTTGATCCCACTTCATCAGGCAATAAACAGAGCAAGAACTAATGCAGGGCCGTGTGAAAGCCAAGCGTCTCTGTGAGAGAGGTTTGTGAGTATATATATACCTGTCTTTTACATATTTACCTTGGTATCACTACATACTACACTGTATTGGGCTTTGCAGTGGTATCACTACATACTACACTGTATTGGGCTTTGCAGTGGTATCACTACATACTACACTGTATTGGGCTTTGCAGTGGTATCACTACATACTACACTGTATTGGGCTTTGCAGTGGTATCACTACATACTACACTGTATTGGGTTTTGTAGCGGTATCACTACATACTACACTGTATTGGGTTTTGTAGCGGTATCACTACATACTACACTGTATTGGGCTTTGCAGTGGTATCACTACATACTACACTGTATTGGGCTTTGCAGTGGTATCACTACATACTACACTGTATTGGGCTTTGTAGTGGTATCACTACATACTACACTATATTGGGCTTTGTAGTGGTATCACTACATACTACACTATATTGGGCTTTGTAGTGGTATCACTACATACTACACTGTATTGGGCTTTGCAGTGGTATCACTACATACTACACTGTATTGGGTGTTGCAGTGGTATCACTACATACTACACTATATTGGGCTTTGCAGTGGTATCACTACATACTACACTATATTGGACTTTGTAGTGGTATCACTACATACTACACTGTATTGGGCTTTGCAGTGGTATCACTACATACTACACTGTATTGGGTGTTGCAGTGGTATCACTACATACTACACTGTATTGGGTGTTGCAGTGGTATCACTACATACTACACTGTATTGGGCTTTGCAGTGGTATCACTACATACTACACTGTATTGGGTTTTGTAGTGGTATCACTACATACTACACTATATTGGGCTTTGTAGTGGTATCACTACATACTACACTATATTGGGCTTTGCAGTGGTATCACTACATACCACACTGTATTGGGTTTTGCAGTGGTATCACTACATACTACACTATATTGGGCTTTGCAGTGGTATCACTACATACTACACGATATTGGGCTTTGCAGTGGTATCACTACATACTACACTATATTGGGCTTTGCAGTGGTAACACTACATACTACACTGTATTGGGTTTTGTAGTGGTATCACTACATACTACACTGTATTGGGTTTTGTAGTGGTATCACTACATACTAAACTATATTGGGCTTTGTAGTGGTATCACTACATACTACACTGTATTGGGTTTTGTAGTGGTATCACTACATACTACACTGTATTGGGTTTTGCAGTGGTATCACTACATACTACACTGTATTGGGTTTTGTAGTGGTATCACTACATACTACACTATATTGGGCTTTGTAGTGGTATCACTACATACTACACTGTATTGGGTTTTGCAGTGGTATCACTACATACTACACTATATTGGGCTTTGTAGTGGTATCACTACATACTACACTGTATTGGGTTTTGCAGTGGTATCACTACATACTACACTGTATTGGGTTTTGTAGTGGTATCACTACATACTACACTATATTGGGCTTTGTAGTGGTATCACTACATACTACACTGTATTGGGTTTTGCAGTGGTATCACTACATACTACACTGTATTGGGTTTTGCAGTGGTATCACTACATACTACACTGTATTGGGTTTTGCAGTGGTATCACTACATACTACACTGTATTGGGGTTTGCAGTGGTATCACTACATACTACACTGTATTGGGTTTTGTAGTGGTATCACTACATACTACACTATATTGGGCTTTGTAGTGGTATCACTACATACTACACTGTATTGGGTTTAGCAGTGGGATCACTACATACTACACTGTATTGGGTGTTGCAGTGGTATCACTACATACTACACTGTATTGGGTTTTGTAGATGTATCACTACATACTACACTATATTGGGCTTTGTAGTGGTATCACTACATACTACACTCTATTGGGTTTTGTAGTGGTATCACTACATACTACACTGTATTGGGCTTTGTAGTGGTATCACTACATACTACACTGCATTGGGTTTTGTAGTGGTATCACTACATACTACACTATATTGGGCTTTGTAGTGGTATCACTACATACTACACTGTATTGGGTTTTGCAGTGGTATCACTACATACTACACTATATTGGGCTTTGTAGTGGTATCACTACATACTACACTGTATTGGGTTTTGTAGTGGTATCACTACATACTACACTATATTGGGCTTTGTAGTTGTATCACTACATACTACACTGTATTGGGTTTTGTAGTGGTATCACTACATACTACACTGTATTGGGTTTTGCAGTGGTATCACTACATACTACACTATATTGGGCTTTGTAGTGGTATCACTACATACTACACTGTATTGGGTTTTGCAGTGGTATCACTACATACTACACTATATTGGGCTTTGTAGTGGTATCACTACATACTACACTGTATTGGGTTTTGTAGTGGTATCACTACATACTACACTATATTGGGCTTTGCAGTGGTATCACTACATACTACACTATATTGGGCTTTGTAGTGGTATCACTACATACTACACTGTATTGGGTTTTGTAGTGGTATCACTACATACTACACTGTATTGGGTTTTGCAGTGGTATCACTACATATTACACTATATTGGGCTTTGCAGTGGTATCACTACATACTACACTATATTGGGCTTTGTAGTGGTATCACTACATACTACACTGTATTGGGTTTTGTAGTGGTATCACTACATACTACACTGTATTGGGTTTTGCAGTGGTATCACTACATACTACACTATATTGGGCTTTGTAGTGGTATCACTACATACTACACTGTATTGGGTTTTGTAGTGGTATCACTACATACTACACTATATTGGGCTTTGTAGTGGTATCACTACATACTACACTGTATTGGGTTTTGCAGGTGTATCACTACATACTACACTGTATTGGGTTTTGTAGTGGTATCACTACATACTACACTATATTGGGCTTTGCAGTGGTATCACTACATACTACACTGTATTGGGTTTTGCAGTGGTATCACTACATACTACACTGTATTGGGCTTTGCAGTGGTATCACTACATACTACATATTGGGTTTTGCAGTGGTATCACTACATACTACACTATATTGGGCTTTGCAGTGGTATCACTACATACTACACTGTATTGGGTTTTGCAGTGGTATCACTACATACTACACGATATTGGGCTTTGCAGTGGTATCACTACATACTACACTATATTGGGCTTTGCAGTGGTAACACTACATACTACACTGTATTGGGTTTTGTAGTGGTATCACTACATACTACACTGTATTGGGTTTTGTAGTGGTATCACTACATACTAAACTATATTGGGCTTTGTAGTGGTATCACTACATACTACACTGTATTGGGTTTTGTAGTGGTATCACTACATACTACACTATATTGGGCTTTGTAGTTGTATCACTACATACTACACTGTATTGGGTTTTGTAGTGGTATCACTACATACTACACTGTATTGGGCTTTGCAGTGGTATCACTACATACTACACTGTATTGGGTGTTGCAGTGGTATCACTACATACTACACTATATTGGGCTTTGCAGTGGTATCACTACATACTACACTATATTGGACTTTGTAGTGGTATCACTACATACTACACTGTATTGGGCTTTGCAGTGGTATCACTACATACTACACTGTATTGGGTGTTGCAGTGGTATCACTACATACTACACTGTATTGGGTGTTGCAGTGGTATCACTACATACTACACTGTATTGGGCTTTGCAGTGGTATCACTACATACTACACTGTATTGGGTTTTGTAGTGGTATCACTACATACTACACTATATTGGGCTTTGTAGTGGTATCACTACATACTACACTATATTGGGCTTTGCAGTGGTATCACTACATACCACACTGTATTGGGTTTTGCAGTGGTATCACTACATACTACACTATATTGGGCTTTGCAGTGGTATCACTACATACTACACGATATTGGGCTTTGCAGTGGTATCACTACATACTACACTATATTGGGCTTTGCAGTGGTAACACTACATACTACACTGTATTGGGTTTTGTAGTGGTATCACTACATACTACACTGTATTGGGTTTTGTAGTGGTATCACTACATACTAAACTATATTGGGCTTTGTAGTGGTATCACTACATACTACACTGTATTGGGTTTTGTAGTGGTATCACTACATACTACACTATATTGGGCTTTGTAGTTGTATCACTACATACTACACTGTATTGGGTTTTGTAGTGGTATCACTACATACTACACTGTATTGGGTTTTGCAGTGGTATCACTACATACTACACTGTATTGGGTTTTGTAGTGGTATCACTACATACTACACTATATTGGGCTTTGTAGTGGTATCACTACATACTACACTGTATTGGGTTTTGCAGTGGTATCACTACATACTACACTATATTGGGCTTTGTAGTGGTATCACTACATACTACACTGTATTGGGTTTTGCAGTGGTATCACTACATACTACACTGTATTGGGTTTTGTAGTGGTATCACTACATACTACACTATATTGGGCTTTGTAGTGGTATCACTACATACTACACTGTATTGGGTTTTGCAGTGGTATCACTACATACTACACTGTATTGGGTTTTGCAGTGGTATCACTACATACTACACTGTATTGGGTTTTGCAGTGGTATCACTACATACTACACTGTATTGGGGTTTGCAGTGGTATCACTACATACTACACTGTATTGGGTTTTGTAGTGGTATCACTACATACTACACTATATTGGGCTTTGTAGTGGTATCACTACATACTACACTGTATTGGGTTTAGCAGTGGGATCACTACATACTACACTGTATTGGGTGTTGCAGTGGTATCACTACATACTACACTGTATTGGGTTTTGTAGATGTATCACTACATACTACACTATATTGGGCTTTGTAGTGGTATCACTACATACTACACTCTATTGGGTTTTGTAGTGGTATCACTACATACTACACTGTATTGGGCTTTGTAGTGGTATCACTACATACTACACTGCATTGGGTTTTGTAGTGGTATCACTACATACTACACTATATTGGGCTTTGTAGTGGTATCACTACATACTACACTGTATTGGGTTTTGCAGTGGTATCACTACATACTACACTATATTGGGCTTTGTAGTGGTATCACTACATACTACACTGTATTGGGTTTTGTAGTGGTATCACTACATACTACACTATATTGGGCTTTGTAGTTGTATCACTACATACTACACTGTATTGGGTTTTGTAGTGGTATCACTACATACTACACTGTATTGGGTTTTGCAGTGGTATCACTACATACTACACTATATTGGGCTTTGTAGTGGTATCACTACATACTACACTGTATTGGGTTTTGCAGTGGTATCACTACATACTACACTATATTGGGCTTTGTAGTGGTATCACTACATACTACACTGTATTGGGTTTTGTAGTGGTATCACTACATACTACACTATATTGGGCTTTGCAGTGGTATCACTACATACTACACTATATTGGGCTTTGTAGTGGTATCACTACATACTACACTGTATTGGGTTTTGTAGTGGTATCACTACATACTACACTGTATTGGGTTTTGCAGTGGTATCACTACATATTACACTATATTGGGCTTTGCAGTGGTATCACTACATACTACACTATATTGGGCTTTGTAGTGGTATCACTACATACTACACTGTATTGGGTTTTGTAGTGGTATCACTACATACTACACTGTATTGGGTTTTGCAGTGGTATCACTACATACTACACTATATTGGGCTTTGTAGTGGTATCACTACATACTACACTGTATTGGGTTTTGTAGTGGTATCACTACATACTACACTATATTGGGCTTTGTAGTGGTATCACTACATACTACACTGTATTGGGTTTTGCAGGTGTATCACTACATACTACACTGTATTGGGTTTTGTAGTGGTATCACTACATACTACACTATATTGGGCTTTGCAGTGGTATCACTACATACTACACTGTATTGGGTTTTGCAGTGGTATCACTACATACTACACTGTATTGGGCTTTGCAGTGGTATCACTACATACTACATATTGGGTTTTGCAGTGGTATCACTACATACTACACTATATTGGGCTTTGCAGTGGTATCACTACATACTACACTGTATTGGGTTTTGCAGTGGTATCACTACATACTACACGATATTGGGCTTTGCAGTGGTATCACTACATACTACACTATATTGGGCTTTGCAGTGGTAACACTACATACTACACTGTATTGGGTTTTGTAGTGGTATCACTACATACTACACTGTATTGGGTTTTGTAGTGGTATCACTACATACTAAACTATATTGGGCTTTGTAGTGGTATCACTACATACTACACTGTATTGGGTTTTGTAGTGGTATCACTACATACTACACTATATTGGGCTTTGTAGTTGTATCACTACATACTACACTGTATTGGGTTTTGTAGTGGTATCACTACATACTACACTGTATTGGGTTTTGCAGTGGTATCACTACATACTACACTGTATTGGGTTTTGTAGTGGTATCACTACATACTACACTATATTGGGCTTTGTAGTGGTATCACTACATACTACACTGTATTGGGTTTTGCAGTGGTATCACTACATACTACACTATATTGGGCTTTGTAGTGGTATCACTACATACTACACTGTATTGGGTTTTGCAGTGGTATCACTACATACTACACTGTATTGGGTTTTGTAGTGGTATCACTACATACTACACTATATTGGGCTTTGTAGTGGTATCACTACATACTACACTGTATTGGGTTTTGCAGTGGTATCACTACATACTACACTGTATTGGGTTTTGCAGTGGTATCACTACATACTACACTGTATTGGGTTTTGCAGTGGTATCACTACATACTACACTGTATTGGGGTTTGCAGTGGTATCACTACATACTACACTGTATTGGGTTTTGTAGTGGTATCACTACATACTACACTATATTGGGCTTTGTAGTGGTATCACTACATACTACACTGTATTGGGTTTAGCAGTGGGATCACTACATACTACACTGTATTGGGTGTTGCAGTGGTATCACTACATACTACACTGTATTGGGTTTTGTAGATGTATCACTACATACTACACTATATTGGGCTTTGTAGTGGTATCACTACATACTACACTCTATTGGGTTTTGTAGTGGTATCACTACATACTACACTGTATTGGGCTTTGTAGTGGTATCACTACATACTACACTGCATTGGGTTTTGTAGTGGTATCACTACATACTACACTATATTGGGCTTTGTAGTGGTATCACTACATACTACACTGTATTGGGTTTTGCAGTGGTATCACTACATACTACACTATATTGGGCTTTGTAGTGGTATCACTACATACTACACTGTATTGGGTTTTGCAGTGGTATCACTACATACTACACTATATTGGGCTTTGTAGTGGTATCACTACATACTACACTGTATTGGGTTTTGTAGTGGTATCACTACATACTACACTATATTGGGCTTTGTAGTTGTATCACTACATACTACACTGTATTGGGTTTTGTAGTGGTATCACTACATACTACACTGTATTGGGTTTTGCAGTGGTATCACTACATACTACACTATATTGGGCTTTGTAGTGGTATCACTACATACTACACTGTATTGGGTTTTGCAGTGGTATCACTACATACTACACTATATTGGGCTTTGTAGTGGTATCACTACATACTACACTGTATTGGGTTTTGTAGTGGTATCACTACATACTACACTATATTGGGCTTTGCAGTGGTATCACTACATACTACACTATATTGGGCTTTGTAGTGGTATCACTACATACTACACTGTATTGGGTTTTGTAGTGGTATCACTACATACTACACTGTATTGGGTTTTGCAGTGGTATCACTACATATTACACTATATTGGGCTTTGCAGTGGTATCACTACATACTACACTATATTGGGCTTTGTAGTGGTATCACTACATACTACACTGTATTGGGTTTTGTAGTGGTATCACTACATACTACACTGTATTGGGTTTTGCAGTGGTATCACTACATACTACACTATATTGGGCTTTGTAGTGGTATCACTACATACTACACTGTATTGGGTTTTGTAGTGGTATCACTACATACTACACTATATTGGGCTTTGTAGTGGTATCACTACATACTACACTGTATTGGGTTTTGCAGGTGTATCACTACATACTACACTGTATTGGGTTTTGTAGTGGTATCACTACATACTACACTATATTGGGCTTTGCAGTGGTATCACTACATACTACACTGTATTGGGTTTTGCAGTGGTATCACTACATACTACACTGTATTGGGCTTTGCAGTGGTATCACTACATACTACATATTGGGTTTTGCAGTGGTATCACTACATACTACACTATATTGGGCTTTGCAGTGGTATCACTACATACTACACTGTATTGGGTTTTGCAGTGGTATCACTACATACTACACTATATTGGGCTTTGCAGTGGTATCACTACATACTACACTGTATTGGGTTTTGCAGTGGTAACACTACATACTACACTGTATTGGGTTTTGCAGTGGTATCACTACATACTACACTGTATTGGGTTTTGCAGTGGTATCACTACATACTACACTGTATTGGGTTTTGCAGTGGTATCACTACATACTACACTGTATTGGGTTTTGCAGTGGTATCACTACATACTACACTGTATTGGGTTTTGCAGTGGTATCACTACATACTACACTGTATTGGGGTTTGCAGTGGTATCACTACATACTACACTGTATTGGGTTTTGCAGTGGTATCACTACATACCGGTACTACACTGTATTGGGCTTTGCAGTGGTATCACTACATACTACACTGTATTGGGCTTTGTAGTGGTATCACTACATACTACACTGTATTGGGTTTTGTAGTGGTATCACTACATACTACACTGTATTGGGTTTTGCAGTGGTATCACTACATACTACACTGTATTGGGTTTTGCAGTGGTATCACTACATACTACACTGTATTGGGTTTTGCAGTGGTATCACTACATACTACACTATATTGGGCTTTGTAGTGGTATCACTACATACTACACTGTATTGGGTTTTGCAGTGGTATCACTACATACTACACTATATTGGGTTTTGCAGTGGTATCACTACATACTACACTGTATTGGGTTTTGCAGTGGTATCACTACATACTACACTGTATTGGGTTTTGCAGTGGTATCACTACATACTACACTGTATTGGGCTTTGCAGTGGTATCACTACATACTACACTGTATTGGGTTTTGCAGGGGTATCACTACATACTACACTGTATTGGGTTTTGCAGTGGTATCACTACATACTACACTGTATTGGGTTTTGCAGTGGTATCACTACATACTACACTGTATTGGGTTTTGCAGTGGTATCACTACATACTGCACTATATTGGGCTTTGTAGTGGTATCACTACATACTACACTATATTGGGCTTTGTAGTGGTATCACTACATACTACACTGTATTGGGTTTAGCAGTGGGATCACTACATACTACACTGTATTGGGTGTTGCAGTGGTATCACTACATACTACACTGTATTGGGTTTTGCAGTGGTATCACTACATACTACACTGTATTGGGTGTTGCAGTGGTATCACTACATACTACACTGTATTGGGTTTTGCAGTGGTATCACTACATACTACACTGTATTGGGTTTTGCAGTGGTATCACTACATACTACACTGTATTGGGTTTTGTAGTGGTATCACTACATACTACACTATATTGGGCTTTGCAGTGGTATCACTACATACTACACTGTATTGGGTTTTGTAGTGGTATCACTACATACTACACTGTATTGGGTTTTGCAGTGGTATCACTACATACTACACTGTATTGGGTTTTGCAGTGGTATCACTACATACTACACTGTATTGGGCTTTGCAGTGGTATCACTACATACTACACTGTATTGGGTTTTGCAGTGGTATCACTACATACTACACTGTATTGGGTTTTGTAGTGGTATCACTACATACTACACTGTATTGGGTTTTGCAGGTGTATCACTACATACTACACTGTATTGGGTTTTGTAGTGGTATCACTACATACTACACTATATTGGGCTTTGCAGTGGTATCACTACATACTACACTGTATTGGGTTTTGCAGTGGTATCACTACATACTACACTGTATTGGGCTTTGCAGTGGTATCACTACATACTACATATTGGGTTTTGCAGTGGTATCACTACATACTACACTATATTGGGCTTTGCAGTGGTATCACTACATACTACACTGTATTGGGTTTTGCAGTGGTATCACTACATACTACACTATATTGGGCTTTGCAGTGGTATCACTACATACTACACTGTATTGGGTTTTGCAGTGGTAACACTACATACTACACTGTATTGGGTTTTGCAGTGGTATCACTACATACTACACTGTATTGGGTTTTGCAGTGGTATCACTACATACTACACTGTATTGGGTTTTGCAGTGGTATCACTACATACTACACTGTATTGGGTTTTGCAGTGGTATCACTACATACTACACTGTATTGGGTTTTGCAGTGGTATCACTACATACTACACTGTATTGGGGTTTGCAGTGGTATCACTACATACTACACTGTATTGGGTTTTGCAGTGGTATCACTACATACCGGTACTACACTGTATTGGGCTTTGCAGTGGTATCACTACATACTACACTGTATTGGGCTTTGTAGTGGTATCACTACATACTACACTGTATTGGGTTTTGTAGTGGTATCACTACATACTACACTGTATTGGGTTTTGCAGTGGTATCACTACATACTACACTGTATTGGGTTTTGCAGTGGTATCACTACATACTACACTGTATTGGGTTTTGCAGTGGTATCACTACATACTACACTATATTGGGCTTTGTAGTGGTATCACTACATACTACACTGTATTGGGTTTTGCAGTGGTATCACTACATACTACACTGTATTGGGTTTTGCAGTGGTATCACTACATACTACATTGTATTGGGTTTTGCAGTGGTATCACTACATACTACACTGTATTGGGTTTTGCAGTGGTATCACTACATACTACACTGTATTGGGCTTTGCAGTGGTATCACTACATACTACACTGTATTGGGTTTTGCAGGGGTATCACTACATACTACACTGTATTGGGTTTTGCAGTGGTATCACTACATACTACACTGTATTGGGTTTTGCAGTGGTATCACTACATACTACACTGTATTGGGTTTTGCAGTGGTATCACTACATACTGCACTATATTGGGCTTTGTAGTGGTATCACTACATACTACACTATATTGGGCTTTGTAGTGGTATCACTACATACTACACTGTATTGGGTTTAGCAGTGGGATCACTACATACTACACTGTATTGGGTGTTGCAGTGGTATCACTACATACTACACTGTATTGGGTTTTGCAGTGGTATCACTACATACTACACTGTATTGGGTGTTGCAGTGGTATCACTACATACTACACTGTATTGGGTTTTGCAGTGGTATCACTACATACTACACTGTATTGGGTTTTGCAGTGGTATCACTACATACTACACTGTATTGGGTTTTGTAGTGGTATCACTACATACTACACTATATTGGGCTTTGCAGTGGTATCACTACATACTACACTGTATTGGGTTTTGTAGTGGTATCACTACATACTACACTGTATTGGGTTTTGCAGTGGTATCACTACATACTACACTGTATTGGGTTTTGCAGTGGTATCACTACATACTACACTGTATTGGGCTTTGCAGTGGTATCACTACATACTACACTGTATTGGGTTTTGCAGTGGTATCACTACATACTACACTGTATTGGGTTTTGTAGTGGTATCACTACATACTACACTATATTGGGCTTTGCAGTGGTATCACTACATACTACACTGTATTGGGTTTTGCAGTGGTATCACTACATACTACACTGTATTGGGTTTTGCAGTGGTATCACTACATACTACACTGTATTGGGCTTTGCAGTGGTATCACTACATACTACACTGTATTGGGCTTTGCAGTGGTATCACTACATACTACACTGTATTGGGCTTTGTAGTGGTATCACTACATACTACACTGTATTGGGTTTTGCAGTGGTATCACTACATACTACACTATATTGGGCTTTGTAGTGGTATCACTACATACTACACTGTATTGGGCTTTGTAGTGGTATCACTACATACTACACTGTATTGGGGTTTGCAGTGGTATCACTACATACTACACTATGTTGTCCCTCCTTTTGTGTTTCGTCATTCTTACAGAGAACTTTTATCACTTTCTTGCAGCTACAGATGGTGTTAAAAGAGGAAGCAAAACCCTCTGGGTTAAAGGGATATAGTAAAAGTCAATGACTAGGCAACCTAGACAAATATCATCAGGTATGGAATCCAGAAATAATTAAATTATCTTCTTTCCTTTTTCTTTTCACGCCATTGAGCTCTGTGGCCTCTGCGTCACAGAGCAGGCGCAGTAGTTCTTTCCTGTAAGCTATACAGTCTTGTCTCTGTAGATTTTATTTTGCGCATATAACATACATAATATTTACAGTATATAGTATATATGACATTGTATAGAACACTCAAGCAAACTAAAAAGGATGGCTTCTTTCACTTTAAAGGAAACCTGTAATGCCCCCCCCCCCCCTCAAAAAAAGAGTTTCCCTTACCTGGGGCTTCTGCCAGCCCCCTGCAGCCTCCCTGTGCATGCGCCATCTGTGAACGATCCTCCGGTCCCCCGCCGCGGCTCACTTTCATATTCGCAAGTTGTCAGCCACTGCGCCTGCGCGGTCCTGGACACTCGTGTCCTCGTTTGTGTTCCCCTAGCCTGGAGCGTCCTGCGCAGGCAAAGTATGAGGTTTTCTCG
The DNA here is from genome assembly GCF_040937935.1 of Hyperolius riggenbachi. Lineage (NCBI taxonomy): Eukaryota > Metazoa > Chordata > Amphibia > Anura > Hyperoliidae > Hyperolius > Hyperolius riggenbachi. The sequence continues at coordinate 220,333,645 of NC_090656.1, forward strand.
TACTACGCCTGCGCAGGACACTCGCAGCGACAGGAGCGTGAATGAGAAGGACGCGCAGTGGCCGTAAGTGAGCGGTAACGTAAGTGAGCCGCAGCGGGGGACCGGAGGATCTTTGAGTACCATTGCAGGACAGGACGCCTGCAGGGGGCTGGGAGAAGCCTCAGGTAAGTGAAACTCTTTTTTTGGGGGGAGAAACTACAGGTTTCCTTTAAAGGGAGTTAGATACTTACCAATGTAGAGGAAAGCCTCTGGATAGTGCAGAGGCTTCCTGATCCTTCCTGGAGACCCCCTCAGCTGTTCAGGATGCCTCTGGACATATCCAACAAGAGCCCATACTGTGCAAGTACGGCCACGCCTGTGCAGTATACCGGAGCCTACTGTGCAGGCACAGCTGTACTACCACACAAGGGAACATGGCCATGAACTGAAGGAGAGTCCCAGCCAGCGGCAGTGGAGTTGAGGAAGATACAGAAAGCCTATAGACCAAGGGTGAGATCAGGGTCAAATACAAAATGGTCTGAAAATGAACACTGGGACCAAGTCCCGGTACAACACCAATGTCTAGTGCCCCCCTCCCTCCCCTACAAAGTTTCTTAGTGTCTAGTGGCCCTCCTCCTTTCCCTATAAAGTTCACTGGTGTCTAGTGCCCCCTCCCCCTTTCTCCCCTATGCAGTTCCCTGGTGTTTTGTGGTACTCACTCCTACCCCTATACAGCTCCCCTCTCACTTATACAGTACCCTGGTGTCTAGTGGCCCCCTCCCTCCTCTATGTAGTTCTCTGGTGTCTAGTGGCCTCTGCTCCCTATACAGTTCATTGGTGTCTAGTGGTTTCCTTACCACCCCTAAATAGTTCCCTGGTGTCTAGTGTCCCCCTCACATCCCTATACAGTTCCCTAGTGTCTAGTGGTTCCTCCTCACACTCCTAAATAGTTCCTTGGTGTCTAGAGCCTTTCCCCTCCCTCATATGGCTTTCCTGGTGGCCTAGGGCTTCACCTCCAACATAGCTTCCCTGGTGGTCTAAAGTGGGCCAGACATTATGCGAAGTGGGGGAACCATGAGGGCCAAATGTGATGGCTCTGCGGGCCAGATTTGGCCCACAGGCCGGTTTGACATGTATGTGCTACATCACCCAGAGGCTTCCCTCTAAGTGTGTGAGTCAGCAACTTTTTTTACCCGAGTCATAGGTTCACGTTAAAATCGAAGCCAATCTATTATTTTGGTGTTGGATATAATGTGGGAGAGTTAAAAACTCTTTACAGCACTTTATTGCTCATTGCTACGGAGAACTTTTATCACTTTCACTTATAGCTATAGATGGTGTTAAAAGAGAAAGCAAAACTCTCTGGGTCAAGGAGGGTAGTAAAAGTCTATAACAAGGCAACATAGACAACTATCATTAGGTATGGAACTCAGTAAACTCAGTAGTAAAATTCTCCCCTTTCTTTCCTTTTTTTGACTCACACCGACACCCAGGGCAGGTTATAGCCCATTTGCAATCTGGCATAAACCACCCCAGCGCTCCAGTAAGAACTGCGGCCTATATCTGATTAACCCCAACCCCCTTAAAGAGACACTGAAGCGAAAAAAAAATGATGATATTATGATTTGTATGTGTAGTACAGCTAAGAAATAAAACATTAAGATCAGATACATCAGTCTAATTGTTTCCAGTACAGGAAGAGTTGAGAAACTCCAGTTGTTATCTCTATGCAAACAAGCCATTAAAGGGACACTTAAGTCAAGCAAAAAAAATGAGTTTTACTCACCTGGAGCTTCCAATAGCCCGCTGCAGCTGTCCGGTGCCCTCGCCATCTCCCTCCGATCCTCCTGGCCCCGCCAGCAGCCACTTCCTGTTTCGGTGACAGGAGCTGACAGGCTGGGGACGCGAGTGATTCTTCGCGTTCCCAGACACATTAGCACCCTCTATGCTGCTATAGCATATATCATATACCATATAGCAGCATAGAGGGTGCTAATGTGTCTGGGAACGCGAAGAATCACTCGCGTCCCCAGCCTGTCAGCTCCTGTCACCGAAACAGGAAGTGGCTGCTGGCGGGGCCAGGAGGATTGGAGGGAGATGGCGAGGGCACCGGACAGCTGCAGCGGGCTATTGGAAGCCCCAGGTGAGTAAAACTAATTTTTTTGTTTGACTTAAGTGTCCCTTTAAGCTCTCCGGCTAAGTCTTAGTCGTGGAGAGGGCTGTTATCTGACTTTTATTATCTCAACTGTAAGTGAACTGTTTACTTTTTCTCTGCTAGAGGAGAGGTCATTACTTCACAGACTGCTCTGAAAGACTCATGCACATATTATAGAATGATGCAATGTTAGAAAAAACACTATATACCTGAAAATAAAAGTATGAGAATATTTTCTTTGCTGCTAATCTTCTAGTAATTATTCATAGTACACAACCAATTCATATTTTTTTTCGCTTCAGATTCTCTTTAATAAGCGACATGGCCATGTTCTGCCAATCCCTCTCCAAAAAATGGGGAAGTCACTGCATCTTATATTCCAAATGCAGGGAATCCCCGATTTTTTAACGCCCCATCTATACGAACATCCCATCTCCTTCTCTGCTGCTCCTGTGTTCCCCTCCACTCCCACCGTATGAATGAAAGCAATGGCAGCACAGCTTACCTAATCCATAGGAGCCTGCAGGGATCAGAAACCTCTCCTCTCCCACTGCCCTCCTAGTGGTGACGCAATCAGCAGATGCCGTCACCAGGAGAGCAGTGGGAGATAGGAGAGGTCTCTGATTGCCATGGGCTCTGATAGATTAGGTCAGCCGTGCTGCCATTGCTTTCATTTATTCAGGGGGAGCGGAGCAGATCACAAAGGGGGACAGAAGACAACACCTGGGGGACAGAAGGGGACACAGGAGGACACAGGAGGTACTAGGGGGGCACATGGGGACACATGAGGTACAAGGGGGACACAATAATTGGGACAGAGCATCTACAAGACACTCCTGGACTATGGACGCACCAGGTTTGATGTATTTTTTTACCCTCGTTTTTGCCCTCTAGACCAGGGGTGTCAAACTCAAATACAACGTGGGCCAAAATTGTACACCAGAACCTAGTCACGGGCCAACCTCAATGTCTACTATCCACCTTCCTTCCTTATAAAGTTCCCAGGTGGCCCCCCTCCCTCCTCTATACAGTTCACTGGTGTTTAGTAGTTTTCACCCTCCCTCATATGGCTTCCCAGGTGTTCTAGGGCTTCACCTCCAATATAGCTTCCCTGGTGGTCTAGAGTGGGCCAAACATAATACAAAGTGGGGAAACCATTTGAGGGCCAGATTTAATTTGTCATGTATGCTCTAAACCTAGGTGCATTTTATACTACCGTCCTTCCCTAACTGACCAATCACAAGTGAGGAGGACCTGATGGGGAACAGGGCCGATTCCAATGTCGCATAATGTTAAACAGGATGTTCACTAAATAGTGGGTAATGGCCTCCAGTCATTGGTGTTTACTGTCTGAAAAGGAAGCAGTCCGTTAGAACCAGGGCCGGATTTGTACTTTTTACCGCCCAAGGCCAACTATACCATTTGCATGGTTGTTATCTCTGTGTGCCCCAATGAGAATTCTCCTTACTTTCCATCATTGCTGTCACAGACAATAGCTATTTTAGTAATATGCGTATAGATTATAAATTACGTTTTGAACTTTTATGTTATGTTTGCCATCTTGTTAATGATGGACTTATTGTGTCACCATGAGAGTTAGGCAGAGGTGAACCTGCAGGATAGAGCATACAGGTCTTGCAGGGATGACACAAGTACAGGAAAGAGAGTTCAAAGGTTAAAGCTGTCCTTGTAGATAGGGATGGCTGCATAGAACAGCTTTACTGCCCCTCACTGAGCCGCCCCTAAATTTCTGGTGCCCTAGGCCATGGCCTATGTGGCCTTGCCAGAAATCCGGCCCTGGTCGGAACTTGGCCACAATGTGACATCATCCTCTCTACCAAGTGGCTATTCCATTGTGTGGCAGCATGAGCTTTCAATACATGAGCTACAGTTACATCTGCCTCTAATAACGGATGTTGGCTAAAGTTTGTTCAGTGCTTCATGTGAATACAAATCCAACACTGAAGTCTTTCAGTGCTGGTCTTTATGGCTATCTCTGAACACTTTAGTGGTCCTGTATCTCTCAATTTGTCTCTCCTTAACCACTACAGGACCAAAAGTCTCTAGCCCCTTAAAGAGGAGCTTTAACCAAGCATTGAACTTCATCCCAATCAGTAACTGATGCCCCCTTTCCCACAAGATATCTTTAGCTTTTCTTGGATAGATCATCAGGGGAGTCTGTATGGCTGATATTGTGGTGAAACCCCTCCCACAGTGTGATGTCAGGGCCATGGTCCTGACAGTGTGTTGTCTGTGTACCTTGTTGCATTGTGGGAAATAACAGCCGTTTCCAACTGCCAAGCAATCAGAATCTCCCTCTATGCACAGAACTCTCAGTAAGGAACATTCCATGCAGATCACCTGACAGGACTAAAGACGCCTCCACCAGTGATGAATTTCAGAATGTAAGTCAAGGAAAGGAAAGATTTTACAATTGGAAAACATTGGCTAAGTAACTTATAAATGAATAATGTAAAAAATAAGCAATTTTATTCATTATGTTAGCTTCACTACAGTTCCTCTTTAAGGACCAGAGACTTCTGGGTAAAACAACGGGGCTCACAGACGTCATGGCGCATGGACAAGCCACTACCGCTGATCACGCCGCTCACCCGCTGCTGAAGTCCACTCGCACTGCTGTCTCCATGACAGCAGAGCTCTGAGAGCCGGTAAGGAGCCAATTTCATTGGCCCCTGACTAGGGATAATCAACGATATGCAAATTGTTCCGAGTTGATGCAACTTTATACAAATTTGTATACAATTATATGCAGTTTGAAATTGGACCAATCCATTTTAACACAGGTTTAAATTGATTGTTCCTTTTTCAAGCTGCCTATGTAAGCATAAAAATTTGCATAATTTTAGAAGTATTTGCATCTCTACTCCTGACCCTGTGATCACTGTGAGCCAATGTGATTGGCACTAATAGCGTAACTTGCAGTACTTGCTGCCAGAAATAAGAGTGCAAATGTACATTCATGGGCCAGGCATGCCATGTACTATAGCAGAGAGCAAATATAGCCATTTTACTTGTGATTATTTTCACACTAGAGAATATTTGTGAAAATATATGGGCATGAGAAAATCCATTTTCGTCAAATTCATTTAAAAATGTGCCTCTTGTGAAATTCAATTATAGTTTTGTTAAAATAACTAATTCTTATGAAATTATGCATCATAGGCCTAAGATTCTTATGCTTGTAAACAAACTCTAAACATATGTTCAATTGGTGACTGCTATTTTATACCGTACTAGTAGATCCAAGCCCGTTTAAAAACGGGCTCTAGATCTGTTTTTTTTTTCTTAACTTCGCGCTGCGCGCGCACCCACCGCTCATGCGCGCACCCGTCCGCCCGCCCGGCTCACTGGCTGTCCGGGTCCGTGCTGCGCACATGTGCAGTAGCACAAACCACGGCTACACAGGGACAGCGTGACGCAAGGACACAGGGGTTTTATTATAGAGGGTAGTTAAACCAGTTTGCACTTTAATTTGCTATTATTTCAAACTTTTCGATAAACACATTGAAACAGAAATTTTGCACCACAATTACGATTACGTACCAAAATCAATTTCGCAGTGCTGTAGTATGAAATATCCCATTGTGATCTCTCATCATGTTGCACATATGATGAATAAACTCCACAGTGCGATGAGGTAAGAAGAGGCTGGGTGTTTATTGAGGATCAGTTCATCAATGGAATGAGATGGAGGACACCCTTTTACTAGGACAGGAGCAGTACAACTAACACAAAAACTTGCATAGCTCCCAACTGTCAACTTTATCAGAGGGACAGTCCCTCTTTGGAAACTAAATCCCCCTCTGTCCCTCTTTCTTCCTCATTTATACCTTTTCAGGACTCATGTACAGATCTACCGCGTTTCCCCAAAAATAGGACAACCCCCGAAAATAAGGCCTACCTTATATTTGATATATAAGACATCCCTCAAAATAAGAAATAGCTGGTCCGCCCAATGTGGCCCCCCCCCCCCCTCGCTCCTTCCCTCCCTCTGCAGAGTGGCGGGTGTAGCATTACCATTACAGCAGGAGAAACTCACCGGCTTCTGACGTGCCAGCATTAACGTCTCTCCTCAGCAGCATCCACCGTCCTCTCCTTGACAACGGCAGCTCTTGTCATGTGACGCATGCACGTTCCATCGCGTCACATGACAAGAGCTGCCGTTATCAACCAGAGGAACCTGGACGCTGCTAAGGAGAGAAGTTATCGCTGCCACGTCGGAAGCCGTGAGTTTCTTCTGCTGTAATGCTCTTCTCGCCACTCTGAAGAGGGAGGAAGGGAAGGAAGGGTTATTGACCTGTGCATAACCTGTCACCTCTCTCTTACCACAGATATACTGGGCTGGGGCTGCCCTTATGGACCAGGTCCCTTTGGTTATCACTACAGGGCAGCACATCAGGGCTTTACTGGGCTGGGGCCAGGGCCACTAGGGACCAGCATTATAAGCCCTCCCTGAAAATAAGACATACCACATTTTTTGGGGGTGAAATTAATATAAGACAATGTCTTATTTTTGTGGAATCACGGTATGTAAATACAGGATCTTCTCAAAAAATTAGCATATTGTGATAAAGTTCATTATCTGTAATGTACTGATAAACATTAGACTTTCATATATTTTAGATTCATTACACACAACTGAAGTAGTTCAAGCCTTTTATTGTTTTTCTTATTGATGATTTTGGCATACAGCTCATGAAAACCCAAAATTCCTATCTCAAAAAATTAGCATATTGTGATAAAGTTCATTATTTTCTGTAATGTACTGATAAACATTAGACTTTCATATTTTTTAGATTTATATACACACAACTGAAGTAGTTCAAGCCTTTTATTGTTTTAATATTGATGATTTTGGCACACAGCTCATGAAAACCCAAAATTCCTATCTCAAAACATTTGCATATTTCATCCGACCAATAAAAGAAAAGTGTTTTTAAAACAAAAAAAAGTCAACCTTCAAATAATTATGTTCAGTTATGCACTCAATACTTGGTCGGGAATCCTTTTGCAGAAATGACTGCTTCAATGCGGCGTGGCATGGAGGCAATCAGCCTGTGGCACTGCTCAGGTATTATGGATGCCCAGGATGCTTCGATAGCGGCCCAAAGCTCATCCAGAGTGTTGGGTCTTGCATCTCTCAACTTTCTCTTCACAATATCCCACAGATTCTCTATAGGGTTCAGGTCAGGAGAGTTGGCAGGCCAATTGAGCACAGTAATACCATGGTCAGTAAACCATTTACCAGTGGTTTTGGCACTGTGAGCAGCTGCCAGGTCGTGCTGAAAAATGAAATCTTCATCTCCATAAAAAAGATAAGTGTTTTATATTGTTTACTATGGGAGGGGAGGTAAAGGGTTAATTAATGGGGTATGTTATGTATTTTTTTTATTGTAATGTATGTAGGTGAAAATTTACTATTTGGCCACTAGATGTCCCCCCAAATGTATTCCTTCTGTGTACTGGTGTACTGAACAGTACACAGAGGAAGTACTATGTGTATGCATTACTTTCTCTCTTGTCAATGACCACTGGCATCTCATTGATGACACTGTTCATTGACCACAGGCACTCAGATTGGTGAACTGTGTTCCCATTCACTGATCAGTGTACTAGCAGGCAGCAATGCGAACAAGTGTGATTAGAGGCGAGGCAGGGGTGTGTCATAAGATGTCCCTCTTTCTTATCTCAAAAAGTTGGGAGGTATGAAGTTGTATAACGTTGTGTCATATTACTCAGATATGACGTCAATGCAAATACACTGCAGCAGTATCACAGCTATCAACAATCAGCATTCTGCATAACATGTGCTCATAATGTCTGCCACAGTCACGCAATTACCTAACAGCGCTGCAATGAGTATCAGGGAAGCTGTCCTATGACTTCAGTGCTCTCATCCTTTTCTCTAGCATATAAAAGATCAGGGAGATGTGTGAAGGCCCATACCCACAATGAGATTTTCCCCAAGATTTTCCCAATGACCAGCGATACTTTGAGCGATGAACGATTGTGTCCGTTATCTGGAGATGTGGGTACAAGTGCACATTCACGCAAACATTGTTTAGCATCGCTCAGCAATAACGACTATCATGGCGGATCAGATCTTTAAGATCCCCGACGACTCCACGGAAAATACCATGATTGCTTGACTTCCTGTTCACGTCCGTCGTGTAACCTCGTGTGACGTTGCGCATACCCGCAGGCCAGATGATGGACCGTGGAGCGGGTATGCGTTCGTCGTCAGGGAGACATGGCTGGATCCATCTTCCTACACCGGGCGGTGAGTATTAAGCTTTGCAAGTAAAGTTTAGTAAAGTTAAAACTTAGAAAAAGAATCACCATACCTGAAATGAGAAGAAGCAGACCCTTTTACTAGGGCAGGAACAGTGCAACTAAGAAAAGATCCCCACCAACCAAGAAAGAACAACTGGTTCCCTCTCCCACAGGAAATGAGGCAGCTTTGCTGGGGGGAACTGTGTGTGCCCCCCTTTTTTATAATACTGGGATCATTTATCTGGATCTATTAGGCCACGTTCACACTTGCGGTTTTGTCAAAACCGCACCGGATGTCCGGACCGCACCGGAGCCGGACCGGACCTGATCCGTACGGTTCCTATCCGGATCCGGTCCGGATCCGGTCCGTTTGCATCCGGTTTCCGTGCGGTGTGAACACGGTTGCGGTCCGGATCCGGTTTCTTAAGGAGATAACATCCTGTAAATACCTGGGGTCTGGGAGGTCAGCAGAAGGGTCTGGGGTCATTGTTGGAGACAGGTGGACGTGTGGAGACCATCCGTGGATACAGAGACTGCAGTTGGGACCATGGATCCAGGCATTTTTTACTCGTAAACCTGGGAATTCTCTCCTTCCTGTTGTTCGCCTCCTCGTTATCAGACATCAGACATGTTGCTGCCAAAACGAGCTCCAGCATGAAATCGCTGCTGCCCCACTCTTTGAACGCTGGGCCCATGTGGTCCCCATCCAAAATGCATAGGAAGTGGGGTAGAACGTCCGGTTTTTGTAGCCAGTGTGTTGTGCGCTCTCCGGCTCTCATTGCTTTGTATTGGCCGGATGGTGCAGTCCGGCTCCGCTCCGGATACGGCTGCCGGAGGAGCCGGACCAAAAAATAGCGCATGTTGGAACGGACGCCGGAGTCCGGATCCGGTCCGGATCCGGTCCGGCTCCGGTCCGGCAGAACGGACGCATGTGAACGGACGCATAGGCTTTCATTGCTATTGCCGTGCGTCCGTTCCGTCCGTTCTGCAAGCGGTCCGGCTCCGGCACGGCGATTCCGGACGGCCACCGCTAATGTGAACCGGGCCTAATGGTTATATACATACTGTATATGAAAATGACATTAAAACATATTTATTTTGGGGTGTGCCTGTTTTATACATACTTTACACTCGTAATTGCGAATTTTACAGCAAAATAACTGCAATGCGAGTGTAGCCATCCTGCCAACATGGCTATTCAGTACCTGTACAAAGTATGTTCTCTGTGTAATCATATCTGGCATTTGTGGTTCTATGAAATCAGCTCTAAAACTGTTAATTGCTAAATAGTTTGCTGTTTGCAGTTTTCCCTCCTACATCTAGGTGGAGAATTCCTTTCACCAATAGGAGAGCAGCTTTTATACTGTGGAGAATTTGTAGCCAATGAGAGAAAGTCTTAGCTCAGAGAACATGGAATTTGCTGGAAACTGCAGTGAGCCTGCAGCAGAGATAACTGTGTGGAGAGAGAACTGCCTGGAGGGGAGGAACACAGGATTACACAGAACTGATCTGTCTGTGAGGTGAAAATCTTTCTCCACAGCGTCCAGTGACTGCATCCTTTCTGAAGAGAGCAATATACGTGACTGTTTCTTTCTGCCTCATCTGAAGGAACTGTAAGCAATCTACTCTATTAGTACAGTGATCATTTTATCATCTGCCATCTTTGAGTGAGTTATTCCTGTTGTATTGTGACTTTCACATATTCAGCCCTCCCAGGGTCTTATGCAACACAGTTTGTAGTTAGGACTAGATACAAAAACTGTCATATTGGCCTAATACTCTGCTCTGGGGTGTCTAGGCCTATCAGAAGAGGATCATTCATATATATCTAATAATCCCGCTTGTGCCATCTTCTTGCTGCTGCTCTCCTGAGTGAAGCTCCTTGTGGATCACAAATACTGTTTTATATATGAGCTCCAACTGTCGGCCTACTACTTAGATTAACATTGGCCAATGTTTAAAGAGAGTCTGAAGCGAGAATAAATCTCGCTTCAGACCTCATAGTTAGCAGGGGCATGTGTGCCCCTGCTAAAACGCCGCTATCCCACGGCTAAACGGGGGTCCCTTTACCCCCGAAATCCCCTCCGTGCAGCCGGGGATCTCTTCCGCATTGGGGCAGGGCTAACCGCAGCAGCCCTGCCTCCCGTGCGTCTATCAGACGAGTACCTTCGCCTCTCCCCCGCCCCTCTCAGTCTTCCTTCACTGAGAGGGGCGGGGGAGAGGCGGCGATGCGTGTCTGATAGACGCGCTGAGAGGCAGGGCTGCAGCCGTTAGCCCTGCCTCCAGGAAGAGCAAAATTTACGACCAATTTGGTTGTTGATTTTGCAGGGGGGGTTTGGGGGTGAAGGGACCCCCGCTTAGCCGTCGGGATAGCGGCGTTTTAGCAGGGGCACCTGCTAACTATGAGCTCTGAAGCGAGAATTATTCTCGCTTCAGTGTCTCTTTAAAGAAATCAGCTTAGTGGTAGGAACACACTTGGCAGAATCGTATATGCGTTTTCCAGAGCACATAGTAGAAGACGCATATGCGATTCTGCCTAGGGTGTTCCTACCCTAAATGTTTATCTGAGTTTGATTCATAACAGACTGTTTATACGTTTGTCATTTAAAGTTCACTTAATGATTTACTGTGATTTTCTGGTGCGTCTTTTGGCCAAACCCTTTCCAGAGACTTTGGAGGTGTCATTCTCTATTGCATTCTTTTGCAAGCAACTGTTGCTATTCCATTATTGCCATAACTGTGAGTTCAGATGCTATGAACTATCTGTTAGAACATATTGCTAGAAGGTAAATTGTTATTTTTTTATCTTTATTACTTTATCTGTATTACCGGTACTTATTATCCAATAAAATTGCTTAACATTACACTGCTGGTTTATGTGTATCACTGGAGGTTGGGGTGCCATCGGAGTTGGACCCATCTAACACAGCTACACCAATAGGTGCGCTACACAAAATTTAAGATTCTCACTACATAAGAAGATCCTGATCTATGTTAAAGGCTACCTGAAGTGAGAGGGATATGGTGGCTGCCAATATGTATTTCAACAATACCAGTTGCCTGTCTGTCCTGCTGATCTCTCTGGCTGCAGTAGTGTCTGAATCACACCTGAAACAAGCATGCAGCTAATTCAATCCAGGTCATACACCTGATCTGCATGCTTGTTCAGGGCCTATGGTTAAAAGTATTACACTGGATATACACAGGTCGATCCGGCGGCCGATTAGCCGCCGGATAGACTCCCGCCGTGTCCCCGCTCGTGCGCGCAAATCGATTACCTCTCGTCCCCGCCGGCGCTTCCTTATCAGCGCTCAATTCCCTGCCATTGTCCGCTGGCGGGGATCGGGCGGGGGTCGAGCGGCTTGATAGGGCCAGCTGAATACAGTGGCTTGTAAAAGTATTCGGCCCCCTTGAAGTTTTCCACATTTTGTCACATTACTGCCACAGACATGCATCAATTTTATTGGAATTCCACGTGAAAGACCAATACAAAGCAGTGTACACGTGAGAAGTGGAACTAAAATCATACATCATTCCAAACATTTGGAACATTTACAAATCATTTTGGAAACATTTGGAACATTTACAAATCAATAACTGCAAAGTGGGGTGTGCATAATTATTCAGCCCCCTGAGTCAATACTTTGTAGAACCACCTTTTTCTGCAATTACAGCTGCCAGTCTTTTAGGGTGTGTCTCTACCAGCTTTGCACATCTAGAGACTGAAATCCTTGCCCATTCTTCTTTGTAAAACAGCTCCAGCTCAGTCAGATTAGATGGACAGCGTTTGTGGACAGCAGTTTTCAGATCTTGCCACAGATTCTCGATTGGATTTAGATCTGGACTTTGGCTGGGCCATTCTAACACATGGATATGTTTTTTTTTACCATTCCATTGTTGCCCTGGCTTTATGTTTAGGGTCGTTGTCCTGCTGGAAGGTGAACCTCTGCCCCAGTCTCAAGTCTTTTGCAGACTCCAAGAGGTTTTCTTCCAAGATTGCTCTGTATTTGGCTCCTTCCATCTTCCAATCAACTCTGAACAGCTTCCCTGTCCCTGCTGAAGAGAAGCACCCCCAGAGCATGATGCTGCCACCACCATATTTGACAGTGGGGATGGTGTGTTCTGAGTGATGTGCAGTTAGTTTTCTTGCACACATAGCGTTTTGCATTTTGGCCAAAATGTTCAATTTTGGTCTCATCTGACCAGAGCACTTTCTTCCACACGTTTGCTGTGTCCCCCACATGGCTTGTGGCAAACTGCAAACGGGACTTCTTATGCTTTTCTGTTAACAATGCCTTTCTTCTTGCCACTCTTCCATAAGAGCCAACTTTCTGCAGTGCATGACTAATAGTTGTCCTATAGACAGATTCCCCCACCTGAGCTGTAGATCTCTGCAGCTCGTCCAGAGTCACCATGGGCCTCTTGGCTGCATTTCTTATCAGTGCTCTCCTTGTTCGGCCTGTGAGTTTAGGTGGATGGCCTTGTCTTGGTAGGTTTACAGTTGTGCCATTCTCCTTCCATTTCTGAATGATCGCTTGAACAGTGCTCCGTGGGATGTTCAAGGCTTTGGAAATCTTTTTGTAGCCTAAGCCTGCTTTAAATTTCTCAATAACTTTATCCCTGACCTGTCTGGTGTGTTCTTTGGACTTCATGGTGTTGTTGCTCCTAAGATTCTCTTAGACAACCTCTGAGGCCGTCACAGTGCAGCTGTATTTGTACTGACATTAGATTACACACAGGTGCACTCTATTTAGTCATTAGCACTCATCAGGCAATGTCTATGGGCAACTGACTGCTCTCAGTCCAAAGGGGGCTGAATAATTACGCACACCCCACTTTGCAGTTATTGATTTGTAAAAAATGTTTGGAATCATGTATGATTTTCGTTCCACTTCTCACGTGTACACCACTTTGTATTGGTCTTTCACGTGAAATTCCAATAAAATTGATTCATGTTTGTGGAAGTAATGTGACAAAATGTGGAAAACTTCAAGGGGGCCGAATACTTTTGCAAACCACTGCATGTTAGTTACCTGTGTAGGTGTGGTGGATAGGAGGTGTGGTCTCTAGGTATTTAAGACAACTTGTGATGTACCATAATAGCTACGACTAAGGACCCAGTAGGGTCAGAAACGCGTCAGCTTGCAAGCTGTCCTATTTTTGCTATTTTTCTAAGATGATTCAATAAAAAGGACTGTTTTTACTCTATGGAAGGTGTAGGAATCCTTTTGATCATTTGTCCCACCCCCACTGTGTTGCTGCGGCCTGCCCCAACTTGGCAGCCTCGGCCTGATAGGTAGGCGTTGAGCGGTGGGCCGGCTAGGGCAACACAGTAGGGGTGGCTACAGAGCTCCGAACTTCAATGAAGGGGCTTCAGGTTTGCAACAGGGTGGGGGCGGGGTTTGCCAATCATGGTCATTTCCTGATGAGATTTATATCCTTGTTTATTCGCTGAACCTATATTAGGGTTCTAATTGGGGAAGATTCATTGCATTGATTTGTACTCAGTGGAAAGCTCTTTGCTTCAGTGGGCGGCTTCTGGCCACATCCAAAGAGATGATATCATTTTCTTTTGTTTACATTCCTTTGTCTGCTACAATTAATATACATTCCTAGCTGTCCTGAAAATGAGCTCTCTCTGCTCTAGAAGCAGAGAGATGAGAAGTGAACACTAGATAAATGTTAATATAGAAATACAGCAGCTATGCACGAGAAAGCAAGGGCAGCTTTCAGAGCGGGTAAACTGTACTTTGGGAACTTGTAATTTGTAAACAAACAATATTTATTGTGCACAAAAGCAAATATGATAGCTGTGCATTATGTCAGGGTTTTATACCTTTTTAATAAGTAAAGTTCCTGATTAACTTCAGTTTTATTTAAGGTAACAATAACAATTCATTTCTATAGCGCTTTTCTCCCATCGGACTCAAAGCGCTTAGGCTCTCTCAGATTCATAAATTGGTACCAGTATGGGTGAGCAGCAGATACCGGTTTCCTCTTTAGTCATGTAAGGTCTCGACCAAATTTCCTGGAACGTAGTGACATAAATGAAGCTCAAGGTGAGAACAAGTTCTCATACTTCAACAGCATTGCTAGTTCCTAAAGAGTTAACAGGCTGCCTTTTCCAGAACACTAGCAGGCCTCACACAGGTGCATCAATTGTAATGTGGAGAATCTATGTGCGGCAGCCAAACTGTTATTGTTCAGTGTAAGGCGAGTTGTGTACACCTATCGCACCTGCACCCAGGTAACCTGGCTAGCGCTGCTGTGTCTGTGCTGAACGTGACAGGCGTGGCCCAGGGTTAGGTGTGAAGTCCTTATATGGCCTGGACTCTGTGCTTTCAGGCAGATGTCAGCTAGCAGACAGACGCCTTATCCCTCGGGATGACTAAGGAAAATATTATGGCATTTCCTGTTTCTGAAAGCAGCTTAATTGTATGAGCAGTGCTGCTGCTAATTAGTAGGTGAGTGACAGGATGACCAAATATGGGGGTGCATCTGCCGCACGGGATTCTGGGAAGGATGAAGGTGACAAATTCCTGGATGCCTCACACCTGGATAACTTTCACTTGAGTTGGCATCTCCACCCCGCGTTACTGTCTTAGCCTGGAGAATTACTGTAATACTACTTTGGCCCCCAGTGACCCCCACTTCCCTCTCCAGTAGTGTGACTCTCCATCATCACCATCTAAACCACTCCACTCCCATAAACCAAATACTTTAATATATGACTCCACTTTTAGCTTTGTACTCCATCTTAGCTCTAACACATTTCTGCAGAAAATGTATTTTACCATTCACATGACTTGCTAAACTTAAAGTGTATCTGAGACAAAGCTAGCACAAGGTTTTATACTTACCTGGGGCTACCTCCAGCCCCCTGTAGTCTGTCTGCTCCCCCACTGTCTTGCCGGTCCCCTTTGTTGCAACGCTGTCAGCCCTGGTAAAGTAGCCGACTGAGCCAGTCAGGGATTACTAAGCCATGTGAAGTCCAGCCCACGTACACCCCGCGATCGTGCTCCTCCCAATCATGCTCCCGTGGCCAGCAACATTATGGCATGTGCAGTTAAATGCGCTTGTGCAGAACATTAAAGTGGACTCAAATTAAAAATACAAGATTTCAGAAATAAAATGTATTTTCTAAATTATAATAATAAATAGCAGCCTTTTTTCAGCTGCATGATGACAAATATAAAATATTTTACATTTATTGGAGAAACCCCTCCCCTTCCTTTCATATTGCCGGCAAATAATCCGGCAAACTGGTGGAGTAGGTAGTGTCCAGCAATGCAGGAATTGCTAATGGCTGCCACCTGTATAACCATGGTTAAGAAAAGAGAAGGCTGAAAAGCATGCACTGAAATGCTCATAGGTTTGAAGGAGTGTTTATTTATCTTTGTATGTGTCAGAGTGGTGCAACTAAATATTTTGAATTAAAAAAAAATGTTTGGTTTGGGTCCGCTTTAACTACTGCATTCCCCCCTCAATCATGTTCCAGTGACCGGGAGCATTATGCGTAAGCCAGGTTACAGTCTTAATAGACTGCGCGTGTGCAGAATGCTCCCCACCACGGGAGCGTGATAGGGAGGTACACGCCGAATCAAGTAAAAACAGCATCAGAGATTTTGGTGCAGACGTGCAGACGGCGCCGTCCTAGGCCATAATGGGAATTACAGCTAAATTGGCGCTCAGACAGTAATTTGGGCACTGTCACAAATGCAGGCGCTGTCACAAATTACTATAAAAATAGCCTAATTCAGCTGCCAGCAATACAATAGGTAGCCGAATTATATCTTTCCCCACAGTGACCTGGAGGGGGCATAGTAATTAACACCGCCAGGACTTTTGCAGAAGCAAGGTGAGCTTTAACCTGCGGCCAAATTTCCTGGCAGCTTAATTATATGTGTGCGACCGAGACCACACATGTGTAGTAGTTCCAGACTTGCTCAGTTGGGGACTTTATTGGACTAACAGCGATTGCAATGGAGGGGGATGGCAGCACAGTAATGGAGCAGACGGACTACAGGGGGCTGGAGCAAGCCTCAGGTAAGTACAAATCCTTGCATATTCTTTATCTCAGGTACACTTTAAAGTAAACCAGAGATCATTAAAGGACTTACGAGCCCAAACCAGTAAAAAAATGTCTTTACCTGTATGAAGTTGTAAGGCACGCTACGTAGCGTGGACCGGGGAGGGAGGCCCTAGAGCTGCGCAGCCGCACTCGCGTCGATGCGGACTGCGCAGCCGCGGTCTCCTCCGGCGGCCATATTTGAGGAGGAAGGAGAGCCCGGGCTGTGGGGTCGGGGTCCGGCCGGGGGGAGCAAAGGCAGCGGGGACCCGGCGGAGCTGCACGGAGGGCTTGGATGGCGTCCTCCGTGCCTTACAACTTCATACAGGTAAAGACATTTTTTTACTGGTTTGGGCTCGTAAGTCCTTTAAATACAAAGAATCAATACTTACCCGGTGCTTCCTCAAGCACTTTTACTACCAAACCCGCTGTACAAATCGCTTGCTTCAAAAACTTCTATCAAAAAGCAATCAGCGGTTGTGATAGTGATTTGCGGTTGCTAGTGGGCCCCAGTCCTAGGGATCTGTTCACAAAAAAGGCATTTAAGTCACACTGCGGCGAAAAAAAACTTATGATATAATGAATTATGTATATGTGTAGTAGATAATTAATAGAACATTAGCAGGAAATGAAAAAGTCTCATATTTTTATTTTCTGATATATAGCTCTTTTTTTTTATAACATTGCATATTTGCAATAACAAGCTACACTCTGTATTGTAAACTAAAAAACAAGCAGAGCTAGTGACCCTTTCAACTTCCCTGCAGTAAAATCTTATTGAAATCTGTGTTCGGCTGGTTCTTTGATGTAAAGGTGCTCCGGAAAACAGCACTGTAGCAACCAAAGTTTGGTGGGAGAGCTCAGAGAAGCTCTTTTGCATAGATAACAACTGGAGTTTCTTAAGGCCTCTTTCACAGTGGGACGTTGCGTTTGATGCGACGTTAAGGTCGCATAACGTGCCCCTAATGCAACGCATCAAAAAAAGACTATAACTTGGACGTTATAGTACATTCTTTAGCCCTGCGTTTTGTGCGCCATTTCCGTTGCACAGTGATGGAATGAAAACGGCGCATGCGTTACATAAAAAAAAAAACATTACTGAGCATGTGCAACACACACAACGCAGCAGATTTATTGCTAAACGCACAGCATGCAGCACTTTCTAACAATGCTACACGTTACACACAAACGCAACGTGTGCACTGTGAATGTTGCACAGACTTAATATTGTTGTGCGGTAGTCCACGTTAAAACATTTTTTAAAACATTTTTTAACGTGCGACTTTAACATTGCACTGTGAAAGAGGCCTAACTCTTCCTGTGCTGGAAACAATATTAGATTCATTTTTTTGCTATTTATTAGCTGGACTACACATACAATTCATGATATCATACGTTTATTTTCGCTTCAGTGTCCCTTTAAAAATTACTGGATTTTTAGCATTGCAAACAATTTGAAAGAAAACCTGTAATGAGAAAAAGATCCCCTGGAGGGTACTCACCTCGGGTGGGGGAAGCCTCCGGATCCGATCGAGGCTTCCCCCGTCCTCCTCCGTCCCACAGCGGCGGCGAAAAAGCTCTCGGAATGGCAGGGATGTAAATATTTACCTTCCCGGCTCCAGTGCAGGCGCAGTATCGGCTATCCGCCTCGGAGATAGGCGGAAATAGCCGATCGCTGTTGGGCCTCTCTACTGTGCAAACGCAAGTCGCCTGTGCAGTAGAGCGGACTCGACAGAGATCGACTATTTTCACCTGCTGAGAGCCGCAACAGCGCCCCCACTGGAGCCAGGAAAGGTAAATAAATCAGCGCTTGTCAGCCTTGTTGAGGGAGGATTCCGGGACACTTCGGGAGAGCCAGCGCTTGATTGCCTGCAGCTACAGGGGAGGGGGAAGCCTCATTGGGACCCTGAGGCTTCCCCCTACAGAGGTGAGTACCCCCCAGGGGACGTTTTTCTTTTTGTTACAGGTTCTCTTTAATAGTAATAGGAATAAAAGATTATATAAAACAAAAGTAGTAGACAAAAAAAAGTGTCAAAATGATTGCCAAATGTGTGCGAGTCATTTTGAAGCGTCTGTGAAAAAAGGCTGAAATGCCTGGCGTTTTTATTATGCCTATATTAAAACATGTTCCGACCATAACGTTGGAGCCTGTTCACACATAGGCATCATAAAAATGCCAGGAATTTTAGGCTTGTTCACACATATAGGCATTTCCCAGTGTTTCAGCAGGCCTGGCACGGATCTGGCAAAGCATTACAAGATATCTTGAAGTTTTCTAATGCTTCCATTTCCTGCTCTTGACCTTGCCGCTGCTCTGAAATGCTTCGGATTCTTCCCAATGATGTGTTTCTTCAATATTTGGCTTTTTATTTTTTTCAACTTCCTTATTTGTAAACAGGCGTTTATGGCACCAACATTGTCTGAAGGGAGAGCAAGAAATTTGGTAAGCAAATGAACAGTTTGGGCGCCCCAAAGGTGTTAATGCAAAATATTGGCTATTAGGCGCCAAAAGCCCGTCTAACCCCGACATTTTTAGAATTATTACCTTTAAAATTATCATTGTGAAATTTGTTTTAATTATTCTTATTTTGTAGATTATTGTTTTGAAATTTCTTGTTTAGAAATGTATCGCTTTGGGAATTTACATTATTTGCGGTGGACGGGGGGGTTTAGCTCCAGGATTAGGGTTAGGTGTCAGGTAGAAGGGTCTTAGGGTTAGGGGTCAGGAAGGAGGGTCTTAGGGTTAGGTGTCAGGAACGGGGGTTTTAGGGTTAGGTGTCAGGAACGGGGGTTTTAGGGTTAGGTGTCAGGAAGGGGGGTTTTAGGGTTAGGCATCAGGAAGCGGGGTTTTAGGGTTAGGTGTCAGGAAGGGGGGTTTTAGGGTTAGGCATCAGAAAGGGGGGTTTTAGGGTTAGGCCTCAGGAAGGGGGGTTTTCAGGTTTAGTCGTCAAGAAGGGGGATTTAGAATTAGGCGTCAGGAAGGGGGGTTTTAGGGTCAGGCATCAGGATGGGGGGTTTTAGGGTTAGACGTCAGCAAGGGGGAATTTAGGGTTAGGCGTCAGCAAGGGGGAATTTAGGGTTAGGCGCCAGGAAGAGGGGTTTTAGGGTTAGGCGTCAGGAAGGGGGGTTTTAGGGCATCTGCATCAGGCATCGGTGGAGGGAGGGTTCTGTGTGAGAGTAGCGTTAGATTTAGTTGTAGTTGTAGTATACTGTTATCTTACCATATTTGTTAGTCTAAGATATTCATGAAAGAAACAAAACATTGTTATATACAGGGGAGCTCGGATACCCTTTTTTCAAAATTTTGAATTGATCCGGATACCCAGATATCTGGATCCGGATTGGATATCCGAATCCGAACTTTCAGATATCCGCGTTCATGCGGATATCCGAACGCATATACGGGCGGATTCGGATAGCTGGATGGAAAAACCGGAAGTGGCCTTTAAATTGCTTTAAAAAGGATTTTTAGGGTAAATGAGGCATGTAGCATCATTATTTTTTTAAGTAGAACACTAATTGATGATGTGGAGACTTAAAATCCCCCCCCCCCCAAAAAAAAATGGCTGTCAATTAACATCAGACCTAGGTTCCAGACAGCGGTTGTGCAGCCCACATTGTGTCCAAAGTCCAACCGCACAACTGGGACATGGCAGTTTTCAGTCCAGACACCTCCAAAAAATTATGCAGCAATTGTGTTTTAGGTTAAATATAGTTGGCACGTGACACGTGCCGAGTGACAGTCAGACAGCAGAGGAGAAGACACTAGTGCACACTAACTGTCACACTGGCGCTGCTCACACAGCAGTTCTGTAGAAAGCTAACACAGTAGTGCTACTACTCTAACAACTACTAGCACTGACTGCAGTACTACAGTACTAACTACACAATAACACAGTAATCATATCCCCTAATCCCTAACCTAAGCTATACTGTAGCTAGCTAAGGCTAATAGCTGTCCAGCAGGCAGCAGCTGGCCTGGTCTGTGCACAGCACACACACAGACACATAGCAGCTGCCTGCAGCCCTGCAGCACAGCACACACTCTGACTGTCACACACTGAAATCAATCAAGCTAATTAACGATTTAACAATAGTGTAGTGATAGTGAAGGGGTTAATCACTGAACAGCTTTAGGTTTTTAACTGTGTACAGCCCTTGCTAGGCCAGCAGCACTCGAGCATGTCTCTCAGTGAGCATTTAGCAACCTAGGACGATATGTCTCATCATGGCAGCCCTCCTTATTATACAAGGGGCTGGCCAGTGTTCCTTTCTGTGATTGGGTGCCAGGGCTTAGGCCCTGGCAATGAGGTCAGGTGGGGCTGGCCAGGGTTCCCCTCTGTGATTGGTTGCTAGGGCTTCTGCTGGGAGCCCTCTGATTGGCTCCAGGATGTCATCTCCTTAGTTAGGACGTCATCTCCTTAGTTACCGTATTTCGGATCCGGATATCCACAATATCCGCGAATATCCGCGTTATGCGCCCAAATATCCGCAGATAGCTATCTGGATTTCTACAGCAATCCGGAATCCGATAGCTGAAAAAGTTCGGATATCCGGGTTACCCGGATTTCCGGATGAGCACCACTGGTTATATACAATATTTTGACCATTTGGGACCTAGTGGGTGTCAGTGGGGCCCACCTGCCACCTTCTCTGACCTCTCTCCACTTCAGCTTACCAAAAGGACCACAAGGGGGTGCACAAATCAACTACCTTGCTTAGGGCCCCATTACATCTTAATCCATCTCTGCCTCTGAGGGACTGTTAATACTGAGGGGTACCTCTGGCTACCAATGCTGGAGGGGTGCCTAAATCCGGGGGGTTATGCCCCTGGTAATTGCCCCCCCCCCCTTAGATCACAGGTGCTGCACCCCTCTAGTTATGCCCGTGCCTTTGTGCAAAAAATATTACGTTTTGTGAAACCGAGTCCACATTTTTCTCTACTGCAGTGATAGGTCTCTACTTGCACGCAGGGCAGGGAGACCTTCAATTTCACTTTCGGCGTATGTTATTTTTACCTCTTTCATGGGGAGCCAGCAGGTCGGTGACATCACTGCTTTTTTTAATCGCAGGTGTGAATATTTTCCCTCGCGTACTGAACATGAATCAGGAGAGTTAATAATAGCTGCGTGCACTTGGCACAATGCACTTACACTGCTGCAGGGCTGTTTAGATGTTTGTGATTTTTTTGATGTGTTTTGTTTTTGCTCTGGGCCTGGGAGTTACACCTCAGAGCGGCCTCGACCTGCCGCCTCATTCACCTGTGGAACCCCGTGACGCCCACCTCTGCTTCCTGGCTCCATTCTTTGCCGTGTCACTTATTTCAGCAGTCGCTAACTCATTTACTGTAGCTGGGGAAACCAACAAACACAGCATTCCCCGCACAAGTAGAAGCGTGCCGGGCATTGCCACACACCCAGCGCATTCCGATACACTCAGGGGTGAACTTTATCCTGGAGGGACTAATGAACCAGAAGATGCAGCATGTCCAATCTAGAAGCTTCTGTATAGCAAACCATGCGTCTCTGGTGAGGCTCTGCATGGAGCAAGACTTTAGCCTTCACCAAGATTCTCCAAGGTAGAGAATAAAGGAGAATGAACATGATCCATCAAACCTAGCCTGAAATTATTAGACTATATTAAAGCAGGGCATGGAAAACTGGACCAGAAGCGGAGAAGGTGACCAGAAAGAAATACTGATCTCGGCCTCTACTTTACTACGTTTGTTTTGCTCCAGTTTTCCATGCACTGGATTTAATAAATCTGCTGCACTGGTCCACAAGTTTTTAGCAGTGGTGTAACTACTACAGCATAGACCTCGGTGCAAACCTCACATTTGCCCCCACCACCCTAACACCACACTCCCTTCCCCCAACATTGTATTCTCTTGTCCCAACACTGCACTCCCTTGTCCCAATACTGTATTGCCTTCCACCAACACAGCACTCCCTTAACGCAACACTGCACTCCCCCCAAAATTGTACCTCCTTTCCCCAACACTGCACCCCCTTACCCCAACACTGTACTCCCTTCATGCTACACTGCACTCCTTTATCCCAGCACTGCACTCCCTCCCCCCAGCACTGCACTCCCTTCTCCAAACACTGCACTTCCTTCGCCCAAAACATTATTGCCTTTCACCAACACTGCACTCCCTTCAATCAAAACTGCAATCCCTTCTCCCAGCACTGCAATCCCTTCTCCCAACACTTCAATCCCTTCACTCAACACTGCACTCCCCCAAACATTGTACTCCCTTTCCCCAACACTTCACTCCTTTCCCCCCAACACTGCACTCCCTTCACTCAACACTACACTCCCTTCCCCCAACATTGTATTCTCTTGTCCCAACACTGCACTCCCTTGTCCCAATACTGTATTGCCTTCCACCAACAGAGCACTCCCTTAACGCAACACTGCACTCCCCCCAAAATTGTACCTCCTTTCCCCAACGCTGCACCCCCTTACCCCAACACTGTACTCCCTTCATGCTACACTGCACTCCTTTATCCCAGCACTGCACTCCCTTCCCCCAGCACTGCACTCCCTTCTCCAAACACTGCACTTCCTTCTCCCGAAACTTTATTGCCTTTCACCAACACTGCACTACCTTCAATCAAAACTGCAATCCCTTCTCCCAGTACTTCAATCCCTTCTCCCAACACTTCAATCCCTTCTCCCAACACTGCAATCCTTTCCCCCAACACTTCAATCCCTTCACTCAACACTGCATTCCCCCAAACATTGTACTTCCTTTCCCCAACACTGCAGTCCTTTCCCCCAACACTGCACTCCCTTCTCCCAACACTGCATTCCCTTCTCCTAACACTGTATTGCCTTCCACCAACACTGCACTCCCTTCACTCAACACTGCACACCCCCAAACTTTGTACTCCCTTTCCCCAACACTGCACTCCCTTCCCCCAACACTGTATTCCCTTCACTCAACACTGCACTCCCCCAAACATTGTACTCACTTTCCCCAACACTTCACTCCTTTCCCCCAACACTGCATTCCCTTCTCCCAACACTGCATTCCCTTCTCCTAACACTGTATTGCCTTCCACCAACACTGCACTCCCTTCACTCAACACTGCACTTCCCCAAACATTGTACTACCTTTCCCCAACACTGTATTCCCTTCACCCTACATTGCACTCCCCCAACACTATACTTCAATTCACCCAACACTGCACTACCCTCCTCCAACACTGTATTGCCTTCCCCCAATGATGCACTCTGTGATGAGGATTAAATAAAAGGTTAGTAAAAATAGAGGTTTTGTGATTTCTCCCTTGTCGCAACACTGCACTACTTTGTCCCAACACTGTATTGCCTTTCACCAACACTGCGCTCCCTTCACTCAACACTGCACTCCCTCAACATTGTACTTCCTTTTCCCAACACTGCACTCCTTTCCCCCAACACTGCACTCCCTTCACCCTACACTGCACTCCCCCCCAACACTGTACTCCCTTCACTCAACACTGCACTCCCCTACCCCAACACTGCACTCCTTTCCCCAACACTGTATTGCCTTCCCCCAATGATGCACTCTGTGGTGAGAATTACTAAAAGTAAAAATATTGGTTTTGTGATTTCTGTAACATGCGGGGAAAACAGAGAGAAATTGCGAAAAGTTTTTGAGATGTGGATTATCCGATAAATATTGAAAATTGCATGGGCACCCAGAAGAACTTATGATGGAATGTTGGAGATGGTGGAGTTGGGTAGAGGATGAAGAAGACAATGAAAAGGAGAAGAACATCATATTATGGACATATTATTCATCATATAACAGATAGTATCCTTCCCCTATAAAGAGGGATGTCCTCTGTGGCAGTCCAGTGGTCCACATTTTTGCAGAGCGGCCAACAAGAATTCTGAAGAAGTTTCATCCACAGATCCTCATGGATATGGGATTCTCCACTTGCTCTTTAAGTAGTAGCTTACTTACCATCTTAACCAATTCATATGGATGCTACACTATATAGGAGCTCCTGGTGATTTCTGTATTTTTCCTTTCTGGTTTTTGAAGTTCCTTGTCGATCACACCCATTATATTCTTCATCATGACTGCTTACAAAGAACACTCGTGGAAGAGATGGTTGAAGGAAATAGAGGGAGAGGTTGACACAGACTGAACTGTATACAATGACATAGGAAATAGTCATGGGATAGTTTAAAACATTATGTGGTGGAGACTCGACGTGTCCAGTCTCCTGGAAGTAAATGGTGTTGGGTGAGGGAAAGTTAGCTTTAGGTATTGGGTAAGCATAGGGTTTTTTAGGTAGTGGGTGAGGGTAGGTTAGTGTTAGTGTGAATATGTAATGCGGAAAGCTGGTTTGAGTGAGTCACATGCCAATTAAAATAGCTGGCAGGAATATTAACAATCTGAGATTTGCTGATGATACCACTTTGGTGGCTGAAACTGAGGAAGAATTGAAGAGCCTATTCATGAATGTCAAACAAGAAAGTGCCAAAGCTGGTCAGTAGCTTAACATCATGAAAACTAAAGTCATACCATCTGCTCCAATGAACAATCTACAAATGGAGAAAAATTTGAAGTTATAACAGATTTCATCTTCCTGTGATCAAAGATAACTGCAGAGGGTGACTGCAAGCATGAAATTAAGAGACCACTTGTTACTTGGGGAGGAAAGCTAAGGCAAATTTGGAAAGATACTAAAGGTTAGGGATGTTACCTTATCAATGGATCTGGGTAGGTTAGTTGTAGGTGTTAACTGAGGGTAGTCTAATGTTAGTTATCAACTGTGAGTAGGCTAGGTGTTGAATGAGGGTAGGATAATAGTAGATATTGGATTTGGGTAGGTTAGTGTTAGATATTGGATTTAGGTAGCTTAGTGTTAGTTATTGAGTGAGGATAGGTTAATGTTAGGTATCAGATGTGGGTAGGTTAGTGTTAGGTGTTAAAGGGGCACTATGGCGAAAAATTATAAAATTTAAAATATGTGCAAACATATAAATAAGAAGTACGTTTTTTACAGAGTAAAATGAGCCATAAATTACTTTTCTCCTATGTTGCTGTCACTTACAATAGGTACTAGAAATCTGACAGAAGTGACAGGCTTTGGACTAGACCATCTCTTCATAGGGGATTCTCAGGGATTTATTTATTTTCAAAAGCACTTAGTGAATGGCAGTTGCTCTGTCCAACTGCCAAAAAAACTGTAGCGAGTAGGGAAGCTGGCCAGCATCATTGTTTAAATCCTTTTTAGGGAATATCTTTCTAAAGAAAAAAAAAGCCCTGCTGAGAAACCCCTATGATGAGATGGACTAGTCCAAAACTTGTCACTTCTGTCAGATTTCTACTACCTACTGTAAGTGACAGCAACATAGGAGAAAAGTAATATATGGCTCATTTTACTCTGGAAAAACATACTTCTTATTTGTCTGCACATATTTTACATTTTACAATTTTTCGCCATAGTGCCCCTTTAAGTGAGAGTATGCTAATGTTAGGTATCGGATATGGGTAGGTTAGTGTTAGGTAATGAGTGAGGGTAGTGAGTTAGGTTAATTAGTTAGGGAGAGTTAGGTAGTATATGAGGTTTGTTTTTCAGAGCGGGTGGGATAGCCACACTCGTTCACTGGTGAAGAGCACACTTAGCTGCTACACTTGTCCATACAGCATCTCAGATTGTGGTCTCCGATTCCTGGTTTTATGTGATATTTATATATTTGTGTGCCTCTGAGGAAGCAGCTTTTGGCCGTGAAACCCGTGTCAGGCAATTTTGGTTCTGTGAAACTGGATCCCTATGTAACTTGTCTACATTTCATGACTGCAATCGAGGAGAATTTGTACTTATGAAGAATAAAGACTGATGCTGTTCCTATAAAACCCCCTAAAAGTCTTTGGACTGTTTTGTTTATTGAAGTTAGTTTTTCGTCAGGCTGTGGCTAGGAGTAGGTTAGCATTGAGTATTGATGATTGATATGAATGGGAACAGAGTCCCAGAGGATCAACAGAGTTCACTGTGTAGCCTGTTCTCAGCAGTCTACAGAGGAATGAAGAGAACTGTATGGAGAGCACTGATCAGGACTGGGAGAGAGGACAGCGCTCACAGGACTGGAGGAGAGACAGGCACAGGACTGGAGGAGAGAGACAGGCACAGGACTGGAGGAGAGACAGGCACAGGACTGGATGAGGGAGGCTGCCAGCAGAGAATGGGAGGGTCGGACAGACAGGTGCAGAACTGGAAAAGGGAGAGAGAGAGGGGGGGGGGGGGGGGAGGGGGCTGTTGAGAGAGAGAGAGAGAGAGAGAGAGAGAGAGAGAGAGAGAGAGAGAGAGAGAGAGAGAATGTACAGGACTGGAGGAGAGAGACAGATAAGCTAAATTATGAGAGACGGACACAGGACTAGAGGAGAGAGACTGCCACATAATGAGAGGCAGATAGGCAGGCACAGGAATGGAGGAGAGAGGCAGTCAGAGAATGAGAGAGATACATAGAGAGAGAAGGAGAGAGAAAGGCACAGGACTGGAGGAAAGAGACAACCAGAGAATGAGAGACAGACAGGACTGGAGGAAAGAGACAGCCAGAGAATGAGAGACAGACAGGACTGGAGGAAAGAGACAGCCAGAGAATGAGAGACAGACAGGACTGGAGGAAAGAGACAGCCAGAGTATGAGAGACAGACAGGCAGGCACAGGACTGGATGAGAGACAGCCAGGGAGAGAGAGAGAGACAGCCAGGCACAGGACTGGAGGAGAGAGACAGACAGAGAATGAGAGAGAGAGACAGACACACACAGGACTGGAGGAGAAAGACAGCTAAGCTTGATGATGAGAGACAGGCAGGCACATGACTGGAGGAGAGAGACAGCCAGGGAATGAGAGACAGACAGGCACAGGACTAGAGGAGACAGACAGACAGGCACAGGAGAGAGAGAGAGACAGGGAATGAAAGAGAGAGATAGACACACACAGGACTGGAGGAGAGAGACAGCCAGGCACAGGACTGGAGGAGAGAGACAGCCAGAGAATGAGAGACAGACATGCACATGACTGGAGGAGAGAGACAGCCAGAGAATGAGAGACAGACAGAACTGGAGGAGAGAGACCGACAGGGAATGAGAGACAGACAGAACTGGAGGAGAGAGACCGACAGGGAATGAGAGGCAGACAGGCACAGGACTGGAAGAGAGAGAGACAGCCAGAGAATGAGAGACAGACAGACACAGGAATGGAGGAGAGAGACAGCCAGGGAATGAGAGACAGACAGGCACAGGACTGGGGGAGAGAGACAGCCAAGGAATGAGAGACAGACAGACACAGGGCTGGATGAGAGAGACAGCCAGAGAATGAGAGACAGACATACACATGAATGGAGGAGTGAGACAGCCAGGGAATGAAAGAGACAGACAGGCACAGGGCTGGATGAGAGAGACAGCCAGAGAATGAGAGACAGACAGACACAGGAATGGAGGAGTGAGACAGCCAGGGAATAAGGGACAGACAGGCACAGGACTGGAGGAGAGAGACAGCCAGGGAATGAAAGAAACAGACAGGCACAGGGCTGGAGGAGAGAGACAGCCAGGGAATGAAACAGACAGACAGGCACAGGACTGGAGGAGAGAGACAGCCAGGGAATGAGAGACATGCAGGCACAGGACTGGAGGAGAGAGACAGCCAAGGAATGAGAGACAGACATGACTGGAGGAGAGAGGCAGACAGGGAATTAGAGACAGACAGGACTGGAGAAGAGAGACAGCCAAGGAATGAGAGACAGACAGACAGACACAGGACTGGAGGAGAGAGACACACAGAGAATGATAGAGACAGACAGGGGAACAGAAAGAAGGCAGAATGGATCAAGTGAGAACATACAAGAAGGTAAGAGAGAAGGGGAGAACTAGAGAACAGGACTATTTACTCTATATTATACAGTCACTGTCAGGAGGGACGGGTGAGTCAGGGGACCCTGGGGCACATTCTATAGGAGGGAGAAGTAGGGCAGAGGGCATGGTGGGGACGATGTGTGCAATAGGGGTGAGCTCATACCTCCAGCACTGATGAGATCACACACTGACTGCCATGCAGCTCGGCACGGACTGCACAGAGCAGGGGACACTGTCTCTGCAGGTGTCTCCTGTGTCCTTGTCACCTCATTCTTCTCTGCTGCTCCTGTACTTTCACTTTCTCTGCCTGTCCTCGGCAGACATTCCTGTCTCCTCAGCTTGCCTGTATAAAGTAAAAAAAACAAATAACAAAAAACACAATCCTCCCTGTAACTAATGAATTACACACAGTGGTGTAACTAATAATCACAGGGCTCCCCTGTGAATTTTGGATGCCACCTCCCCTTCTCCCCCCTCAAAAGAGAGATTGGAAAGGTATGCCAGGCAGGATATAAAAATACAGTATAGATAGACAGGTATCGCTGCCTCCAGTATAGACAGCCAGGTACAGGTGCCCCTATTATAGGTAGCCAGGTATAGATACCCTCAGCATAGGTAGGTGACCCCCAGCCTGGTATAGGTGCCTCCAGTATAGGTATCCTGGTTTACGTGCCCGCTAGAGATGGGCCGAACCTCCGATTTTAGGTGCGCGAACCTTCGCGGAAGGTTTGGTTTGCGGAAAAGTTCGCGAACCGCAATAAACTTCAATCGGGATGCGAACTTTGAAAAATAGAAAAAATTATGCTGGCCACAAAAGTGATGGAAAAGATGTTTCAAGGGGTCTAATACCTGGAGGGGGGCATGGCGGAGTGGGATACATGCCCAAAGTCCCGGGGAAAAATCTGGATGTGACGCAAAGCAGCGTTTTAAGGGCAGAAATCACATTGCAGGCCTAAAGTGCTTTAAAACATCTTGCATGTGTATACACCAATCAGGGAGTGTAATTAGAGTTCTGCTTCACACTGACACACCAAACTCACTGTGTAACGCACCGCAAACAGCTGTTTGCGTAGTGACGGCCGTGCTGGACTGGTGTGCAACATGGCGAGAGTGTAGGCCGTGGCGGTTTTCAAGTCCATATGGTTGCCGGGCTGTGGTAGCTCAATGATAGAACAACAGTGACTGTCCAGCTGATCAAATTTGGTCTGACCATAATGAAGCAACGACCTTATTATCTTTTAGGTGCCACCCCCACCCGAGACACTCAAATAGCAGGCGGTCATTGTTTCATTGTGATACGCAAGCCCCTTCACCGCGGCAAGGTAATGATCACGAAGTGGAATGGGCACATGTACGTGCCTTTGTTTTTTTGTTGCAGCCGCCCGCAGTGCAGCCAGAAAAATTAGGTAGGCATGTACACGCACCAGAAAAATTAGTGTAGTGGCCGCTGCTACAAATTCAGGAATCCGCCTAGAGTCCTGGACCTGTTGGTGGTGGCGGAGAAGGCAAGTGGCATGCAGGCAGAGATGCTGTGTGTGGGGACTGACTTAGTCTTCGGTCGTGCAGTAGCCCTCCATGATCCATTTCTCATTCATTTTGATAAAGGTCAGGTACTGAACACTGTCGTGACTTAGGCGACTTCTCTTCTCAGTGACAATGCCTCCAGCTGCACTGAAGGTCCTTTCTGACAGGACGCTTGCGGCAGGGCAAGAGAGAAGTTGTATGGCAAATTGGGACAGCTCTGGCCACAGGTCAAGCCTGCGCAACCAGTAGTCCAAGGGTTCATCGTCGCTGCTCGCAGTGTCTACATCCACACTCAAGGCCAGGTAGTCGGCTACCTGCCGGTCCAGGCGTTGGTGGAGGGTGGATCCGGAAGGACTATGTCGAGGAGTTGGACTAAAGAATGTCCGCATGTCCGACATTGCAATTGCTGGAGGCCGAATTATAGTGTTTTATAAGTAACTTCAGCTCCGTCTTCTGACAGCGCTGAAGTTACTCCCTGTGCGCCCAAGTCTCCTGCGCTGGAATGAAAGTGTTCGCACGCACCGCCGGTCTCCTCTGTTTACAATGCCTTCCACTCACTTATCAGAGGCCGCAGAACCACCAGCCCCACGCCCAGGCTCCTCCCCCCAGGCCTCCTGGCCGCAATAGCAGCATAGGGGGCGATATACAGGCTGGGAACGCGAAGAATCACTCGCGTTCCCATGCCTGTCGGCCGGTGACAGCCGAACCGGAAGTGTTCGTCGGCGGGTCCTGGACCATCGGAGCGGAGCTGCGAGGGCACCGATCGGCTGCAGGGGGCTGAGGGAAGCCCCAGGTGAGTAAATCTCATTTTTTACCCTTGACTTTAGGTTCACTTTAACCACTTCAGGACCACAGTCTTTTCGCCCCTTAAGGACCAGAGCCTTTTTCTCCATTCAGACCACTGCAGCTTTCACGGTTTAATGCTCGGTCATACAACCTACCACCTAAATGAATTTTACCTCCTTTTCTTGTCACTAATACAGCTTTCTTTTGATGCTATTTGATTGCTGCTGCGAGTTTTACTTTTTATTATATTCATCAAAAAAGACATGAATTTTGTCAAAAAAATGACTTTTTTAACTTTCTGTGCTGACATTTTTCAAATAAAGTAAAATTTCCTATACATTTGAGCGCGAAAGTTATTCTGCTACATGTCTTTGATAAAAAAAAAACCATTCAGTGTATATTTATTGGATTGGGTAAAAGTTATAGCGTTTACAAACTATGGTGCCAAAAGTGAATTTTCCCATTTTCAAGCATCTCTGACTTTTCTGCGCACCTGTCAGGTTTCATGAGGGGCTAAAATTCCAGGATAGTACAAATACCCCCCAAATGACCCCATTTTGGAAAGAAGACATCCCAAAGTATTCAGTGAGAGGCATGGTGAGTTCATAGAAGATTTTATTTTTTGTCACAAGTTAGCGGAAAATGACACTTTGTGACAACAACAACAAAAAAAAAAGTTTCCATTTCTTCTAACTTGCGACAAAAAAAAAATGAAATCTGCCACGGACTCACTATGCTCCTCTCTGAATACCTTGAAGTGTCTACTTTCCAAAATGGGGTCATTTGTGGGGTGTGTTCACTGTCCTGGCATTTTGGGGGGTGCCTAATTGTAAGCACCCCTGTAAAGCCTAAAGATGCTCATTGGACTTTGGGCCCCTTAGCGCAGTTAGGCTGCAAAAAAGTGCCATACATGTGGTATTGCCGTACTCAGGAAAAGTAGTATAATGTGTTTTGGGGTGTATTTTTACACATACCCATGCTGGGTGAGAGAAATATCTCCGTAAATGACAATTTTTTTATTTTTTTTACACACAATTGTCTATTTATAGAGATATTTCTCCCACTCAGCATGGGTATGTGGAAAAATACACCCCAAAACACATTATACTACTTCTCCTGAGTACGGCGATACCACATGTGTGGCACTTTTTTGCACCCTAACTGCGCTAAGGGGCCCAAAGTCCAATGAGTACCTTTAGGATTTCACAGGTCATTTTGAGAAATTTCGTTTCAAGACTACTCCTCACGGTTTAGGGCCCCTAAAATGCCAGGACAGTATAGGAACCCCACAAATTACCCCATTTTAGAAAGAAGACACCCCAAGGTATTCCATTAGGAGTATGGTGAGTTCATAGAAGATTTTTTTTTTTTGTCACAAGTTAGCGGAAATTGATGTTAATTGTTTTTTTTCACAAAGTGTCATTTTCCGCTAACTTGTGACAAAAAATAAAATCTTCTATGAACTCACCATACTCCTAACGGAATACCTTGGGGTGTCTTCTTTCTAAAATGGGGTCATTTGTGGGGTTCCTATACTGCCCTGGCATTTTAGGGGCCCTAAACCGTGAGGAGTAGTCTTGAAACCAAATGTCGCAAAATGACCTGTGAAATCCTAAAGGTACTCATTGGACTTTGGGCCCCTTAGCGCACTTAGGGTGCAAAAAAGTGCCACACATGTGGTACCGCCGTACTCAGGAGAAGTAGTATAATGTGTTTTGGGGTGTATTTTTACACATACAGATGCTGGGTGGGAGAAATATCTCTGTAAATGACAATTATTTGATTTTTTTTACACACAATTGTCCATTTACAGAGAGATTTCTCCCACCCAGCATGGGTATGTATAAAAATACACCGCAAAACACATTATACTACTTCTTCTGAGTACGGCGATACCACATGTGTGACACTTTTTTGCAACCTAGGTGCGCTAAGGGGCCTATTGTCCTATTCACAGGTCATTTTGAGGCATTTGGATTCTAGACTACTCCTCACGGTTTAGGGCCCCTAAAATGCCAGGGCAGTATAGGAACCCCACAAGTGACCCCATTTTAGAAAGAAGACACCCCAAGGTATTCCGTTAGGGGTATGGTGAGTTCATAGAAGATTTTATTTTTTGTCACAAGTTAGTGAAAAATGACACTTTGTGAAAAAAACAATAAAAATCCAATTTCCTCTAACTTTTGACAAAAAATAAAATATTCTATGAACTCATCATACACCTAACAGAATACCTTGGGGTGTCTTCTTTCTAAAATGGGGTCACTTGTGGGGTTCCTATACTGCCCTGGCATTTTACGGGCCCAAAACTGTGAGTAGTCTGGAAACCAAATTTCTCAAAATGACTGTTCAGGGGTATAAGCATCTGCAAATTTTGATGACAGGTGGTCTATGAGGGGGCAAATTTTGTGGAAGCGGTCATAAGCAGGGTGGCCTCTTAGATGACAGGATGTATTGGGCCTGATCTGATGGATAGGAGTGCTAGGGGGTGACAGGAGGTGATTGATGGGTGTCTCAGGGGGCGGTTAGAGGGGAAAATAGATGCAATAAATGCACTGGGGACGTGATCGGAAGGGGGTCTGAGGGGGATCTGAGGGTTTGGCCGAGTGATCAGGAGCCCACACGGGGCAAATTAGGGCCTGATCTGATGGGTAGGTGTGCTAGGGGGTGACAGGAGGTGATTGATGGGTGTCTCAAGGTGTGATTAGAGGGGGGAAATAGATGCAAGCAATGCACTGGCGAGGTGATCAGGGCTGGGGTCTGAGGGCGTTCTGAGGTGTGGGCGGGTGATTGGGTGCCCGCAAGGGGCAGATTAGGGTCTAATCTGATGGGTAACAGTGACAGGTGGTGATAGGGGGTGATTGATGGGTAATTAGTGGGTGTTTAGAGGAGAGAAGATCTGCGGGCGATCTATTGGTGTGGGTGGGTGATCAGATTGCCCGCAAGGGGCAGGTTAGGGGCTGTTTGATGGGTGGCAGTGACAGGGGGTGATTGATGGGTGGCAGTGACAGGGGGTGATTGATGGGTGATTGACAGGTGATCAGTGGGTTATTACAGGGAATAACAGATGTAAATATTGCACGGGCGAATTGATAAGGGGGGGTCTGAGGGCAATCTGAGCGTGTGGGTGGGTGATTGGGTGCCCGCAAGGGGCAGATTAGGGTCTAATCTGATGGGTAACAGTGACAGGTGGTGATAGGGGGTGATTGATGGGTAATTAGTGGGTGTTTAGAGGAGATAAGAGATGTAAACAATGGATTTGGGAGGTGATCTGATGTCGGATCTGCGGGCGATCTATTGGTGTGGGTGGGTGATCAGATTGCCCGCAAGGGGCAGGTTAGGGGCTGTTTGATGGGTGGCAGTGACAGGGGGTGATTGATGGGTGGCAGTGACAGGGGGTGATTGATGGGTGATTGACAGGTGATCAGTGGGTTATTACAGGGAATAACAGATGTAAATATTGCACGGGCGAATTGATAAGGGGGGGTCTGAGGGCAATCTGAGCGTGTGGGCGGGTGATTGGGTGCCCGCAAGGGGCAGATTAGGGTCTAATCTGATGGGTAACAGTGACAGGTGGTGATAGGGGGTGATTGATGGGTAATTAGTGGGTGTTTAGAGGAGATAAGAGATGTAAACAATGGATTTGGGAGGTGATCTGATGTCGGATCTGCGGGCGATCTATTGGTGTGGGTGGGTGATCAGATTGCCCGCAAGGGGCAGGTTAGGGGCTGTTTGATGGGTGGCAGTGACAGGGGGTGATTGATGGGTGGCAGTGACAGGGGGTGATTGATGGGTGATTGACAGGTGATCAGTGGGTTATTACAGGGAATAACAGATGTAAATATTGCACGGGCGAATTGATAAGGGGGGGTCTGAGGGCAATCTGAGCGTGTGGGCGGGTGATTGGGTGCCCGCAAGGGGCAGATTAGGGTCTAATCTGATGGGTAACAGTGACAGGTGGTGATAGGGGGTGATTGATGGGTAATTAGTGGGTGTTTAGAGGAGATAAGAGATGTAAACAATGGATTTGGGAGGTGATCTGATGTCGGATCTGCGGGCGATCTATTGGTGTGGGTGGGTGATCAGATTGCCCGCAAGGGGCAGGTTAGGGGCTGTTTGATGGGTGGCAGTGACAGGGGGTGATTGATGGGTGGCAGTGACAGGGGGTGATTGATGGGTGATTGACAGGTGATCAGTGGGTTATTACAGGGAATAACAGATGTAAATATTGCACGGGCGAATTGATAAGGGGGGGTCTGAGGGCAATCTGAGCGTGTGGGCGGGTGATTGGGTGCCCGCAAGGGGCAGATTAGGGTCTAATCTGATGGGTAACAGTGACAGGTGGTGATAGGGGGTGATTGATGGGTAATTAGTGGGTGTTTAGAGGAGATAAGAGATGTAAACAATGGATTTGGGAGGTGATCTGATGTCGGATCTGCGGGCGATCTATTGGTGTGGGTGGGTGATCAGATTGCCCGCAAGGGGCAGGTTAGGGGCTGATTGATGGGTGGCAGTGACAGGGGGTGATTGACGGGTGATTGACGGGTGATTGACAGGTGATTGACAGGTGATTGACAGGTGATCAGGGGGGATAGATGCATACAGTACACGGGGGGGGGGGGGGTCTGGGGGGGGGTCTGGGGAGAATCTGAGGGGTGGGGGGGTGATCAGGAGGGAGTAGGGGGCAGATTAGGGACTTAAAAATAAAATAGCGTTGACAGATAGTGACAGGGAGTGATTGATGGGTGATTAGGGGGGTGACTGGGTGCAAACAGTGGTCTGGGGGGTGGGCAGGGGGGGGTCTGAGGGGTGCTGTGGGCGATCAGGGGGCAGGGGAGGGGGAAATCAGTGTGCTTGGGTGCAGACTAGGGTGGCTGCAGCCTGCCCTGGTGGTCCCTCGGACACTGGGACCACCAGGGCAGGAGGCAGCCAGTATAATAGGCTTTGTATACATTACAAAGCCTATTATACTTGTTACATGCGGCGATCCGGGTGCTAGTAACCCGCCGGCGCTTCCGAACGGCCGGCGGGTTACAACGAACGGTGGGCGGAGCCAGTCCCCGGCGGCTGATCGCGTCACGAATGACGCGATCGCCGCACAGCCACTCCCGCAGCCGCCCCCGCCGATGGGCGTATTGCGGTCGTTTGGGCCCGGTCTTTGCCGCCGCCCATCGGCTGGGGGCGGTCGTTAAGTGGTTAAACAAAGATCTATTGTAGTGGGAAGGTGTTGATGGTATAGAGGGGTGCATCGGTCACTTTATATTTTATTTTATTTATCTTTATTTTACTTTAACCCTTTTTGTTTATTTACTTTATCTTTTATTTTGTTTGTTGTTTTGAGGAGCCCAGTGCAGCAGGGAGGTATTCTGAGGAGAGTGTATTGAGTGCTACAAATACAACCTAAAGAGTATATAAGATCTTGGAGCAAGGTGAATGTCCTGATTGGACCACCCAACGAACTGTGAACTACTCAGTACCATATTGCAAACTGTCACAAGCTTCCCCAAGGTTTTGCTGAGCAACAGAACTGTAACTTAGTTGCGAGAGACTGAGAATGGATTCAATAGCGGACTGAATTGCTCAGTAGACCAGTCCTATTCCCAGCCCATGCCCAACATCGGTACTGTGGATTGTATATGCTGTAAAGTGGTTGATTGTTGTATGAGAAGACCTATTGTAGCTCACTATAATTTCTGCGTAACTAACCGTTCCCTTCCGCAGCTTTTACCGGTGCCCCGGCAGTGAAGACCAGAAGATTGTGTTATTTGAACTTTGATGTGCAAGGGAAGTGTATTTTGATAGCTAATGATTGATTCGTTTCTACAGTGACCACTGTTAGGTCTTGAATAAATCTTTGATCATTTCATCTGAGTCAGTGTCTGGTAGATTCCACTTAGCCGAGTGCTTGGTGCTCATGGATCAAGCTGGTTACCCCTGTCCTGATGTCTCTTCTCTCCCCCCACTATCTCCTGTCTGGCCTGTTGTAGAATATGGGTTGTGAGTATAACCCCTTCGGTGCAATCTGGCCAAGTCCCCCTGTGTTTAGGCAGCTCCCGGAATACACCACTGTCAATGCAAATACAGAAAAAAAGGGGGGTGCGCTCTAAAACACTGTTGCTGGTAATATAGACAAAAGTCAAGACAGGTCTCACCCATTCACGGTGTGGCTGAACGAAGTGTGCAGCCAAGAAGTGCCTGCGTCCCTCTTGAGTAGCTGGGGACCAAGCTATCCGAACTCCCGCTGTGGATCACGTAATGGACAATGTCACACAGGAAGTGTCGTCACGAGGAGCTAGCCGCCATGGAAACCAGAAGTCCAACCGCTGCTGGATAATGCAAGCGGGCGTGGTCTGGATGTCACGGCGGTGTGTGAGCAAAGAAACAACCGCTGTGGGATTTGCAACTAAAAAAGGCACTGGGCTAGAGGGACTAAAAAATAAACTTTTTATACAAAAGGGCAGACAACGCGTTTCCCAGAGGTTCATCCTCCACTTTCTCAAGTCAAACATGCTTCCTGTGTGACGTTGTCCATTATGCGATCCACAGTGGGAGTTCAGATAGCTCGGTCCCCGACTAGACAAGAGGGGCACAGGCACTTCTGTCTGCCCTGTTGTCTCTTCTCTCCCCAGCACCCCCCTATTAGCCTCTCCCTGCCCTGCTGTCTCACCTCTCCAACACCTTTCCCTCTCATTACCCTCTCACTACAAAGGAATTCTTCCCTCTCTCCAGCACCCCCCACCTTTACCCCCTGTCTGCCCTGCTGTCTCCCCTCTCCCTAGCCCCTACCTCCATTTCCCCTACTTTCCCAGCTTTCTCCCCTCTCTCCAGCACCCCCCTATTACTCCCTGCCTGTTCTGTCGTCTTCCCAGCAACTTTCGCTCTCATCACTCTCTCTCATCACGCTCTGCTCTGTTTTCTTCTCTCTCCCTAGCACCTTTTTCTCCCTATCATTCCCAGCCCTGCCAGCAGCATACCTCTCCCCATCACCTTCCTCACCCACTCTCTGCCTTGCTGCCCCTTCTCTCCCCGCCATCACCTCCCTCTCCCCATTACACCTCCCAGCCCTACTGTCTTTTCCTAGCACCTCTTCCTCTCCATTACATCTCCCAGCCCTGCTGTCTGTTCCTAGCACAACTTACTCCCCATTACATTCATGTTAACCCCTCCTGACCCTACCGTCCCCCCTGCCCTGCTGTCCCCCCTCTACCTGCCCTGCTGTCCCCCCTTTCCCTGGCCTGCTGTCTACCCTCTCCATGCCCTGCTGTCTACCTTCTCCCTGCGCTGCTGTCCCCCCTCTCCCTGCCCTGCTGCCCCTCCTCTCCCTGCTGTCCCTTCCTCTCGCTGCCCTGCTGTCTCCCCTCTCCCTGCCCTGCTGCCCCCCCTCTCCCCGCTGTCCCTCCCTCTCCCTACCCTGCTGTCCCCCCCTCTTCCTGTCCTGCTGTCTCCCCTTTCCCTGCCCTGCTGCCCCCCCCCTCTCCCTGCCCTGCTGCCCCCCCCCCTCTCCCTGCCCTGCTGCCCCCACTCTCCCTGCCCTGCTGTCCCTCCTCTCCCTGCCCTGCTGTCCCTCCTCTCCCTGCCCTGCTGTCCCTCCTCTCCCTGCCCTGCTGCCCCCCCTCTCCCTGCCCTGCTGTCCCTCCTCCCCCTGCCCTGCTGCCCCCCCCTATCCCTGCCCTGCTGTCTCTCCTCTCCCTGCCCTGCTGTCCCCCCCGCCTCTCCCTGCCCTGCTGACCATCCTCTCACTGCCCTTCTGCCCCCCCCTCTCCCAGCCCTGCTGTCCCCCTCTCCCTGCCCTGATGTCTACCCTCTCCCTGCCCTGCTGTCTACCCTCTCCCTGCCCTGCGGTCTACCCTCTCCCAGGACTGCTGTCCCTCCTCTGCCTCCCCTTCCATCTACCCTATCCCTGCCCTGCTGTCTCCCCTCTCCCTGCCCTGCTGTCCACCCTCTCCCTGCCCTGCTGTCCACCCTCTCCCTGCCCTGCTGTCCACCCTCTCCCTGCCCTGCTGTCCACCCTCTCCCTGCCCTGCTGTCCCCCCTTTCCCTGCCCTGCTGTCTACCTTCTCCCTGCGCTGCTGTCCCCCCCCCCCCCTCCCAGCCCTGCTGTCTACCTTATCCCTGCCCTGCTGTCCCCCCTCTCCCTGCCCTGCTGTCCCCCTTCTCCATGCCCTGCTGTCTCTCTTCTCCCCAGCATGTCTTAACCTAGCCATTCACTTACAGATTGCCACCCAATGTGCAAAAATGATCAATCTCTCTCTGATTAGAAGAATCTGATAAGAGAGGGATTGATTTCTACCAAACACAGCATATCATATCATATCAATTTTCAAGATAGATGGATAGATAGATGGATAGATAGATAGATAGATAGATAGATAGATAGATAGATAGCCTGTAAAATAGGAGATAGTCAGGACACAATATAGGAAATAGGTATATAGAAAGGATGTAAAGTAGTAGATTGATTATAAAATAGGAGATAGATAGATAGATAGATAGATAGATAGATAGATAGATAGATAGATAGATAGATAGATAGAGCTGTGGGTGTATAAATAGGCAAATATCTAGACAGCAAGATAGATAGGATATAAAATAAGAGATTGGATGTAAAATGGGATATAGATGATTGATTGATTGATTGATTGATTGATTGAATGATATATAGATAGCTAGGGTATAAAATAGGTGTTTAAATATAAAATAGGAGACAGATAGAAAATGGATATTTAGATAGATAGGCTGTACAATTGGAGATACAATATAAAATATGAGATAGGCGATAGATAGATAGATAGATAGATAGATAGATAGATAGATAGATAAACAGATGGACAGAATATAAAATAGGAGATAGATGACTGATTTATAAATAGACAGGATATGAAATAGTAGAATATAAATAGGAGATGGATAGCTTTATAGATAGATAGATAGATAGATAGATAGATAGATAGATAGATAGATAGATAGATAGATAGATAGATAGCAGAGAATATGAAGTGACAGCAGCAGGGTAGATGAGTGTTGGCAGGACAGGGGGGTCGCCGCTCTCTGGTCAGCGAGGCACAGGCAGTTCTGTAGCACAGGGTGTAATCTCTCTCTCACTCTCTCTCCGCTTCCATCTGAATGCTGGAGATGTCAGTTCTTCTCTAGGGTGGCAGCTTCTGCCTCTCTGTATTGCACAGATCATTACCCCCTGTGCCCTCTGCTCACTTCTCTATCCAGGGGAATGTCCTCTGGGGTACCTGGACTCAGCGCAGCCCCCCCCCCCCCAGTTCTACATCATGGATTATGTGCTTATAGAGGATCATTCCTTTCTGTCTGCCTTTCATTCTATATAAGAAAACAGAATGAAGAATTTTGGTAAAGGTTCACCTATCTTTCTGTCTATATCCATCACCCAATTACCTGTCTATGCCTCAATCAATGCCTAAAAACTGTCTGTGTGTAGAAGGAAAAAAGACAGAAAAAAAGAGGATGAAAGATAAAAAAATAAACCACATCTGTCCATCAGTTCATCCATATCTATCTATCTATCTATCTATCTATCTATCTATCTATCTATCTATCTATCTATCTATCATCTCTCTCTCTCTCTTTCTTTCTGTTCATACATCCATAGCTCTGTCTATCTATCTATCTATCTATCTATCTATCTATCTATCTATCTATCTATCTATCTATCTCTTTTTTTCTTTTCATACATCCATAGCTCTGTCTATCTATTGCTCTATCTGTCTATCTTCATTGATAGATCTATCTATCTATCTATCTATCTATCTATCTATCTATCTATCTATCTATCGATTGATCGATCGATCTGAAAAAAAGAGGATGAAAGATTAAAAAAACAAAACACATCTGTCTATCAGTTCATCCATATCTATCTATCTATCTATCTATCTATCTATCTATCTATCTATCTATCTATCTATCTATCTACTAGATACAGTATTTATCTATGTATACACCCACAGCTCTATCTAGCTATCTAGTTATACATCCATAGATCTATCTATCAATCTATCTATTTTATCAATCGTTCTATGTATACATCCATAGCTCTGTCTATCTATCGCTCTATCTGTCTATCTATCTTCATCCATAGCTCCATCTATCTGTCTGTCTATTGATCTATCTATCGATCTATCTACTCATTTATCTATCTACTAGATATTTGTCTATGCATACATCCACAGCTCTATCTATCTATCTATCTATCTATCTATCTATCTATCTATCTATCTATCTATCTACCTATCCATCCATCCATAGCAGTTTATATCTATATATTGCTCTGTCTATCTAACTAACTGTCTACCTGTCTGTCTGTCTATTATTTCTAGACTATCTATGTATTCTAAGCTTTTCATCCATCCCTATCAACTGCTGGATCCATCTATCACTATCAACTGCTGGATCCATCCATCCATCCCTACCAACTGCTGGATCCAGCTATCCGTATCAACTGCTGGATCCATCTATCCATATCAACTGCTGGATCCATCTATCCCTACCAACTGCTGGATCCAGCTATCCCTATCAACTGCTGGATCCATCTATCCATATCAACTGCTGGATCCATCTATCCCTACCAACTGCTGGATCCAGCTATCCCTATCAACTGCTGGATCCAGCTATCCCTATCAACTGCTGGATCCATCCATCCCTACCAACTGCTGGATCCATCCATCCCTACCAACTGCTGGATGCAGCTATCCCTATCAACTGCTGGATCCATCTATCCCTATCAACTGCTGGATCCATCTATCACTATCAACTGCTGGATCCATCCATCCCTACCAACTTCTGGATCCATCCACCCCTATCAACTGCTGGATCCATAAATCCATCCATAGATGATCTATCATCATCCCTAAATCATGAATCTGTGGAATAGAATTCCAGATTCCTCTGGCCATTCCCCAAACCAATACTAACTTCACCTCTTTCTAATTCTGAAATAAGAGAAAAAAAAATTAACATCATCCCAATGAATAAATGATATCATAAATTCATATCATCCCTGTATCACCTGGCATGTAACATGCCACAGGTAATATATTACATAACCCCCCTCCCCCATTTAGACACCTACACACATGTAGATAATGCCTATCTTATTTACTCACAGAGTCACAGAAGAACAGTCCATATTTGGGAAAGTCCACTTTTCTGGGCTTTGTTGCAATCTGCTTAATTTTTTTTCCGAGCCATGTAACACAATAGCTTATTACAGTGAAATCAGCATGTATTGTATTGTAGCGCTGCCCAGCTGCACAGAGTTGTCACTGAGGCTCCCTTGACTCCGCCCACACCCTTTCTTTATAAGGCGTCGGTGTGCTGCAGAGGAATCATAGATCAGAGAGGAGCTCACACTGCAACTTGCTCTGAGAACTTTGGATTATTCTATTCCCTGCCTGCAAGAAAACTCTTTTTTTGGACTAAACCATTCTCAACAGGTACGCACACTTTCCAAACTTTTTATCTGACTACTACTTTGTACAGTAGATCATGCATCAATTTATTATTATTTAAGAATCCTAATTCTTGCTGGTTATTCTGCAGTAGAGACAGGCATTTTCACTTACAATAAAAGCAGTGGTAAATTGCCTTGCACCAAACTGAGCAATTTTGTATAGCATTTTTGTTCCTGGGCTGCAAAAATTTAAAAAATGCACTGCTTAGATGATTGAGATCATGCAATAGTTTATTATTCTGCACTTTTGGTGCAAAGTCCCCCAGAAGTGGTTTCTACCGGTGTTTTGGGACTTTTGTCAGATTTGGGTGTTTGCTTAGCTGATAAAATTGCAAAGTCAACAAGAAGTAAAATGAGGGCGGGAGTTAAAAAAAAACTGAAAAAAAAAAATACTTGGATGAGTTTTAGGATGATTTCAGTCTGTGCCTCTGACAGCTCCTCTAAATAGCTCATTTTTGTGTTCCTCCACCAGGAGTCTGTCCAGAATGGAGTTGGCTTACGTCTTAGTCCTGCTCATCAGTTTCCTGACCTTCTTCGGCACTGTAGCGGCTGATTTGGAGAACGATCTAGGAGACAGAATACGGTAAGTTAAAAAAAAAGTTAGAAGAATAAAAAAAAGTTAACAAGAACTTTTCTCTGAAACTCTTTGGTTGTCCGAAACCCA
Organism: Hyperolius riggenbachi; assembly: GCF_040937935.1. Classification (NCBI taxonomy): domain Eukaryota; kingdom Metazoa; phylum Chordata; class Amphibia; order Anura; family Hyperoliidae; genus Hyperolius; species Hyperolius riggenbachi. Next base: position 220,376,451 of record NC_090656.1, read on the forward strand.
CCAGATATCTAACCTGAGCTATTCTATTTTTTTGTGCGCTTGCAGGTGGAATTTAATTGGGATGAATCGAATAAAGAGAGATTTGACAGCACACTTGCAACTGCCGAATGATGCAATGGCTCAATCTGCTTTCGTCAAAACAGAAGACACTAAGGACTCCGTAGTGCCACAGAGCAGGTGAATATTTATACCAGTATTTTATCGTATTGCAGTGTTTTTATGTTTTTAATGTATACAGTAGAATCTCATTATAGTAAACTCTGATATAGTAAACCTCTGGCTATAGTAACCTCAGTCTCCAAGTCCTGAATATGCACCTGTATAAATATACAATATATGACAAATCCTGATATAGTAAACTTCTGATATAGTAAACTACTTGGCCAGATACCTTGAGGATTACTATTAAGGGATTCTACTGTCTCTGAGGGTTAGCAGCAAGGATCTTTATTGTCTAGCTATAGAAGCAGTTTTTTGTTTGAGATATTTGGTGACTCTAGAGTTACAGTGACAATAAAGGCATATACAATTTCCGTGTGCTATTATAATACAGGCACAGGTGCATGCTTCACAGAATAGTCTTAAGATCAAGCATGCACAGATAGCGGGTGGTCAGGAATGAGATAACGCATGGGCAGCCTTTGGCATGGTGATGATTGCAGAACTACAAGTACGTGCTTGCCCCGACACTTGGAGATTTGCAATTGTTGGCACGTCAAAGTTTGCCACTATAGAGATTATTATGCAAGAGTGCCAGTCAGCTAATGTTGGTGTTTTTTTCTTCATCTACCAGCAACAACATCCATATCCGTGTGAAGCGATACCGTCACAGCTTCAGCAACTACCCACAGATTACTTCCAGGGGCTGCAACTTTGGCACTTGCATTGTTCACAAGCTCGCTAACCAGATCTACCAGTACAACGACAAAGACAAGGACAGTACGGCCCCGGCCAGGAAAATAAGCTCACAGGGCTACGGCCGGAGGAGAAGGTCTGTTCCCGAGAGGAAACTTCTTCTCCCTGTGGTGGATGGAAAAGTTCAACCTTGGTGGGTCAGCACGAGAAGCAGCGATGCTGCCACCGAACAGCTCTTAGAAGTTAATGGTGCATCCATGCGGCAACAAGGAAGCGTGCCAAAGACCAAAGGCAAGCTGTGGCAGACCTTACTGAGGACTTAAACCACAGACTCAACAAGTGGAGGTTTATTTTGATAAGAATGAAGGGCAAAAAAAAGAAAGGTTTTCCTTTCTGTGGTCCATGGTATCCCTCATCGCAAGCGTAGTGAAGCTTTAGACCAGACTGGAGAGAGGATATAAGGACATGGCCATTGCCGAAGAGGTGTTGTGATAAGCATGGAGGTCAGGGTTACAGTCTTTGAGGTTCTCTCGTCTTTGTGAAGTTGGAGAGACTGTTAATCCCTCTGGGCCGATGTAGGATGTACAATTTTGCACTTGTAAGGACTTTTGCATAAGTGAGCACTGATAGACTATACCAAAAATAAAACATAAAAACAAAAAACTTGATGGGGCTAATGTGTGTTTCAGAAGCTTGGGAGCTTCCAGGATGACCAGTTTTGTTCAAGGACTCATCATCCCAACATAGAGTCACAAGTTTGACCCTGAGCTAGGATCCGGAGCTGGAGAAGGTGCTGCAAACATTTTCTTGTATGTGTCATTTGGGGGTCTCCCTATGGGCTCCAGAACTAACCGACCTCATCAAGGGACAAGCAAGTCCCGCTAGTCAACCACTTCTGATTGTCAGAGAAGCACATAACAACCATCGCTGAAGGCTTTCCTGGCAAACAAGGGTTAACTCCCCAAAACGTTCCCCTTCCCCAACCCTGCCTTATCACTGCCAATGGACTTGTTACAGTGGACTCTAGAAACCCCTTTGAAGGACAGTCCCCAGGACTTCTCCCCAGGTTCTTAGTGAGCCATATATAATACTTGAAGTTAAAACCTTAAGTGCAATCAAAGTTATTTTTGTGTGTTGTCCATGACAAAGATAACCGTCACTATTTATTTGCTACTGTTTTATGTTTGTATTGTCCAAAGAAGAAGTTATTTTTTTACTTGAGTTTATTATAAATTTATAAATATATAAGTATATATATATATATATATATATGAGGGCATTGTATCTATTTTATGAAGATATCGTCCATTGTGATGTTTTATTTGCATTCCTGTTTTTATCGAGAGTCATTATATGTTACATTTTATTCTAACCTGCAAGAGGGTTACTCTGAACTATAATAAAAACAAAAAATTCACCTTATACCTATGTGTTGTTTCCTCGTCATTTGCGGCTAATGTGGTCATAGCCTGGCTGATTCACAGGCAGCCTGGCTTTCATAGGTTGAACTATGTATACATCCACCTGTTATCTAGATAATATAGGTCATAATTTAGGAGATAAGCTAGCACTAGTCTCTGACTTGCAAGCAAAGGTCTAAAGTGCCAGCAGGGGTCGTAAAGTTGAAAATATTATAGCGTTATGTGAGCAATCCAAAAAAGCCTACATTACCCAATCAGAATCCATCTTAGTACTGGTCTGACTGAAGTAAAGAGAATTCTGATTGGTTGATGTGGGACGACGCTTGGTTGTCCATGCAATGTCAAAGCAGTAGAGAGTAGTACGGTGTTAACCATCAGTAAAAGCAGGAAGTTTTGAGTGAGGATGATACCATTTATTGGCTAACTTAGAAGAAAACAAAAAGTCGGACATTGAAAACTTTTTGTTTTCCTTGAAGTTAGATATAAATGGCATCATCCTGATTTAAAACTTCTTGCATAGTCAAAACTACTACAATATTTGCATTGGCTTTAAGATCTAGAATTTCACCCAAAAATATGGGGCGTATGCGCTAAACTGCGCTACGCAGGATTACGTGCATAAGTCTTAATGCTCAATGAGCAGAGCGTAATGCATTGCATGCAATGTATCGTATCCTGCTCTACTCATCCTATAGTAAGACTTTACACATGTTGTTCTGCTTAACGCAGTTTACTGCGTATATAAACTTTCAACTATACACACTGCAGTAATTAAGTGTTAGGTGTGATTAGCTGTTGTGGATGTGATTTTTGTGCCAATTTCTACCAGCAATAAAGCATTTGCTAAATGAATAAATAGACAGGTATTAAAAGAATGTGTTTCCCCAGCCCATACATACAAGCTAAATGCAGCTCTAAACAGTTCCAATAGTACAAATGAACACAAATGCAATAAAAAAATGATCCCAAAATTGTCAAACTGTTGCCTAAGAGCTCCCTCTAGTGAAGAACTTGTGAAACTGATTTCTGGACACACAGACGATGGTTTTAGCTGCATTATCAGTCTGATCGTCATGCTCTTGACCCTGAGGGCCCTTTTCCACTAGCAATCGCTAGCGTTCACGCTGAACGCTAACGATTGCTGAATCGCAAAATGCAGGAAAGTTCCGGCGATTGCGTTCACGGTTTTGCTATGCTGTAGTGTGCATAGCAAAATCGCGGCAAATATCGCTCCACAGCGCGATCGCGTTTGAGCCAAAAACGAATCGCGGTAGTGGAAATAACCTACCGCGATTCCTATGTTATTTAGCAAACCGTACCGATTTAAAAAATTACTAGCGGTTTGTGATTTTGCGATTCAGCATCGCAAACGCCGCTAGTGGAAAAGGGCCCTGATGAATGGAAGCGATTCTCACATACAGCACTTGACAAAGAAGAATTACTGTAGTTCCCTGCACGATAATCATGTGAAACATTCTTCTTCCACTAACACTTTAGTGTACTAGGCATTGTTGTTATTATTATAATTATTATTGATTTATAAAGCTAAAATGCTGGCATTACCGATTTTAACCTTGTTTTAAAATTCTGGCATATTACTCATCCTTAGTCCTTAGCAGAAAGTCTAGAAGCAGCCCTGGGCAAGCATTGTAAATAAGCAAGAAAGGAAAAATGTTAAAAAACCATTTCCAGAGAGCTCTGCACACAGTGGAGTGAGTTTACTATTATAATCGGTACAGATTAACAGCTTATACTGTATGTACTGGAGGTAGCAGAGATCAGCACATGCTGCAGCTGGTCTACTCACAGTACAGACACAGTGTAACAGCTTATACTGTACATGCTGGAGGTAGCAGAGAGCAGCACACACTGCAGCTAGTTTACTGTCAGTACAGGCACAGAGTAACAGTTTATATTGTACTCACTAATGCTGAATACACACCATGCGTTTCCGCGTCAAATGCGTCCGTCGATACGCGTCGATTCGATTATTTCCGAGCATTTCCGAAAGCATTTCGGTGATTTTTAGGTCGATTGCCATGTAAAGTATGGCAAATCGACCTAACGATCCATCGATGCTTCAATCGGACATGTCGGAAATAATCAAATCGATGCGTATCGACGGACACATCGAACACGGAAACGCATGGTGTGTATCCAGCATAAGAGTACCAGAGATCTGCACACACTGCAGCAAATTTACTAATAGTATATGCACAGCGTAACAGCTTATATTTTACATACTGGCGGAAGCAGAGATCAGCACAGACTGCAGCTAGTGTAATATCAACATGGGCACAGAGTAACAGCTTATACTGTACATACAGGTGATAGCAGAGAGCAGCACACACTGTAGCTAGTTTACTATCAGTACAAGCGCAGAGGAACAGCTCATACTAAGCACAGATGTGACATGTCGGTATTATAAAATGGGGCTAAAGTCATCGCATTACTGATTAGCACCATTTTAAAGGACAACTGAAGCTAGAGGGATATGGAGGCTGCCATATATGTTTCCTTTTAAGAAATACCAGTTGCCTGGTTGTCCTGCTAATCCTTAGCCTCTAATACTTTTAGTCATAGCCCTTGAACAAGAATGCAGCATATGACAAGATTAGCTGCATGCTTGTTACTGGTGTTACTCAGACATACTGCAGCCAAATAGACCAGCAGGGCTGCCAGGCAACCAGTATTGTTTAAAAGGAAATAAATATGGCAGCCTCCATATTCTTCTCACTTCAGTTGTCCTTTAATCTCACTAAAGTTTAAGCGCATTAACACACAAAGATACATTTGTTAAAATCATGTCTAGTGACATAACTGCAATGCTCCAATCCTTGAAAAGAAAACAAGCATATTGTTTAATAAAGGCAGAGTATAATTTGCCTTCTTAAAACAGAAGGTATTTGCGATGGATAAAGCAGCGTTAAGTAAGCAACTGTGGTTTCCCATGATGCATCACTCACTCTCGGACCCGCCGCCCACCCCCTCCCCAAAAAAGGATTTGTGAGCAAATGAGAATATAACTTTTCTGCTGAATTCAACAAGCCTCTATCATTGTAAGAGCAAAGTCCCCAGACCTGGTGATGGGTCACTAAAGGTCCGTACACACGCCGGACTGGAGGCAACGACGGGTCCGTCGTCACCTCCCGCTGGGTGGGCATTCCAGCGACAGTCCGGCGTGTGTAGTCTGTCGGCGGACTGATACGGCTGTTTCTGAGCGATCCGCCGGGCAGATTGCTCAGAAACAGCCGTATCAGTCTGTAGACAGACTGTACACACGGCGGACTGTCGCTGGAACGCCCACCCAGCGGGAGGTGACGACGGACCCGTCGTTGCCTCCAGTCCGGCGTATGTACGGACCTTAAGCCTCACTGTCCTCTTGATGGCACTGCAGCAAAACTAGGCCTTTATTGTACTCCAACAATTTGTCAATCACTCCAGCAGGTGGAGCTCTAAATAAACATGATGGTTTCATTTGTGTTAATAGTTTCATGATTAAAAACAACCCCAAACAACTTTTTGTAAGATTCTAGGGAATATTGATAGGAGGTACAGATGGGCCTATACAGTTCCCTGGTGTCTAGTGGTCCTCCCTCCCCTATACAGTTCCCTAGTGTCTAGAGGCCCCTTACCCTCCCCTATACAGTTCCCTAGTGTTTAGTGCTTTCCCCCTACCTCCCCTATATGGCTTACCTAGTGTTTTAGGGCTTCACCTCCAATATAGCTTCCCTGGGGGTCTAGAGTGGGCCAAACATAATGGAAAGTGGGTAAACCACTTGAGGACCAAATTTAATGGCTCTGAGGGCCAGATTTGGCCCACGGGACGGAGTTTGACATGTATGGCCTAGACCAAGCTTTAACCTTTATTCCTTTAACTTTAAGGCCCACCCTAAGAGTGAAGGCTTGGACACATAGCCTCACTACCCATGGGGAAGTGTGCCTAAAAGAATGTAAACAGGTATAAACAAAACCCGCACACACCCAAACAAAGCATACAAATGGAAAATAACTAAAGTAGCATTTATTACGGTGTAAGTAAAACTCGACAAAATGTTAGAACTTGATACTTGATAGTAAATTATGTTTAGCAATTAGGATGCCTTAGAGATGTCCCAATTTCCGCTAGAGTTGCCAAGGCTTGCGGCCAGTGAATAGCCTTGCTGGTGCTGGGCTCTGCGGCCCAAAAATTGGCGGGCAAACCGCAATACATTGTAAACTGCACAATGCTCGACTCTTCTGGTGTTTTCTGTTAAGAGAGGTCTTGTAATGCCAGAGTCCCCATCCAAGAGCAAAGGATTGTGCAATCGGCAGTACATGGGATCAGTGTAACCCAATGCTAAATCTTTGTCCTGGCTCACTGCAATGTTATTTTATCTAGAGCGGGGGGATAGGAGGACCAGCTGCGGAGGACATTGCTGAGCAAAGGTGGTGCTCTGTCGCCACCTGCAGGAGACGTAAACCAATGCAACGGACAATAATCTAATGCAATACAAAGCTATTCCTACGGTGGTTTCACAATGAATGCAGTGCGGTGGGTTGCGCAGGAGAATCGTACAGCATGCTGGGCGTTTATGAGGCCAAATGTACATTTACAGTGGTACCGAAGTATAATTACATTGTACTGTACAGGACCGGAGCTACCATAGGAAAAAATGGGCAATTGCCCCAGGGCCCCAGAGCCTGTAGGGGCCCCTAAGGTGTCCCTCCCCATCTTAACTGTTGCTCCCCAGGGACTCTGCAGAGTCTGTTAAGTTTGGAGGGGATTGGGGGAGGGTCAGCAGCCAGCTCAGGGGCCCAGGAGGAAAATGTGGCTGCAACAAAGGGCCTCTAATGACGCTTTTTGGTCAGGGGGTGTCTGTTGGGGGGCCCCAGGCTAACTTTGCCCTAGGGCCCAATTGTTACTTGAACCGGCCCTGGTACTGTATGCGTTTACCACATAGAAGCATCACACGTCGTATAGTAGAATTTCTGACTTTTCGGTTGCATTGTGATGGTATCACACAGCGTGAAAGGAACGTTAAGCTGGCCACTAATGGTCCAATTTTTAGCGAAAAATCGTTCGAGCGATCAGAAATTCTGATCGGATTGGTTGTAAATAATCTCCATTGGTGGACACAATCGATTATGAACGAGTGAAAAAAATGTCGCCCGAATGAATTTTCGTCGAACGAAAATTTGTATTTTCTTGGTGGTCGTGATAGATAGGAAGCAATGATTGGTTAGTTGATGGTGTAGTGAACGATTTTTCGTCCGATCAGAATTTCTGATCGCTTGAACGATATTTCACTAGAAATTGGACCGTTAGTGGCCAGCTTTAGTTAAATGACCACTATTGCGAAAAAAAAGTAGGCAGTTAAAATCTGACAGAACCAACAGGTTTTGGGCCAGTCCATCTTCTCATGGTTTTCAACAGCATTTCCTAAACAGCAGTTACAATGTCTAGCTGACAAAATAGTGTGCAAGTATGTAGAGAGGCTGGCTGGTATCTTACTATTTTGGCAGTTAAACTGCTGTTCAGGAAATGCTGTTGAAAACAAAAAACCCTGAGAATCCCCCATGAGGAGATGGACTGGCCCAAAACCTGTCGGTTCTGTCAGATTTTAACTGCTTTTTTCGTGATAGTGGCTCTTTAATAAGAATATACTGTATATAGCGTCAACGCAATGCTTTTACAGAGTATATATAGTCTTGTCACCAACTGTCCCTCAGAGGAGCTCACCATCTAATCCCTACCATAGTCACATGTCTATCACCGTCTAGGACCAATTTTAGGGGGGGCAGAAAAAAAAGTTTGCCTCTTGTATTTGCTTTGATCTTTCGCTTGTCTGTTTAAATAGTACTGAATCTGATTGTAGCTTTTTTTGTCCCTTGGCGTATAGAAAGGATAAGGGGACATGATCTGCATATTTAGGAAGGTGTTCTTTACAGTAGGAGTGGTTAAAATGTGAAATATTTGACCACAGGAAGTACCCTAGATATGACAAATGACAAAGGAGGCTTGGTTTTTCTTTCTTTGAAGAACCTCCACAGATATAGTGGTACTTGTAAGAAACAAAAAAACACAGGGAGACCAGGAGCCCAGTCTGGTATATTATTGTTGTCATACCAGAAGAAATGTGTAGATAAAGGTAATATACTCACAAGGTTGGGTTGCTCAGAAAGCAACCACTCATCAAGTATGTGGGGAGGTGCCATTCCCACTCGGCCTTGATCCTGGCGAAAAGGTTGGTCGCAGCTCCAAATAAAAAGTCAACACACTTGAAGGCCTTCCAAGAGTGTCGGGTTTTCTGTTGGGGGGCCCCTGGGTTAATTTGGCCTTAGTGCCAGCCACATGGTTACTAGAACCGGCCCTGGTAACGCTAATATGAAGATGAAGGAATTAGGTTTAATCAGGCTGAGGGCTGGAGATGCGGATCAGCTTGCCTGTGTGTACTGTTTACAAACAACATGGCTGCTGTCATTGTATCACAGGAAGAAATAATCATAAACTGTCTAAGATGTCTGCAGCTAGATTTGCTGTGTAAACTATCTAAACTTTAGATAAGATATAGTTAGTTTTTCATCTCGAATTTAGTAAATATCTTTTAAAAAGAAAAATTCGGAAAACGAAATAATTAGGGTTAATGGAGGTGATGATTGCTGGAACTTGTTATTACACAAGAGTAAAGCAAGTAACAGAACTTCTCAAACATCACGTGCTGTCATTGTCAATGTTGCAATGGACTATTTAATCAGCTTGGTTATCAACATTTCCACTCTTTATTTAGTCTCAGTATCTGACATCAATTTGTTGTAACGTGCTGAACAACATGTTGGTCCAGCAGTAGGGATTAATCGTCACAAAGTCCTTGGCAAAAAGAGCTGGCAATCTAATCTTCCTTTGAGGAATGTGCATGGATAAGGTGACAGCCTCAAGGTCATCATAACCTGCAACTTTTCCTCCAGATTCCATGTTCAGTGACCCGCTATCAGCATCGCGACAGACGGTAGAGTGGTGAGGTTATCGGAAGTATTTACATGTGTACGCAACAGCTGGTAATGCCATGATAAGATATTATAGTGTACACACTGCTGGGACGTGGACTGACAATCACAGCTCAAGTGAGGATCTGTTAACTGTGACATTGTACTGCAGAGAAAGAAATCAACCAATGGGAATCATGGTGTTCAAGGGTGCAACTACTGTGAGAGGTCCCTAATTACTTCCCTCCTTCCAATAAAGGGTCCATCCTTCAGATCAGGTGGTTTTGTGGCTACACTTGTTATGGGGGTGAAGATCCTGAGAGCCACACTTGTTACATGACCCTTGTGAGATGGGCCCCAAGGCTATGAGGGTCGCCAAGGGGAGGCAAGGGAAGGGGTGTGAACTTTACGGGGCCCCAAAGTTTTGCTGGGGGCCCCCATGATTTGTACTTACACCACTGATGGTGTTGCTGTGAATTATGGAATGACTTCCTCCAGGTTTTCATAAACGCTACCCCTAAAACATGGGTGTTCATTGGGCAGATTGCAATCTACCGGTATATCAAAAAAGGACTGCATGGTAGATCCCGACCATACTACATTTTTCATTCTGTACATACAATTGTGCACCTAAAATTGTACATGGGTAGATCATTTTGACTTGCTTAGTTTTTAAAGTAACTCAGAAGCCGAAAAAGCGTGGGCACCTTTGCCCTAAAATATCCTTTAGACCAGAGGTGCCCACACTTTTTCGGCTCGCGAGCTACTTTAAAATTTGCGGAGTCTAGGAGATCTACCAACCTCCCCCCCCCCCCCCCCCTCACCCATCATGAACAGGTACAAGTGCCTCCAGTATAGGTAGCTAAGTATAGGTCCCTTTAGCATAGGTAGCTGGGTGCAGGTCCATTTAGCATAGGTAGCTGGGTGCTGGTCCCTTTAGCATAGGTAGCTGGGTGCTGGTCCCTTTAGCATAGGTAGCTGGGTGCAGGTCCCTTTAGCATAGGTAGCTGGGTGCAGGTCCCTTTAGCATAGGTAGCTGGGTGCAAGTCCCTTTAGCATAGGTAGCTGGGGGCAAGTCCCTTTAGCATAGGTAGCTGGGTGCTGGTCCCTTTAGCATAGGTAGCTGGGTGCAGGTCCCTTTAGCATAGGTAGCTGGGTGCAGGTCCATTTAGCATAGGTAGCTGGGTGCAGGTCCCTTTAGCATAGGTAGCTGGGTGCAGGTCCTTTTAGCATAGGTAGCTGGGTACTGGTCCCTTTAGCATAGGTAGCTGGGTACTGGTCCCTTTAGCATAGGTAGCTGGGTGCAGGTCCATTTAGCATAGGTAGCTGGGTATGGGTCCCTTTAGCATAGGTAGCTGGGTGCAGGTCCCTTTAACATAGGTAGGTAGGGATGGGTGCTCGGGTGCTTAACCTTCCTGGCGGTAAGCCCGAACTGAGTTCGGGCTATGCCGCCGGAAGGCACCGCTCAGGCCCCGCTGGGCCGATTTGCATAATTTTTTTTTTGCTGCACGCAGCTAGCACTTTGCTAGCTGCGTGCAGTGCCCGATCGCCGCCGCTACCCGCCGATCCGCCGCAATTCCTCTCGCCGCGGCCGCCCCCCCCCCCAGACCCCGTGCGCTGCCTGGCCAATCAGTGCCAGGCAGCGCTATGGGGCAGATCGGAGTCCCCTCTGACGTCACGACGTCGATGACGTCGGTGACGTCATCCCGCCCGTCGCCATGGCGACGGGGGAAGCCCTCCAGGAGATCCCGTTCTTTGAACGGGATCTCCGGATCTCCGATCGCCGGCGGCGATCGGAGGGGCTGGGGGGATGCCGCTGAGCAGCGGCTATCATGTAGCGAGACTTTGTCTCGCTACATGAAAAAAAAAAAAAAAATTAAAAAAAAAAGATTTGCTGCCCCCTGGCGATTTTTTTGCAAACCGCCAGGAGGGTTAATCACTTACCTCCCTCCAGCTGCGGCGGCGGTGTCTGGTCTCCACTCTTTCAGCTGCAGGGAATCGCATGTTGGCGGCTGAAGGAGCGCTCCAGCGGGCAGCGTGATTGAGTGAGTCGTGCATGTGTGTGTATGTATTGTGCCTGGCACCGCCCCCAGCCATGACGTCGTGTCATGGCAGAACCGCCCCTGGCCTCTTTTCAGCTGCACCTCCTCTCTCCTCCCCTGCTTCCTATTGGCCAGCGGCCGGTAGCAGAATTTGATGGGACAGCTGCCGGCCGCAAAATGTTGTGAGATTGTCAACAATCTTGCCTGTATTAAGTTTTGAAGTGACAGTTTGCATTTTGGCCACTAGATGCCGCCTGTATAAAAGTTGTAACCTAATCCTGCTGAAGTATGAACAAGCATGAGAGGTGGGGCCTGGCAGCTCTAGAGAGACCAGGAAGAAAAGACAGAGAGAGAGACATGGTTGTTTTTGTGGAGAGCTGTCTGTGAAAAGGACAATCTGGATCCATCCAAGCTGCAGAGAGGCTGATCACTGTTTACTCCTTGAATGCTGCTTGCTGGAGTGGAGATTGTTCCCGGTTAGCTGCCTTGAGCTTAGGATTCTACGACAGCTACCCATCAAGGCTGCAGGCCTGAGGCTGTCCTAAAGAGAGGCATCTGCTGATACCAAGTAGGAACAAGTCAGTGAACCTGGGTTCTTGTGTTTTCATTAAACTGTTTTTTTTAGTAGTATGGTACCTGAAGAAACTGAGACTTAGGCCTGCTTTAGGTAGATAGTTAGAAACAGTTTTTTTTTAGCAGGTGACACTGGGTTGATACTGCAGTGCAGCAAGACTTGAGGCTCTGCTGTTACCGCCAAACGACTAGGGCTGATCCTGCAGTTCAGCACGACTTGTTGGCTCTGCTGTGTCTGCTAATGGCTAAGGGTGATCCTGCAGTTCAGCATGACTTGTTGGCTCTGCTGTGTCTGCTAATGGCTAAGGGTGATTCTGCAGCTCAGCACGACTTGGAGGCTCTGCTGTAAACTGCCATCAGGTAGAGGTGTCCTGTTGGACAGAAGTGGGGACTCTGGGGTATAGGGTACCCTGTGTATTGCAAATCTTGTTATGTTTGTAACTGTTCCTGTTAATACTTTCCAGTAAAGACATTTTTGGTTGCACTAAGCTGGTGTCTGTGTCGCCTTCCTTGTTCCAAGACTTCGTTGTATCCTGGGGTTACCCCTCGGTACACAGTCTTACAATGGGATGGGGTGAAGCGGGCGCGATCTACAAAATAGGCGGGCGCGATCTACCGGTAGATCGTGATCGACCCATTGGGCACCGATGCTTTAGACCCACAATAATCTCATCATAACCCCTACATTTTGCACCTTGAGATGCTTGTTACTTGGGAGGAAAGCTATGGTAAATTTGGATGAGATACTAAATGAAAGAGATGTCAGTTTACCAACAAAGATCAGGATAGTTAGAGCTATAGTCCTCCCAGTAGTGACGTATGGCTGTGAAAGCTGGGCTTAAAATAAGGCCATGCATGGAAAAATTGATGCTTTTGAATTGTGGGTGTGGAGAAAGCTACTTCGAGTTCCCTGGACTGCCAGAAGATCTAACCAATCAATACTTACAGAAATAAAAAAAAAAAAGTCAGAGTGTTCACTGGAAGGGCTGATACTACTTATTTACTTTGTACAGCACCACTTACTTTGAACAGCACCACTTACTTTGTACTGCGTCATGGAATATGTTGGCGCTTTATAAATGAATGATAAAAATAGTAATAAAACTCAAATACGTTGGACACATAATGAGAAGACTGGATTCTTTGGACAAATCCTTCATGCTTGGAAATACTGAGGGTAGAAGAAGAAGCGGACAGCAGACGCTAAGGTGGATAGACAGTTGCTATGAACGTGTCTATGCAACACCTGTAAGAAGCAGTGATTGACAGATACATCTCTTGTGCAAAAGTACACATGGTCACAAAGAGTTGGAGTTGACTAAATGACTGCAGAGGAGGAGGAAAGCTCTCCTTTCACTGTTAGTATCTTAATTCACCCTCTTGCCCCTTATGCATTTATTAGGACATTCATTTTAAATTAGATAGTAAAATTGTTTAGTTTTTCTAGTAAGGTAGATCAAAATACTTGCTGCAATGGATCACAGGTACTCAGCTCCTCTCCCACTAGCTGGAAACACCTTTACACTCTTTCCCAATGCCCCAGGTCACATGACCCCAACACTCTTCGAGTCAGTGGTATGGTCCACGTTGGATGTGACTGATTTTAGTCTCAGCCATGACTTTCTAGGGACTGACGGGCATCCATTTTCCAGAAGATATATATTACAAGTCCTGTGCAATTAAACTTCATAATAAACGTCAAAGTAACATAAAGAATAAAATTGCTTATTTCCCAATATTTATTTAGTAATTATTTAGTCAGTGTTTGCCCATTGTAAAAACGTTCTCTCCCTGGTTTACATTCTGAAATTTATCTCAGGTGGTGACATCTTTAGTAGTGGCAGGTGAGCTCTGCAAAATGTTTGTTTAATGGGAGTCCTAAAGCCAGTAGAAAAGATCTCTGGTCTCCCAGAATGCTCGGGGGAGGGATTCCACATAATAAACAGCCTACGCTACGTGTCAGTTGGAGGGTGAACCAATGTACAGCAAAATATAGCTAGGGAAAGGGTTTGCTGAAATCAGGATATTTCACATAAAAGTGGGTATCCTGAATAATTGACTGCATTCTACTATAAGCCGTTACAGTCAATCTATAAAGATCAAAATAAATTGCTACAATAATGTATGAGCTTATGCTTGTATGAAGGGGATTATGTTATGACCCAACCATTTGGATGATGGAGTCCACACTGGACCTCTCGGAAACCTAAGAAGACCTCATCTTTTGGACAGTCCAGAATGAGCAGATGGAAGTTAATCCTTCCCCACAAGTGTTGGACCTCCCGGAGGGCTCCTCGAGGCGCCTGGGTCTGGACCGCTTTGCTGACTAAACAGCCCCTCTCCCGGTGATGAGTAAGAAAGGGAGTACGCCCCTCCCGGTGATGAGTAAGAAAGGGAGTACGCCCCGACTTATTTTTACTCTCTCCAGATATTCTTAGCCTCATCCGCGTGACCCGTATTTCCACAATATGCTTAAAATATTTGCAAAACATATTTATGACCTCATGCAGAGAGAGGTTTGGGATCTTGTGGGCGGCTGAGCATGAACCACGAAAATAGCTACTAGGACAAACAACTGTGTCTCCACCTTTTTCCGGTGAGGTGAGGGACTTCGGCCACAAATGAGGCCATTTTTGGCAACCCCTCTGGAGGCGCTTCTGTTTGTTGCACTAAAAACAGATCAGCTGTAGATTTTGCAATTTGGAAGGAGAACATCAGTACCACATGGCTTGTGAGTTCTTATAGAGACTTAAAGTGAACCAGAGACGAAGCACCCTTGTGTATTTTACCATAGAAATCAGTGGGAACATTAGAGAAAACATTTACCCTGCTCTCTGTTCCATCCTCACTGCTAAAAGTGTCTGTTATCTAGCTGAGATAAGAATCCCGGACTGAGCATTGAGTCTGGCTTTGCTATAATGACTCAGCTATAATGATTCCTGAGCAAAGCCAGCAGGGGGCAGGCTTGGACTTGAAGACACCAAAGAGAACACAGTCTCAGCTATAATTATTCTGTAGCAAAGCCAGACCGACTGCTTAGTCGGGATTCTTATCTTAGAGGTGATAACAGGCAAATTAAACAGAGAACAATGTAACAAAGAGCAGATTAGGTGTTTACTGTCATGTTCCCACTGATTTATAAGGTAAAATACATGAGGTTGCTTCATCTCTGGTTCTCTAGCTTGCAGACATAGATTAATTTACAACTCAGGAGCTTGTAGATGCAGGTGGTCTGGTGCCCTTAACTCCACTCTCAACTCAGGCACCACCCACATATTAAGGTAGGCTTCCCTCCTCCCCAGACAAGGTAGCCAGACTTTCCCCAATATTTGGTAACTATATCAACCACTTGAGGACCAGCATTAAAATCCCCCTTCAGGACCAGACCTACCTGGTTTAGCTGTCCCCAGTTTAGATAGGTATTCCCAATCTGTACTGTGCTGTGGAAGATGTCACCTCTATAATACTAAATAATAATAATAATAATAATAATAATAATAATGTAGAGTTGGTCATTAAAGGTATTACCTCAATCAAAATTTGTTGGTGATGTGATATCATTAGTGTTACACTGCTGCACCCTGGTGGCACATGTTGGTAGTTTACATACATTTTTACTCCACAGTCATTTTTGATATTATTGGTTTATAAAGTGCTAACATATGCAGTGGCAGTGGCGGCTCCAGGAATTTTTTTAGGGGGTGTTATGCAGGTGCTGGACCAATTTCTGGGGGAGCTGATGACCTGCGGCGCGGCAAAAAATGGGTGCGGCTACAACCTGCGGCGCGCGAAGCGGTGAAAATATGGGCGTGGTCATGACCGGATGAGGGTGGGGCTAACTGTAATTTAAAGTGAACCCAGGGTGAGAGTGATATGGTGGCTGCCATATTTATTTCCTTTTAAACAATTCTAGTTGCCTGGCAGCCCTGCTGATCTATTTGGCTGCAGTAGTGAACAGAATTACACCAGAAACAAGCATGCAGCTAATCTCGTCAGTTCTGACAATATTGTCAGAAACCCCCGACCTGCTGCATGCTTGTTCAGGATCTATGGTTAAAAGAATTAGAGGCAGAGGACCAGCACGGCAGCCAGGCAACTGGCATTGCTTAAAAGGAGATAAATATGGCAGCTTCAATATTATTCTCACCTCGGGTTCCCTTTAAAAGTGCAACGCAAAGACAGAGGGCCCAAGTTTTGGTGACCCTTTCCCCAGAAAATTCACATAATTGTGCAGGTTTTCTCAAGAAAATACACGTAATGTGAGCAGATTTGAACAAAAAACACATTCAATAACCCCAATATGCACAACCGTTATCAGATATGACCCCAATATGCACAACCGTTATCAGATATGACCCCAATATGCACAATCGTTATCAGATATGACCCCAATATGTACAATCCTCAGCAGATCTGACCACAATATGCACAATGCACAGCAGATCTGACCCCAATATGCACAATGCTCAGCAGTTCTGACCACAATCAGCAGCACCACCTGAAAAAGAAAAGAAAAACCCATTTACTCACCTACAGTCAGAAGACCTCCTGTCCCGACCTCCTCCTCTCCCGACCTCCTTGTGGCGCGCAGCTCCCCCGATCCTCTTCCTTCACGTGACTTCTTTCCTGCAGCCTGCATTACCCGGCGAGCAGGGCTACGGGAAAATGGCCGGCCGAAGCCCTGCACTGCAGACTCCAAGTCTGCAGAGCAGGGCTTCGGGCGGCCATCTTACCGTAGCCCTGCTCTGCTGCTTCGGGTTGCCGTTGTGAACTGACTCGGCGTCTCTTAGACGCCTGAAGTCAGTTCACGCCAGGGGGTGCTTTGGGGGTGCTTGGACAAATTTAGGGGGTGCTTGAGCACCCCCCTGGCGCCGCCACTGTGCAGTGGCACTGTACAAAGTAAGAAATTAACATTGGGTACATAATAAAGACAATGGTATACGCAAAAAATAAACACTGGTACAAAATACAGAATTGGTAATTACAGTGACACATGTAACATGATGAATAAAATGTTTAACAAATTCCAAGACACCAAAGGGTGAGAGAACCCTGCCCTTGCGAGCTTACAATCTAAAGGAGGATCTGCAATTTGCGTGGTTGGGGGGAGAAGGGCAGGTATAGGCTTTGCATCCATCTGAAAATGGCGCCTACGAATAATGGCGCATGGTGTTGCCGCTAATCTATTTGCCGCTTATCGCTATTTAACGTTAAAGCCTTATTGTTATTTAACGTTAAAGCCTTATTGTTATTTACTGTTAACACACAGAACCCTCTCTGTACCTATCCCTAACCCCTAAACCCCCCTGGTGGTGCCTAACCCTAACCACCCCCTGGTGGTGCCTAACCCTAACCACCCCCTGGTGGTGCCTAACCCTAACCACCCCCTGGTGGTGCCTAACCCTAAGACCCCCTGGTGGTGCCTAACCCTAAGACACCCCTGGTGTTGCCTAACCCTAAGACCCCCCTGGTGGTGCCTAACCCTAAGACCCCCCTGGTGGTGCCTAACCCTAAGACCCCCCTGGTGGTGCCTAACCCTAAAACCCCCCTGGTGGTGCCTAACCCTAAAACCCCCCTGGTGGTGCCTAACCCTAAAACCCCCCTAGTGGTGCCTAACCCTAACCTTGACAGTGTTACATTAAATCCATTCCCCGTTTTGCAGTTAAATAACGTCTGCAGTTTGGCTTATGTAGGGCGCTATTGATAAATAACGTTAGTGTGTGACACTATTGATAAATAACGTTAGTGTGTGCCACTATTGATAAATAACGTTAGTGTGTGCCGTTTTTCTTCTTTTTTTCCCTGTGCGCCATTATTATGCAGTACTAACGATAAATAGCGATAAGCGTATCTTTTTAATGCGGCGCCATTTTTATGCATAGGCGCTGTGCGCCATTATTCACTGATCCCATAGGCTTTACCGTTATCAAGCTACTTAGAGTTCCCTGGACTGCCAGAAGATCTAACCAATCAATACTTACAGAAATAAAGTCAGAGTGTTCACTGGAAGGGCTGATACTACTACAGCGCCACTTACTTTAAACAGCACCACTTACTTTGTACTGCGTCATTATTCCATAAATGTGATACTGTATTTTTCCCCATTAAAAAATTGGTAGATTATTTCAATAATGTAATCGCATGAAAAACGCACTCGTATACAAAACAAACCAAACCACGAATGCAAAGCGCAGAGAAAAACGTAGAATTGCACACGACAGAAAACTCATGGCTTTCCCCAGACAAGTGTGCTCCCTACCTTAACCACTTAACGACCAGCCAACGCTGATAGGCAGCAGCTGGTTGCATGTGGCTTTCCATGGAAACAGCCGCTCGAAGTCAGTTCACGTCGGGGGGCTCCGTGAGCAGCCTGCGAGCCTCCGATCGCGGCTCACAGGCTAAATGTAAACACCCGGGGAAGAAATCCCTGGTGTTTACATCATAAGGAAAAGGAGATCGTCGATCCCCGGCCTCTGATTGGCCGGGGAGTGCCGCCGTCTGATAGGCTGAAGTCTATCAGAGGCGGAACAGGACGGATCGCTGTCCTGTGCCGCCCATAATGAGGAGGGGAGGGAGAGAAGGAGAGGGAGGGGGGAATAGCGCTGCGGAGGGGGGCTTTGAGGAGCCCCCCGCTAGGCACAAGGCAGCGGCAGTGATCAGACCCCCCCAGCAGGACATCCTTGCTGAAAGAATCTTATTGATATGGTGGTAAGGGGTTAAGCCGCATCTACACGCGTAGATGCAGCCGCAATGTTCCTTATCAATCAAGCCGCTGATGCGGCTCGCTAAGATCCGACAGGACGGATCTTGCTTCCGCCGATTCCCTGCTCGCTCCCAGCGAGGGGACAATGGCAGGAAATCGAGCGGAAGATAAGCGGCGCCGGCGGGGAATCGAATCCGACGCACGCGCGGCGAGCGGGGACGCGGCGGGCACGTGCGGGGATGCGGAAGAGGCGATCCGGCGGCTAATCGAGCCGGATCGCCGCCTCATCTACACATATAGATGAGGCTTTAAAGATTCTAGCAATGTGTGTTTATTATCTTAGCATTATTAGTATCTTTATCAGTCAAGAGAAGCAAATTGTAGACAGTGGTCTGCCCCTCTCAGCAGCTTGTAAAGTGGATGCAGCCTGGAGTGAATCACCACAAGCAAGCAGCCAGTCTGAGTGTAAACACAGGCTAGTGTTATAGCTAGTTATATTCCAGCAATATTACAGCTAATTTAGTTACCTGTTACCACCTCAGATCAGCCTATTTCTCCTCATGTCTGCTGCATGCTGTGAGTGACACAGTGAAATATATTTGTGAGCTGTGTGACAGAGTAACCAAGCAGCTCAGGGTGACCCAAACTACTATGAGCTGTGTGAGAAATTAATTTTTAAGCAGGGATAGCGAGAGAGAGACCTGGGTGAATAAATAAAGTGCCCCTAGCACTAGTGGTAATGTGTACACTAAGATATAGAGTATTAAAAAAAAAGTCGTTTCAATTGATAGTATTCCTTTAAATATTAAAGTACAGTAATTGAAAGTATATTAACCTTGTGAGAGCCATGGAATCCAGTCCTTAAGCACAGCAGAGCCTACAACAAGCCTAAGAAGTTGGCCTTCACCACTGTCAGTACTGCCAAAGATTTGTTCTGGTTGGTTGAGACTTCTGATCAGTTGCATTCTGGATAACTGGGACTCTTCTGTATGTAGAGATCTGGTACAAGTTAAAGGATACCAGATGCTAAAGGATCTGGTAAAAACTAAACCTGTACTGGGTAGGGGGGCATAATCAAATACTCACCGCTCCTCCTGTTCCCCTCCGTCCCCTGCCGCTCTCCTCAGGTCAGTCCCGTTCTCCTGGGCGACTTGGGCAACTCCAAACACGACATAGGTGGCCACAGGGGAGCAGAACGGACATACTGCGCATGCGCGGGATAGTATGTCCGGGTTTGGAGATGCCAAAGTTGCCCAGGACAACGGGAAGGACCAGAGAAGAGCAGTGGGGGATGGAGGGGAACAGGAAGCGCAGTGAGTATTTGATTATGCACCTCTAACCAGTACAGGTTTCGTTTTGTACTATTGCTACTTTGGAGTGGGGGGCCTGGGTGACCACAAATTGACCACACCCCTCTGTGCCCGGCGAGATTAATACCCACATAGCGTGGGATAATTTGATCCTCAGGATCAGGGATTTCACTGGGGGTGCCATTCACAATTTAGGGTGTGAGATGCTCCAGTGGGATAGCCTTCTGGCCCGGGTGGAGAAGGACTGCACACAGACACAGGGGGTTAGGAATGCACAGCAATTGACTAATGGTGGCTTTAGAAAACTAACTAAATTATATGAAAGAAAATCCAAACTTTGGTGGAATCTGAAATACAACAAGATATACTTGGACGATCAGTTTGCTCCCCTCTGGCTACGGTTTCAGATCTTCCCCCATCGTCGGAATCTGACGGAAGATTTCAAAAAACGATGGGAGAGGAACTTTGAGTGCTGTGCAAAAATCTGCCTGACTTTGATGAATGAATTAGATACAGAGGATTTAAAAATAATTGAGGAGGAAATTCAGAAAGTTTCGGACTCTCTAAAACCTTTTGAGAGAGATCCACTATATAAAACTCGTAGTGAAGAATTAGATAAACATATTACTCAATTCAACAAAAACTTGGTCATTCATAGGAACCAAAAGGTCCTACGTGATAGAACGGCATACAAAATTGGCTCCGCATATAGGTGGAGCAATCCGAGGAGACGGCCCCCAATCAAACCCAAATCTCCAAGGAAGGAACCTCCAAAACAGCCTCGGGCTGCAGATGAATCAGACTCCTCCATAGGCAGCAGCATTCCCAATTCTGAGAGCTCTGCCTCTGGGAAGGATAATCCAAAACAATACAATTTAAGACAGAAACAGTTTGGGCAGAACTCAAATAAAACAGGGAGTAAAAAGAATAAAGAACAGGGTAACATCAGTAAGGATACGGAGTCATCATGTCAGGAGGACTCAGATGGTGGGTTACCATCCTCATCGTCTGCCTCGGCTTTTTTAGCCACCAGGCAGAGGGTGGGAAGGTGACAGACACTAACGGTAGAGGAGCCAATGCCTCAAATGCAGATCTAGAAGTTATCAATCTGACAGATGAGGAGATTCCTCAGGAATATCTGTCATTATTATCAAAGGGTTTAGGGTTTTGTCCGACACACAATATAAATGTGTTTGATACAATAGTTGATCTGCATTTGTTTGGACGACGTATTCTGTTACAGGCCCTCTACGGTGATAAACCTAGAAAAATCCCTTCAAGTATTTTAGAGAAGCCGTGGTCAGAGGAGGATCTTGCTATCCTCCAAGATTTAAATGAGCTACAAGGAGATACGGTGGCTTGTTCTCAAACTGAATACACGAATGTATACGCATCTTATTTTGTTCCCACTCTAGAGGAGGTGGGATTGCGGAACACTTCAAAAAAGTTTCCACCTTTCTCTCTGTTCCCAAATTTGAAAACCTTTATGGAGGTGGTGGAAAGGGACATTTCTAAATTAAAAGGTCATAAGACAGATGGTGACAATCTGGATGGGGCTGAACGCAACACACTTGCAGAGCTAATGCTAAATAAGAAATGGGTTATCAAACCCTCAGACAAGGGGGGAAACATTGTGCTGATGAGGGCCGAGCGTTACAGAGAGATGTGCCTGGATATCTTGAAGAATCAGGACTGTTATGTGAGGGTCTCCCCGTCCAGAGCTGCATGCTGCCAGGGGGAGCTATTTGCAATATTTGATGACGCTTTTTCCCGCACGGTAATTGATTTAGATATAGTGACGTTTTTGAAAGTATTAAATCCGGTTTTGCCAACATTTTACTCACTTCCCAAAGTCCACAAAAATCTTAAAAAAAACCCGGGGAGCCCGATTGTATCGGGTAGGGGATCTCTTACTGAACGAGCAAGTGCATATATAGATAGACATCTTCAGCCGCACGTGTGCGCACTACCATCATATGTTCGAGATTCATCTTACTTATTGCAGATCTTGGATAATCTTCAACTTCCCCCTGGCGTGTTACTTGTGACACTGGACGTGGAGGCTCTCTATTCAAGTATACCACACGACTTGGGTGTGGAGGCCGTTAGGATCTTCTTGGGTGAGCTGGGCATACAGAACACTGCGCATAGTATGTTTTTGCTGAACCTCTTAGATTTCATTTTGAGAAACAATATTTTTTTGTTTGAGGATACCCACTACCTCCAGGTGCAGGGGGCAGCGATGGGCACTACGTGTGCTCCGTCGTATGCCAACCTGTACCTGGGGGCGTGGGAGAGGGAGCTTTTTTCCGATGAGGACCTGGCAATGTACCTGTGCCGCGCTTTGGCCTGGCACAGGTACATTGACGACATCTTGCTTTTCTGGACGGGTGGCAAAGAATTACTGCTACAATTCATCACAGCTATTAATAGGAACATCTGGAATCTTAGGTTCACTATGCACATGAGTTATGTGGAGGTTCCATTTTTGGACCTTCTGATCTCGGTGTCGGCTGCGGGCCTTGTCTCTACAAGTTTATATAGAAAGGAAACGGCAACAAATGCACTTCTGAGAGCAGAAAGTTTCCATCCAAAACATACTATTAATGTTATCCCTACTGGGCAGTACTTGTGCATTCGACGCAACTGCTCAGAGGATGACACTTTCCAGAGGGAGGCCTTGCAGCTTAGATCGAGATTCAGACAAAGAGGATACAAGAACAAGACTCTTATTAAGGCTTATAAGAGAGCTAATGCTAGTGATAGATCTGCCCTATTGGATAGGAGTAGATGTCCCGCCCGCGAGAAGTCGGAGACAATTAGGTTCTGTACTAGATTTTTGGCACAACATCGAGAGGTTTCTGGGATACTGGACAAGCATTGGCATATTCTCACTAGCGATGCCAAATTGAGCACAGTGGTAACGCAAACCCCCCTTTATTCATTTCGTAGGGCACCGTCCCTACGGGATCTTTTGGTTAACAGTCATTTCGTCGATCCTCAGACCAACAAAAAGCACTGTAAAGTGACTGGTACATACACCTGTGGTGGGTGTTCGGTATGCCGTTACATCCAGGTAGGCAGATCGGTTCGCCTTCCGGATGGTCGGGATTGGTGTTTCCCACATTATGTAAATTGTAGTACCACCCTTGTGGTATACCTGTTGCTCTGCACTTGCGGGGCCTTTTATGTGGGAAAGACCAAAAATGAATTTCGTACACGCATCTCGCAACATATTGCAAGTATTAAGAGTTCAAACTATAATAATCTCACTCCAGTGGCGAAGCATTTTAAATCTGCTCATGGTAGTAGATTTCAACATGTGCGTTTTGTTGGTCTTGATAGAATCCATAACTCTGCAAGAGGTGGGAATATGGATCGTTTGCTTCTACAACGCGAAGCAAGGTGGATATTTGATTTAGAGGCAACTAAGAAACCAGGCCTCAATGAAAATACAAGTTATGTTCCCTTTCTGCCACCTTAGGAGTTTCTAGTGTTAGCATCCCATACTTTATGGGTCTGTGTGCTCTTTCAGTGGGAGGGGTTTTTGGGGGCTCCCGGCTGGGGCATCTTACGTCCAGTTCTTCCGCATGATGTCTATGGAGAGAATCTCTTAATTTGTGTTTATGCCAGAATCGGCTTGATCCCCATCTGGATAGGGATGTGCAGACACGTACGTCTCTTCCACTTTTATGATGGGGGTGATCTAATTATAACGAATGAGCGAAATCTCATACATTGTGATCTAATATATTCACTTATCCTGCTTGGTTTTTTGAAGCCACATATATATATGGTAGGCGTTTCTAATTATGAATAATAATCATTATTTGTATAGCCACTTTGCTTTTATGATGTTGTTTTGGGATGGGATGTGGGGCGCATGTGTCTGTTTGTGCTGCCGCCGTCTGATCCGGCTGCTTTGGCGTCTCCCGCCCCTTCCCCGGGGCCTGCGTGCGGGGGGGGGCGGGGCTTGGTGGACGCGCCGGGTGAGCTATTAGGCGCGCCCATCGTTTCTGCCCGCTCCGCCCCTCCGCTCGCATTGGCCCTGGTGTGGGGGCGGGAGGTGCTGTGCTTGCGGCCGGATTGGACGGCGGCCTGCACATAGACACGGCGCTGGCCCCGGAAGGACACGCCTCCTGAAGAAGCCGGCAGAGTCCGGCGAAATCGATCGAGGACGCTGTCCTCTACCATGAGACCATTTCCTCCATGCCTCCATGCTGCCTAAACCGGGCGCTGCACCCTCCTCTCCACACCGCCAGCATTAGAGACTCGTCCAATCGTTCCAGGCTCAGTTATAGCAGGCCAACATGAAGACTCCACACTGGTGGATACAGTAAGAGCCCTTAGGGCACTTTAACTGCACATGCTGCCTGCACAGAGACACTGTCAATATTGCCATGCATCTTATTTGCTTGTGTGCTACATGAACTGACTAGCACTGGATGTGCTTTGCTGCTGCTGCAATCTGATACATGCTGACTTGCCATTTGATGTGCTTGCTTGTCAAGGGTTCTGAGGAATCATACTGCATGTGCCATGCTGTGCAATAACACAGGACTGTATTTTGCTATATCTACATGCTATACCGAGTTGGCTTGCTAGCCTGATGGGACGCTGAGTACTCTATCTGCTCTATTGGATGATTATGTGCATGGCCCCCATACAATATTGGAGGCTACATGATATGAAGTAATCACTGTGCATTGGATAAAAGTTCTGGAATCTATTTTTCAAATGAACGGTTTTTGATATTTCTCCGGTTGTGAGAGATTCAGGAATAACTTTTTCAGAGGCGGGACAAGGTCCTCCAGCAACCGAGGCTGAGACACCAAAGTGCGCCCCTCCATCCCTCCCACCCCAGCTGTCACACACTCATTGCTATTACACTAAGAGGTGCCACAGGGCCCACAACCTCCCCAACACCTTAATATCTAGTTATCTGGCTTGCAGTCACTGCTATGTATCCCCTTTTCTTATTTCTTTCTGCTTCAAACACAATTAGGAATGACAGCTGAATGAATTGTGCGCCCCCTCCTACAATGCGCCCCGAGGCTGGAGCCTCTCCAGCCTATGCCTCGGCCCGGCCCTGAACTTTTTTCATACAAGGTTTTTTGATCTATTTTTATAGGGCTGCGCAGTCTTCTATACGTGTGCACACGATCTAGTGATATTTACATCTAGGAGGGGGAGAGTGGTGGGCACGCCTGGGTGGGTATGTGCATGGATGGGGTGGGGGATGGGTTATATGGTGGGATTTTATCTTGTAGTTTTTAATAATGAGCATATGTTTGAATAAAGTTTTGTACTTTTGAATAAGACTGATTTGTATTCAATCAGGCCTCACCCCTCCTTAATTCTATCTCATAGTTTGTACTATAATGGGGAGTACAATAATGAAAGAGATGAAATGGGTAACCTGTAATGGAGAAACATGGAATGCGGAACATTGCAATAATAAAGTGTTTAACCTGACACACTTTTTCCCCCTGAAACGGTAGTCAAACCCATGACCTCATGCTTCACAGGCAGAGGCAGTACCTGTGCACCTTCTCAGCTGACTTACCTCACACACTTTTAACCCATTCGCGTTCCGTCGTTTTCACTTGAGAAATGTTCACCTCCCATTCATTAGCCTATAACTTTATCACTACTTATCACAATGAACTGATCTATATCTTGTTTTTTCTGCCACCAATTAGGCTTTCTTTCGGGGGTACATTTTGCTAAGAGCCACTTTAGTGTAAATGTATTTTAACAGGAAGAATAAGAAAAAAACGGGAAAAAAATCATTATTTCTCAGTTTTCAGCCATTATAGTTTTAAAATAATACATGCCTCCATAATTAAAACTCACGTATTGTATTTGCCCATATGTCCATGTTATTACACCGTTAAAATTATGTCCCTATCACAATGTATGGCGACAATATTTTATTTGGAAATAAAGGTGCATTTTTTCCGTTTTGCATCTATCACTATTTACAAGTTTAAAATAAAAAAACATATAGAAGTATTTCATCTTTACATTGATATTTAAAAAGTTTAGACCCTTATGTAAATATTTACATGTTTTGTTTTTTTTATTGTAATGTTTTTTTTTTTTTATATTAAACATTTTATTTGGGTAGTTTTGGGAGGTTGGGATGTAAACATGTTATTTATAATGTAAATGTGTGTTTGAATTTTTTTTTTTTTACTTTTAGTTGTAGTTTTACTTTTTGGCCACAAGATGGCGGCCATGAGTTTGTTTACATGACGTCACTCTAAGCGTAACACACGCTTAGAGCGACGCATGGGGTACGTTACAGCCAGAAAAAGCGAAGCTTCCGAGAGAAGTTGTCGCTTTTTCATAGCCCGATACACTGATTGCCTGGCTAACGAACCGCGGGCCGGGAGCGCGCGTGCACGTGCGCAATCGGCCGCGGGAGCGCGCGGTAGCGTGCATGGTTCCTGGGCGTAGTTTCTACGTCCAGGAACCAAAATAGGTTAATGACCAATCCTAATATAAAATCATTTGCCTCTCCCTTAATTCATGCAGGGGTGCCCTGACATCTGAAAAATATTTGAGGGAGTTCTTCCAGAGTAAAAAGTTTGAGTAAAGCTACTCCAGAGTCTTCCCATGTCCTCCTCAACCCCACTGCCACTGACGGGGACCTTCTTTTAGTTTTCAGCCATGCTCCCCCTTGTGCACAAGCGTGGCTGTACTGTGCTTGCGCGAGTACACCTGCACCTGTGCGGTAGCACAGAACTGCTGGTGGAAGAGGGCCGGGCTTGGGCTCACTGTGCAGGCTTTGCCATGCTTGTGCAGGCACAGTACAGCCATACTCGAGCATGAGGGAGAGCCCGGCCACAAGAACTTACTGGATAAGTTATTGTCCCTGAGGACAAAAAGCAGCGGCAGCACTCTCAGGAGCAGGTAGTTTTCTAGCCCACTATGAACTTCATTCATTTATTATGGTGTCATTCATCATGACTGTGAGAACTACGATTTCAGTAGAAGCAGTGACACCTTGTGGTTGAAATTAGGTACTGCTTTCACTTGAAACAGCAAAAGACAGTCTTACAAGTGTTTCCTATAGATAAACGAATCCTTTCCATATGATGTATACACAGTGGCGTAGCTAAGGAGTGGCATAGCTAAGGAGCTGTGGGCCCTGATGCAAGTTTTACATTGGGGCTCCCCCATACATAACAATTGATACGGCACACCAAAACCTGCTAGGTGCAAGAAGGGGATGGGGAGCAGTTTCTTAATGATTACTACTATTCAAAGCACGGGCGTAACAATAGAGGATGCAGCCCATGCTCTTGCGGGGGGCAGGGGGGGTCGCAGCATGAGGGGAGAGCTTGGTGGCACGTCGGTGGGGAGGGGGGACGGTCCCCCCCCCCCCTCACCTCAGGCTCTCCCCTCTGCGCTCCCCTCCAGCATTGAATAAAGTGTATGCAGGCGGCGGGGCAGCGGCAGATACATACCTTCTGTGCGCTCCAACGCGGACGTTTCTCCTTCTAGTGTCTGACGCGACTTCCTGTTTGTACAGGAAGTCGCGTCAGAGGCTAGAGAGAGAGAGGAACATCCATGGAGCGCACGGAAGATATGTATCTGCCGCTGCCCCACCGACTGCATACACTTTATTCAATGTTGGAGGGGAGCACAGAGGGGAGAGCCCGAGGTGAGGGGGGGGGGACCGTCCCCCCTCCCCACCGACGTGCCACTAAGCTCTCCCCTCATGCTGCGACCCCTCCAGCCCCCCAAGAACGGTCCTGAGCGGGCCCCAGGGGGGAGGACTGGCCCGCTCAGAATTTCTGCAGGGGGGCCTGGCGATTCCTAGTTATGCCCCTAATTCAAAGTATCTAGAGAAGCGATAATTATGAGCAGAGGACCAATAGAGAGCTAATACTGTAGTTGAGAGAGGGCCCCTTGGGGCCAGAGCCGGGACAAGGTCCTCCAGCACCCAAGGCTGAGACACCAAAGTGCACCCCTCCATCCCTGCCTCCCCAGCCGTCACACACTGATTGCTATTAGACTAAGAGGCACCACAGGGCCCACAACCTCCCCAACACTTAATATCTAGTTATCTGGCTTGCAGTCACTGCTATGTATCCCCTTTTCTTATTTCTTTCTGTTTCAAACACAATTAGGAATGACAGCTGAATGAATTCTGCACCCCCTCATACACTGCGCCCTGAGGCTGGAGCCTCTCCAGCCTATGCCTCGGCCCGGCCCTGCTTGGGGCCCCTCTGGTCCAAGGGCCCCGATGCGGTCGCTACCTCTGCACCTCCTATTGCTATGCCCCTGTGTATACATGTATACATTTAACCGCTTAAAGAGGAACTGTCACGAAAATCTTACAATTTAAAACGCGTACAAATAAGAAGTACATTTCTTCCAGAGTAAAATGAGCCTAAATTACTTCTCTCCTATGTTGCTGTTGCTTACAGTAAGTAGTAGAAATCGGACATTACCAAGAGGTTTTGGGCTAGTCCATCTCTCTATAGGGGATTCTCAGCATTGCCTTTATTCTTTATAAAGACATTCCCTGAAAATGATTAACCTCCCTGGCGGTAAGCCCGTGCTGAGCACGGGCTATGCCGCCGGGAGGCACCGCTCAGGCCCCGCTGGGCCGATTTGCATAATTTTTTTTTTGCTGCACGCAGCTAGCACTTTGCTAGCTGCGTGCAGTGTCCGATCGCCGCCGCTACCCGCCGATCCGCCGCTATACGCGTCGCCGCAGCTGCCCCCCCTCCCAGACCCCGTGCGCTGCCTGGCCAATCAGTGCCAGGCAGCGCCGTGGGGTGGATCGGAGTCCCCTTTGACGTCACGACGGTGACGTCATCCCGCCCCGTCGCCATGGCGACGGGGGAAGCCCTCCAAGAGATCCCGTTCTTTGAACGGGATCTCTTGATCTCCGATCGCCGGCGGCGATCGGAGGGGCTGGGGGGATGCCGCCGAGCAGCGGCTATCATGTAGCGAGACCTCATCTCGCTACATGAAAAAAAAAAAAAAATTAAAAAAAAAAACGTATTTGCTGCCCCCTGGCGGATTTTTACAAACCGCCAGGAGGGTTAATACAAAGATGCTGGCCAGTCTACCTGCACGCTGCACACTATTTTGGCAGTTGGATGGAGCAACTGCCATTCACTAAGTGCTTTTAAAAATAAAGAAAACCCTGACAA
Organism: Hyperolius riggenbachi; assembly: GCF_040937935.1. Taxonomy (NCBI): domain Eukaryota; kingdom Metazoa; phylum Chordata; class Amphibia; order Anura; family Hyperoliidae; genus Hyperolius; species Hyperolius riggenbachi. The sequence goes on from NC_090656.1 coordinate 220,405,497, forward strand.
CCCCCCTATGAGAAGATGAGCTAGTCCAAAATCTGTTGGTAATGATAGATTTCTACTTCTTATTGTAAGTGACAGCAACATAAGAGAAAAGTAATGTATGGCTCATTTTAATCTGGGAGAAATGTACTTCTTATTTGTATGTGATTTTTGCGACAGTTCCTCTTTAAGGACCGGAGGCTTACACCCCCCTAGTGACCAGGCTATTTTTTACAAATTGGTGCTCTGCAGCTTTAATGACTCGCTGCAGAGCCACACAACTGAGCACAAAAATGAATCCTCCCCCCTTTTCTGCCCACCACCAGAGATTTCTGTTGGTGGGCTCTGATCGCTGATGCAGATTTTGTTTCATTTTTTTTTTTTAATATTAATTTAATTGTGTTTTTTTTTTTTAAATAAAAACGTGTATTTGGTATTTTTTTTATTTCTGATCCCTCCCTTCCCCCGCCAGCTAATCACAGCGATCAGCTCTCGAGAGCCGATCGCTCTGCGCCTCTCCAGGGCACAGGAAGGACGCAGCTGTCCCCAGAACAGCGCTGCCGTAGATCGCACCGCTGTACAGTGTAAATAGACAACGGTTTCTCCATTCTCCTTCCTGTCCTCGGAGGCTCTGGATCCCTCTGGTGAAATCGCCATCTGTCGTCATGACGACATCCAGCCATCTCACTGTAGGGTTACAGTGTCACCCGGAGCCAGCAATCTCACTGTAGGGTTACAGTGTCACCCGGAGGATGGAGGGAGAACTGCAGCGCTGGATCCCAGGAAGATGAGTGCTGAGCTGCTGAAGGCTCTCTGGGGGTATGTTTTTTATTGCTTTTAGAGTCTCAAAGCTAATGAAAAATTGGTATTGCTTTTAGACCCTAAAATCAGGAAGCAATCATAAGGGGGGGGGGGGGGGGGGTGTGTGAACGTTCATACCCCTTCCCTTGCCTCCTCTTGGTTCCCTACATGTCCTGGGGGCCCATCTCACAAGGGTCATTAAACCAGTGTGGCCACCCATAACGTGTGTAGCCACAAAAACACCTGATCTGGAGTGTCAGAGAAAGGGAGAGTTAGTAGTTGTGACCCCCGCACACCTCTGGGCCTTCCACGAACCCACAAACCCCAACTGCACCAAAATTGTACAGGCTGGCTCAGCTGTACCTCTCGCCTACTTCCCTTTGCCCAGCATAGGTAGCTACAAGTGCCCCTTAGTATTAGGTAGCTAGAAGTACTTCCAATATTCAGAAGCCACAGGTGCCCCTAAGTTTTAGGTAGCTAGAGATGCCGCCAGCTGAAGGGAGATTTTTGTCAGTGGAGTGCAGAGCCAGGTAAGTAACGTCTCATTTACTCTCTCTGCCAGGGGCGTAGCAATTGCCATAGCAACCATAGCCGTTGCTATGGGGCCTGCCCGAGCCCTACGTCACAGGGGGCCCGCAGCAGGATGCCCCAATAGGACCTGGAGGCAGAGGCGGACTTAGAGTACGCGGGGCCTGGGGCGAGTGTCATATGCGGGGCCTAGAGACACAGATTAGGTAGGTGTGTGTGTGTGTGTGTGTGTGTGTGTGTGTGTGTGTGTGTGTGTGTGTGTGTGTGTTACTCTCACATTGCAGTGCTTGGTCCCCAGTTCGAATCCCAGCCAGGTCAACATTAGCAAGGAGTTTGTGTGTTCCACCAGGTACTCCGATTATTAATTGAAAGTAATAAATAGGTCACTTGCTCATAGGTATAGTGAAAATAGAAAAATTGGCTTTATTGAAATCGTTGTGCCGTGCACAGACCTAACCAATAAAAACAGTTAAAATAGCCATATTGGAACTTCTGCCACACACACACTGTTCACACAAGCCACCCCATTCATAACTCCCTACTGGTACCGGTACCGAATGTACTATGGTCTTCAGAGAGGGGGTGTTTGCTGAATGTATGCAGCGTGGTATGCGTTCTTCCCGTGTGGTCTGCCTCTTGCGTGTGGAGTGTATATCTGGAGCGATCTCACCACTTCAGTTGTCCACAAGTAGATTGGGTTGAGTGGTCCACGACGGTCCAAGAGGCAGACCACACGGGAAGAACGCATACCACGCTGCATACATTCAGCAAACACCCCCTCTCCCCCTCTCTGAAGACCATAGTACATTCGGTACCAGTACCAGTAGGGAGTTATGAATGGGGTGGCTTGTGTGAACAGTGTGTGTGTGGCAGAAGTTCCAATATGGTTATTTTAACTGTTTTTACTGGTTAGGTCTGTGCACGGCACAACGATTTCAATAAAGCCAATTTTTCTATTTTCACTATACCTATGAGCAACTGACCTATTTATTACTTTCAATTATGACCCTCGTTTTTCATTAGGGTTGCTCCCTCCCAGACGTGAGGTGTGGGTAGTAACAACTAAGGTGGTTGGTTGAGTCAGGCACTTCTTGATTGTAATTGCACTCCGATTATTAATGACAGGATTAGATTGTGAGCCCCTCTGAGGACAGTCAGTGACATGACTATGTACTCTGTAAGGTTGTTACACTCACCTTCCTGTCCGACTCCGGCGTTCTCGCGCGCGCGCGCGCGGGTATGCTGGGTGTTTTATCCTATCCGGGTGTGTTGGCGCGCTCAGCGTTGCGCGCGCAGCACGTAAGGTCACGCGCTTGCGCTGTACGAAGGAAGGGTCACACGCATGCGTAATAGGTTCATTGGGCCATTCCCTGTTGAAAAGAAGATTAATCCTGTGGCTTTTAGATTGACTCTTCCTGACTCTTTGAACATCCATCCAGTGTTTCACGTATCATGCCTGAAAAGAGTGGTGCCTGACTGTTTCAATAGAGGTACCCCACCACCCGCTCCTGTGTTGTTGGAGGACCATGAAGAATATGAGGTGGAAAGGATCTTAGATTGCAGGAAAAGGGGAAGTTCTTTTCAATATTTGATCAAATGGAAAGGGTTTGGAGTGGAAGAGAATTCCTAGGAACCCTTGAAAAACATTCACGCAACAAGACTTATCAGGGCCTTCCACTCAAAATTTCCTAACAAACCTATGCCAAGGGGCATCCGGAGGTTGCCCTTAGGGGGAGGGCAATGTTACACTCACCTTCCTGTCCGACTCCGGCGTTCTCGCGCGCGGGTATGCTGGGTGTTTTATCCTATCCGGGTGTGTTGGCGCGCTCAGCGTTGCGCGCGCAGCACGTAAGGTCACGCGCTTGCGCTGTACGAAGGAAGGGTCACACGCATGCGTAATAGGTTACGCGCGCGTGCGCACACTGCGCTGCGCGCAGTGCGCATGCACAGGCATTATTGTTGGCGCCCAAATTCACTATTTAAGCAGGCCTGCCCTTCCCAGGAGTGCTGTTTGTTCTTACAGCGTTGCCTGAACGTATACCTGTTATTCCTGATCTGTATTCCTGATTGACCTTGGCTTGTGACCCCGACTACTCTTGATCTCTGCCCGTCCTGACCCTTGGCTTGTGTTCCCGTTTATGATTACCTGCCGCCTGCCTCGACCTCCTGCTTGTCTTCGATTATCCAGATCTCTACCTGTCTTGACCTCGGCTCCATCCACGACTACGATTGCCTGTCTGCTGCTCTTCACACTGAGCTGTCAACCTGTTCTCCGATCCACTGTAGAATCACTTCAAGTGCAACCTGGTGGGCACTAGGCAGCTAAGAATCCATTTCCCCCTCAAGGGGTTGTGGTCCTGCTTCCCCCTCAAGGGGTTGTGGGTGAAGACCCGTGGTCACTTAGACCCTGTGCTTGGGTGGTTCACTTCGCAGTGGAAAGGTCAACAGCACCTGATCCGGCCTGCCCGACGTAACAGTAACAAACAGCCACGATGGACGGCTCTGGAGAGCGCACCCCGTTTGATGTCTTATGTGACCTGGTCCATCAGCTTACCGTCTCCGTGCAAGAAGTCCAGAGAGATTGTACTCAGATCCGAGGTCAACTAAGTGCCAACCCTGCACCTGCTACAGCTCCAGCAGTATCAGCTCCAGAATTACCACCTGCTTCTGTTCCTTTAGCTGCCGCACCTCCCGCTGAGGCGGGCCTCACTGCTCCCGAGCCAAGATTGCCTCTGCCGGAACGCTTCACTGGCGACAGGAACAAGTTTCGGCTCTTCAAGAGTGCGTGTTATTTGCACTTTACTCTACTTCCCAGAACTTATGCAAGTGAGAATATTCGAGTTGGGGCCATCATTTCTCTGTTGCAGGGGGAGCCGCAGGCCTGGGCCCTCAGACTGGTGGAACAGGGTCATGTCTGTCTTCAGAATACCACTGCTTTCTTTGAGGCCATGGCAGAACTCTATGATGACCCCAGTAAGGGAGCTTCTGCAGATGCTGCACTACGGGCTCTTCGCCAGGGTCGTAGATCGGTTGAGGACTACGTACTTGATTTTCGTAGATGGTCGGGAGACTTAGACTGGAATGACTCTGTCTTGATATCCCAGTTTCGCCTAGGACTCTCTGATCCCATCAAGGATGAACTGGCTCGTATTGGAGTTCCTGATACTCTCAAAGAACTTATTCAAGTATCCATCCAGATTGATAGAAGATTAAGAGAGAGACGTCAGGAGAGACTTGGATTCAACCGTACACCCTGGCCTACCCCCATGTTCTCTTCTCGTCTGACTCCAACACCTGTTCCAGTCACTAGCTCTCCAGCATTAGATGAACCAGAACCAATGCAACTCGGCCTTGCCAGACCCTCTTTATCCTCTGAAGAACGTCAGCGTCGTAGAATGGCAAATCTATGTCTCTACTGTGGAGCATCCGGTCATTACCTTCAAGACTGTCCGGTCCGCCCTTTACGTAAGCCTAACCCTGTACGCTCATCTAAATTGTCCTTGCCAACCTTGTCAGCAGCTTATATACCCTTGTCTCTCCTTTTACAGGGGCCTCCAGGGGAGAACCGAAGAATCAACGCAATAATTGACTCTGGTGCCTGTTCTTGTTTCTTTGATCTGCAACTAGCTTATCAATTGCACCTTCCCATCCGTGAGAAGAGGAAACCCTTGTTCATCCAGCTTGCTGATGGGTCCTCTATCCACTCTGGACCAATCACCTTAGAGACTTTTCCTTTACTGGTTTCCACCGAAAATGGTCATCAAGAGCACCTTGTGTTCGACCTCATCCCTTCACCTCTGTATCCTGCCATACTGGGAATGCCTTGGCTCAGGAGTCATAACCCGCTCATCAATTGGCTCTCTGGGGAGGTGACCTTCAACTCCTCCTACTGTACTCAATTCTGTTTTCCGGACACTGGTCGGCTGCTTTGTCTCAAACCCGAAGTTTATGCCGTTATTCCAGCAGCTTATCATGACTTCCTGGACGTATTCGATAAGAAATAAGGCAGACTCTCTCCCTCCTCATCGCATCTTTGACTGCCCTATTGATCTTCAACCCGGAGTGTCCATTCCCTATGGTAGAGTGTACCCTTTATCTGAACCTGAGTCTCAGGTACTTAAGGACTATATCCAAGAGAATCTTCAGAAAGGCTTCATTAGACCATCTTCTTCACCAGCAGGAGCGGGAATATTCTTCGTGGAAAAGAAGGACGGCTCTCTTAGACCCTGTATAGACTACAGAGCTCTGAACCAGCTTACAATTAAGGATCGTTATCCTCTTCCCCTGATGTCAGATCTTTTCCAAAGGTTATGTTCAGCCAAAGTTTTCACCAAACTAGACCTACGAGGGGCCTACAATCTCGTCAGAATCCGAGAGGGAGACGAATGGAAGACCGCATTCCGATCCCGTTACGGACATTATGAGTATCTGGTCATGCCATTCGGCCTCTGCAATGCACCTGCCACTTTCCAGCGTTTTATCAATGACGTCCTTAGAGACTTTATCGATGACTTCCTAGTCGTGTATTTGGATGACATCCTTATTTTTTCCTCTGGCCTGGAAGAACACAGGGTTCATGTCAAAAAAGTCCTCGCTCGCTTACGCATTCATAGACTGTACGCAAAACCGGAGAAATGCGAGTTTGAGCGTTATGAGATCCAGTTTCTTGGTTTTCGCATTTCTGCCGAAGGAATCGAGATGGACCCCAAGAAGATTTCCACTATCCTGGAGTGGCCTGCACCTGTTGATCGCAAGGGGGTTCAGCGTTTCATTGGTTTTGCCAACTTCTACCGAAGATTCATAAAGAACTTTTCTAAAATTGTGGCTCCTATCACACATCTGACCAAAGTGAATCTTCCTTTCCGGTGGACTTCCGAGGCCCAGACTGCATTTGAATTGCTCAAGTCTCAGTTCACCTCCGCTCCTATCCTGAAACATGCAGACCCATCATTATCCTTCATTGTAGAAGTTGATGCTTCTGAAACAGCACTGGGAGCTATCCTTTCGCAACGTTTCGGTCCCAAGGCAATCCTGCATCCTGTAGCTTTTTTTTCCCGCAAACTCAGTTCAGCCGAAAGGAACTATGATGTTGCTGATCGAGAGCTTCTTGCCATTAAAGCTGCTCTGGAGGAATGGCGTTATTTGTTGGAGGGGCCGGTGCATCCAATTCTTGTTTTGACGGATCACAGGAACTTAGAGTACCTACGCACTGCCCGAAGGTTAAAACCACGCCAGGCCCGCTGGGCCTTATTCTTCTCCCGATTCAATTTCCATCTGACCTATCAACCAGGGGACAAGAATTCCAAGGCTGTCGCCCTTTCTCGAATGTTTAACGAAAGCTCAACTGGGAGAACCATTCCGGACACCATTTTATCTCCCAATCATTTTCTGCTGATGCATTCTGGTGTGTTTGACCAAATCAAACTGGCTACCTCTACACTTACCACTCAGGAGATTCCTGTCAATCTAGACGAAGAAGAAGGTGTCTACTTTCATCAAGGCAAATTGTTCATTCCACCGGCAACTCGTCAGTTGATTCTTGCCAGCTGTCACGATAACAAACTGGCGGGTCATTTTGGGATCACCAAGACCTTAGAGTTGCTCCAGAGGGACTTTTGGTGGCCGGAGATGTCCAAAGACTGTACTAACTTTGTACTTGCCTGTGAAGTTTGCGCTCGTTCCAAGGTCTCTAGGACTAGGCCTTGGGGTCTTCTCCAACCTCTACCTGTACCTGAACGACCATGGGACAAGATTGCCATGGATTTTATAGTCGAACTGCCTCCTTCTGATGATTTTACAGCCATCCTGGTAGTAGTGGATAGATTCACCAAGATGGCACACTTCATACCCTTGAAGGGGGTACCTTCTGCCGCAGTTACTGCCCAGATGTTTTTGAAGGAAATTGTCCGTCTGCATGGTCTACCTTCTGAAATAGTCTCTGACCGAGGAACTCAGTTCACATCCAAGTTCTGGAAAGAACTCTGTAGACTACTGGGTATTAGCTCCTTCCTTTCCTCCGGTTACCATCCTCAAACAAATGGACAAACCGAAAGGACTAATCAGACTTTAGAGCAATATCTCCGCTGTTTTTCATCCGCATCACAAGATGACTGGTCTGCCCTTTTGCCTACTGCTGAATTTGCATATAACAATTCTGTTCATTCTGCTACCAAGACTTCTCCATTTTTTGCTAATTACGCCTTCCACCCTTCATACCTGCCTGGTCAAGTTTCAGAATCCAGTGTGCCTACCGTTCAAGACAGGATCACTTTTCTCAAGGAAAGTTTCAAGAAATTACGAACCATTTTATCTGAAACACAACGTAGAACTAAATCCTGGGCAGATAAAAGACGCACTGAGTCGCCTGATCTTGCTCCTGGTGATCGGGTGTGGTTATCAACCAACCATCTCCATCTGCGGTGTCCTTCGAAGAAACTGGGACCCAGATTCATTGGGCCATTCCCTGTTGAAAAGAAGATTAATCCTGTGGCTTTTAGATTGACTCTTCCTGACTCTTTGAACATCCATCCAGTGTTTCACGTATCATGCCTGAAAAGAGTGGTGCCTGACTGTTTCAATAGAGGTACCCCACCACCCGCTCCTGTGTTCTTGGAGGACCATGAAGAATATGAGGTGGAAAGGATCTTAGATTGCAGGAAAAGGGGAAGTTCTTTTCAATATTTGATCAAATGGAAGGGTTTGGAGTGGAAGAGAATTCCTAGGAACCCTTGAAAAACATTCACGCAACAAGACTTATCAGGGCCTTCCACTCAAAATTTCCTAACAAACCTATGCCAAGGGGCATCCGGAGGTTGCCCTTAGGGGGAGGGCAATGTTACACTCACCTTCCTGTCCGACTCCGGCGTTCTCGCGCGCGGGTATGCTGGGTGTTTTATCCTATCCGGGTGTGTTGGCGCGCTCAGCGTTGCGCGCGCAGCACGTAAGGTCACGCGCTTGCGCTGTACGAAGGAAGGGTCACACGCATGCGTAATAGGTTACGCGCGCGTGCGCACACTGCGCTGCGCGCAGTGCGCATGCACAGGCATTATTGTTGGCGCCCAAATTCACTATTTAAGCAGGCCTGCCCTTCCCAGGAGTGCTGTTTGTTCTTACAGCGTTGCCTGAACGTATACCTGTTATTCCTGATCTGTATTCCTGATTGACCTTGGCTTGTGACCCCGACTACTCTTGATCTCTGCCCGTCCTGACCCTTGGCTTGTGTTCCCGTTTATGATTACCTGCCGCCTGCCTCGACCTCCTGCTTGTCTTCGATTATCCAGATCTCTACCTGTCTTGACCTCGGCTCCATCCACGACTACGATTGCCTGTCTGCTGCTCTTCACACTGAGCTGTCAACCTGTTCTCCGATCCACTGTAGAATCACTTCAAGTGCAACCTGGTGGGCACTAGGCAGCTAAGAATCCATTTCCCCCTCAAGGGGTTGTGGTCCTGCTTCCCCCTCAAGGGGTTGTGGGTGAAGACCCGTGGTCACTTAGACCCTGTGCTTGGGTGGTTCACTTCGCAGTGGAAAGGTCAACAGCACCTGATCCGGCCTGCCCGACGTAACAAAGGTGCTGCAGAACATCTCCGTGCTATATAAATACATGATGATAATAATAAAATGGTAGAACATTAGACTATGACTATGGTAGGTATTAAATTGGAAGCTCCTCTGGGGACAGTCAGTCAGTGACATGACTATGTACAGTGCTGCGGAAGATGTCAGTGCTGTATAAATACATAATAATAATAATATAGTAGGACATAAGACTGACTATGTCAAAAAAGCAGCAGCGCTGTATGATACACCCTTAGATGAAGTAGTTCCACCTCCAGAGATCCCAATGATGGGTTCTTCTTCTCCTAAAAGTGCAGCTCAGTGCACAAAAAAAGGAGATATGGATTCTCTCAGTGGAATGATAAAATCACAAATTTTTATTGGAATATATGGATAAAAAACAAATACGTTATGACTCACATCTAGAGGGTCCTACTCCAGTAGGAACCCTCTTGGCAACAACCGCTTCCCACTCCGTGTGGTACTCCAAATAACAGCGATCAGTGTAGTATTGCCCGCTCTCGTCCCGACTAGTTTCGGCCTTCCGCCGTCATCAGGGGATACGAGAGCGGGCGGGCAAACCACAAATATATATACCTAAGTAGCCATAATTACCTCTCTCTAGGTCAGCATAGTTGCGAGTGGCATCCGCCGCTCGTAGTGGGCACTTCCGATTACCGCGGATAGTACTTCCGGTTCAGGCAAGTGAACCCGACCGTCACTGGAGCGCATATGCGCTCCACCATCATACAGAGCCGAACGCCAGAATCCAATCGTCACCGGAACGCGCTTAGCGTCCTAACACGCCTGCGTTCCATCACAGTGAGCGGCCAAAGAGGCCGCGCATTCCGACTCCACACGTATATCCACTTGCATATAGATATGTCCTCCTATATGCAATGGTGAATATGCTGACTTATGAGGCAAGCACCATTTCATTTAAAATAGTTATAAATATAAATACAACTATTATTGTAAAATCATAAAATCTAAGCAACAAAAAAAAAATTATATAAAACTGTCGAGCAAGTATCTGAATAAATAACACATATCTCTATGTGCTTACATTTTCAAAATTTCTTAAAAATATATCCTAACACAACCTCTATCAACCCACTAATTCATATAAAAAGAACAACAAAACTAAAATGGTCCATACGATTATACAATGTTTTCTGGAAATTGTTATAAATTATACAGTAATGTCTCTCAATAGTAACATCTCAATGTAAGTGTTCATAGGCTCCCTCTTGTGGATAAAAAGTAAATGGATCTTCTTATTTTGTTTTTCATAGTATCCAAGTTAAAGGAGTCCTCCTACATCATCTTGTGGGCAAGCAATATATTGCACATCTGTCCCTTTACTAAAACCAATGTACTATTTTCTTTAAATACTGATTAAAATTGTATCAAAAATGGAAAAAGGCTTACCATCTTACTCCATTTTCTTTTCATTACATTGTAGATAATATAAAGTTCCTCACCTCAGATGTTTCTTTTGCATATTTTAACTCAGATGTTTCTTTCATTTATTTTTAACTGTTGGCCAAAAAACAGTTTAAGTTAAAATCTATATTTAGACCATTCGGATGCATGCAGTTTAATTTCACTATCCAATTCATCTCCAACTTGGCTAAATCTCTATCCATATTATTTCCTCTCCAATTCCTCTTCACCTGATCAATAGCTGTAAAGACCAGACCTCTTGGATCGCAATCATGCTTCTCTTTAAAGTGTGCAGAAACGGAATGGTCCATAAAGCCACTTCGTATATTCTTAACATGCTCATAGGTTCTCTCCCTGAGTGCCCGCGTCGTCAGCCCCACATATTGCAGACCACACGGGCACCCAAGGAGATAGACCACCATTTTAGACTCACAGTTCAAAAGATTCTTAATGGGGAAGGTGTCTCCCCCCATTTTACTGTTAAAGGATGGGGTTCTCCGAGCAACATTCGGACAGTGTCTGCATGCAAAACAGAAGCCACACTTATAAAACCCTTTGAAGTCACCCAACGTGCCAGTTGGTTGGTTTGGGATGTCTACAGCACTTTTTGTTATCGATGATCACAGATTACAGTATTCAGCATAGAGACATTAGAAAGATTTTACAAAGACACTGGCATATTCTGCAAGCGGACCATGAACTGTCACATCTAATACCCGAAAAACCGAGAGTGATATTTAGAAGAGCTCCTAACGTGAGGGACTTGATAACAAAAAGTGCTGTAGACATCCCAAACCAACCAACTGGCACGTTGGGTGACTTCAAAGGGTTTTATAAGTGTGGCTTCTGTTTTGCATGCAGACACTGTCCGAATGTTGCTCGGAGAACCCCATCCTTTAACAGTAAAATGGGGGGAGACACCTTCCCCATTAAGAATCTTTTGAACTGTGAGTCTAAAATGGTGGTCTATCTCCTTGGGTGCCCGTGTGGTCTGCAATATGTGGGGCTGACGACGCGGGCACTCAGGGAGAGAACCTATGAGCATGTTAAGAATATACGAAGTGGCTTTATGGACCATTCCGTTTCTGCACACTTTAAAGAGAAGCATGATTGCGATCCAAGAGGTCTGGTCTTTACAGCTATTGATCAGGTGAAGAGGAATTGGAGAGGAAATAATATGGATAGAGATTTAGCCAAGTTGGAGATGAATTGGATAGTGAAATTAAACTGCATGCATCCGAATGGTCTAAATATAGATTTTAACTTAAACTGTTTTTTGGCCAACAGTTAAAAATAAATGAAAGAAACATCTGAGTTAAAATATGCAAAAGAAACATCTGAGGTGAGGAACTTTATATTATCTACAATGTAATGAAAAGAAAATGGAGTAAGATGGTAAGCCTTTTTCCATTTTTGATACAATTTTAATCAGTATTTAAAGAAAATAGTACATTGGTTTTAGTAAAGGGACAGATGTGCAATATATTGCTTGCCCACAAGATGATGTAGGAGGACTCCTTTAACTTGGATACTATGAAAAACAAAATAAGAAGATCCATTTACTTTTTATCCACAAGAGGGAGCCTATGAACACTTACATTGAGATGTTACTATTGAGAGACATTACTGTATAATTTATAACAATTTCCAGAAAACATTGTATAATCGTATGGACCATTTTAGTTTTGTTGTTCTTTTTATATGAATTAGTGGGTTGATAGAGGTTGTGTTAGGATATATTTTTAAGAAATTTTGAAAATGTAAGCACATAGAGATATGTGTTATTTATTCAGATACTTGCTCGACAGTTTTATATAATTTTTTTTTGTTGCTTAGATTTTATGATTTTACAATAATAGTTGTATTTATATTTATAACTATTTTAAATGAAATGGTGCTTGCCTCATAAGTCAGCATATTCACCATTGCATATAGGAGGACATATCTATATGCAAGTGGATATACGTGTGGAGTCGGAATGCGCGGCCTCTTTGGCCGCTCACTGTGATGGAACGCAGGCGTGTTAGGACGCTAAGCGCGTTCCGGTGACGATTGGATTCTGGCGTTCGGCTCTGTATGATGGTGGAGCGCATATGCGCTCCAGTGACGGTCGGGTTCACTTGCCTGAACCGGAAGTACTATCCGCGGTAATCGGAAGTGCCCACTACGAGCGGCGGATGCCACTCGCAACTATGCTGACCTAGAGAGAGGTAATTATGGCTACTTAGGTATATATATTTGTGGTTTGCCCGCCCGCTCTCGTATCCCCTGATGACGGCGGAAGGCCGAAACTAGTCGGGACGAGAGCGGGCAATACTACACTGATCGCTGTTATTTGGAGTACCACACGGAGTGGGAAGCGGTTGTTGCCAAGAGGGTTCCTACTGGAGTAGGACCCTCTAGATGTGAGTCATAACGTATTTGTTTTTTATCCATATATTCCAATAAAAATTTGTGATTTTATCATTCCACTGAGAGAATCCATATCTCCTTTTTTTGTGCACTGAGCTGCACTTTTAGGAGAAGAAGAACCCATCATTGGGATCTCTGGAGGTGGAACTACTTCATCTAAGGGTGTATCATACAGCGCTGCTGCTTTTTTGACATATCTATTGCTTTGGAGGCTGGGGATTTACCTCTACAGTGGCTGCAGTGTGTATCCTTGTTTAAAGAATACCAGCTGATATAACGTGAGGCGCCTCTACTACACCATTGACGTTATAAGACTGACTATGGTAGGGTAGATTGTGAGCTCCTCTGAGGACAGTCAGTGACATGACTAAGTACTCTGTAAAGTGCTGCAGAAGATGTCAGTGCTGTATAAATACATAATAGCAATATGGTAGGACATTAGACAATGACGATTTGATTGTGAGCCCCTCTGAGGACAGTCAGTGACATGACTATGTACTCTGTAAAGTACTGCAGGAGATGTCAGTGCTATATAAATCCATAATAACAATATGGTAGGACATTAGGCTATGACTATGGCAGGATTAGATTGTCAGCTCCTCTGAGGACAGTCAGTGACATGACTATGTACTCTGTAATGTGCTGCAGGAGATGTCAGTGCTATATAAATACATAATAATAATAATATGGTAGGACATTAGACTATGACTATAGTAGGATTAGATTGTGAGCTCCTCTGAGGACAGTCAGTGACATGACTATGTACTCTGTAATGTGCTGCAGGAGATGTCAGTGCTATATAAATACATAATAATAATATGGTAGGACATTAGACTATGACTATAGTAGGATTAGATTGTGAGCTCCTCTGAGGGCAGTCAGTGACATGACTATGTACTCTGTAATGTGCTGCAGAAGATGTCAGTGCTATATAAATACATAATAACAATATGGTAGGACATCAGACTATGAGTACATACTGTGGGAACATACTGTTGGAAACGCACTTGGGTGGGAATACGGAGATGCACAGAATGCAAGAAAAACATATTAAACCATGCGTTTATGTGAATTTTCTTTAAAAAACAAAAAAAGAAAAATAAGAACATTTTTACAATAACAGATTTGAATCAGACCATAGAGAAAATACAATAAAAGTGACATGATTGCCAGAAAATAAACCAGAATACTTGGGCAAAACAAGATCATCACTGCAGTCACTCACATGCTTGCCTCCTTCCTTCTTTCCCTGTGGAACCACTGCTCCCAGCAACTTCAGTCTGCACCACAGACAACTGCAGAACATCTCCACTTTCATCCCCTCTTCAGTGACACTCGCTCTCCTCCTCCCCTCTCACCAGTATGGGACTGGGTCCTCTCTCTGCTATGTATAGGCTGGCTGTTCTAGTCACGGCTGGCTGATCGGCCTTCCTCATCTGCCCTGCGCTTCAAGCTGCACACATGGCCTCAATTCACTAAGATTTATCAAACACTTTATCAAACGTTTGATAATTTACCTCATGCGTAAAATCTAATTTTGAATTCACTAAAGTGTTAAATATTTATCAAATGTTTTATTGATAAAACGTTCAATAAATATATAACATAATATAACACCTTAGTGAATTCAAAATTCGTTTTTACCCATGAGGTAAATTATCAAACGTTTGATAAAGTGTTTGATAAAGCTTAGTGAATTGAGGCCATGGAATGTGTGTCAGCTCCTCATCCAGATCTCCAGCCTCGAGTCACGTCTCTCCCTCCAGCTCTTCCCGCCATCATGTCACACTCCAAAGAGACGTCAGGTCAGCGTAAGCACGCTTGACGCTGACATGTGTGATAGTTTACTGTGTGAGCCTGTGGGGAGGGAGGAGGAGTTGCCGAACAGCACTCGTAGGTGCTGGCTGCCGGTAATTAAAAGGGTGCTATAGCCTCCCGAAGCACCCCCTGGCCATGACTATACCAAGTGTGCAGCGCACCCGCAGTCCTGCTGCTCCATGACAAGAAACTGTCATGGGGAAATCGGAGGCTCCTGCAGAGGGTGCGGGGCCCTCTTCAGGTGCGGGGCCTGGGGCGATTGCCCCACTTGCCCCCCCCAAAGGCCGGCTCTGCTGGAGCGGTCGCAGCATGAGAGGAGAGCTTGGTGGCATGTCGGTAAGGAGGGGGGACGGTCCCCCCCCTCACCTCGGGCTCTCCCCTCCAGCATTAAATAGTGCGTATGCAGGCGGCGGGGCAGCGGCAGATACATACCTTCCGTGTGCTCCAGCGCAGACGTTTCTCCCTCCAGTGTCTGACGCTACTTCCTGTTTATACAGGAAGTAGCGTCAGAAGCTAGAGAGAGGAACATCCGTGGAGCGCACGGAAGGTATGTATCTGCCGCTGCCCCGCTGCCTGCATACGCACTATTTAATGCTGGAGGGGAGCGCAGAGGGGAGAGCCCGAGGTGAGCGGGGGGACCGTCCCTCCTCCCCACCGACATGCCACCAAGCTCTCCCCTCATGCTGCGACCCGTCCAGCCCCCAAAAACGTCCCTGAGCGGGCCCAGGGGGAGGGGGGGCACGCTGGCTGTCATGGTAAGGGGGGCGCCTGTCACTACCTAACTGGGGGTCCCTGTCACTCACTACCTAACCTGGGGGTCCCTGTCACTCACTACCTAAACTGGTGGGCTCCTGTCACTACCTAACCTGGGGTCGCCTGTCACTACCTAACTGGGGGTCCCTGTCACTACCTAACTTGGGGGGCGCCTGACACTCACTACCTAACCTGGGGTCACCTGTCACTACCTAACCTGGGGGTCCCTGTCACTCACTACCTAACCTGGGGGTCCCTGTCACTCACTACCTAAAGTGGGGGCTCCTGTATGAGTTAAAAAATTTGTACAGTATTTAGTTTAAATTGCTGTTGCCACAAGGGGGCCCAGTGATTTCTAGTTACGCCCCTGACTACTACCTAAACTGGGGACACCTATAGACCTGGCTACTTATACTGTACTTAGAGGGGTGTGGGAATGTTGGAGTGGAGGGTCCTGGAGGAATGCTTGGGTGGGAGGTCCAAGGTCCGTGGGGTTGGAAGGTCGTGGGGGGGGGGGGCATAAACATTTTTTGCTATGGGGCCCAGTCATTTCTAGCTACGCCCCTGCTCTCTGTTCAGATTTCTACATACGGAAGGAGGGAAGGAAGCACTATTAGGTGCGCCTGTAGGCACGAGCCTACAGTGCCTTATGGAAAATCTGCCCATGAAGGGAAGGCAGACAGGGTCTGGTAAGCATCAAAGCCACTGTCTTGGAAAAAAAATGGAGCCTCCAGAAATCAATCAATAATATGATCTCAAAAGAAAAACTACTGAGAGAATGCCTAAAGGGACCCATACACCTAACGATTTTCCTGCCGATATACAGCAGATTCGATCACTGTGATCGAATCTGCTGTGAAATCGTTGTGCAAATGCTGACAGAACGATCGATTTCCGTCCAAAATCAATAGTTCCCATCGATTCCCGTCGATCCGTCCGAGCGGAAGATTTTGCTCGATCGCTGGTGGGTTGGGAGTGCGCTGATAGCGGCGTTCGAATGCCCGACGACCGACGCTAGCGGCAATACATTACCTGCTCCGCCGGCGCGAGTCCCCTGGTCTCTGGGTTCCGGCTGGCTTCACTTCCTGTCCCGGCAGGAAGTTTAACCCATTCAGGTTCCGTCGTTTTCACGTGAGAAATGTTCACCTCCCATTCATTAGCCTATAACTTTATCACTACTTATCACAATGCACTGATCTATATCTTGTTTTTTCCGCCACCAATTAGGCTTTCTTTGGGGGGTACATTTTGCTAAGAGCCACTTTACTGTAAATGCATTTTAACAGGAAGAATAAGAAAAAAATTGAAAAATTCATCATTTCTCAGTTTTTAGCCATTATAGTTTTAAAATAATACATGCCTCCATAATTAAAACTCACGCATTGCATTTGCCCATATGTCCCGGTTATTACACCGTTAAAATTATGTCCCTATCACAATGTATGGCGACAATATTTTATTTGGAAATAAAGGTGCATTTTTTCCATTTTGCATCTATCACTATTTACAAGTTTAAAATAAAAAAATATATAGAAATATTTCATCTTTACATTGATATTTAAAAAGTTTAGACCCTTAGGTAAATATTTACATGTTTTTTTTTTATTGTAATGGGTTTGTTTTTTTATAGTAAACATTTTATTTGGGTAGTTTTGGGAGGGTGGGAGGTAAACAATAGATTTATAATGTAAATGTGTGTTCATTTTTATTTATTTTTTCTTACAGGTGTAGTATTACTTTTTGGCCACAAGATGGCGGCCATGAGTTTGTTTACATGACGTCACTCTAAGTGTAACATACGCTTACAGTGACGCATCGGGAAGGGAACGGCCAGAAAAGGCGCAGCTTCAGAGAGAAGCTGTCGCTTTTTCAGCGGGGGAGAGGAATCAATGATCGGGCACCATAGCCCGATACATTGATTCCCTGGCTACCGAATCCGCGGCCGGGAGTGCGCGTGCACGCGCGCGATCGGCCGCGGGAGCGCGCATGGTTCCTGGACGTAGAAACTACGTCCAGGAACCAAAATAGGTTAAACAGTAGAGCATCCTCTACTGTTTAAACTTCCCCGGACATGAAGTGAAGCCAGCCAGTCCGGAACCCGGAGCCCAGCGGAGAAGGCGCAGCGGTGACAGCGGGGACATGCGCCGGCCGGATCAGGTAATGTATGCGGGGGGCGGCAGCTCCACAGATTGTGAACGGTTTCATACTGAAATCGATTCACAATCGGTTTGCAGTAAAGGCAGCCATACGATCCCTCTCTGATCAGATTCGATCAGAGAGGGATCTATCTGTCGGTCTATCTGATGGCAAATCGACCAGTGTATGGCCACAATTAGGCAGCAACAGCAGGCGTAGAAGGTAAAGAAAGCAGAGTACTATGGCAACACAGGACCCTGAATGGGACGCACGTACCTAAAATGTTCAGTTACAGGGACTTAGAGCTCAGAAAAAGGAAAAAAATATACTTACCTGGGGCTTCCTCAAGCCCCATCTGCTCAGATCGCTCCCATGCAGCTGTCCTCCAATGTCTGCAGCTCTGGTACTGGGTCCTCGTACTCCCGTCAGTCGGAGCCAGTCTACGCAGGAGAAGTGCACTCTTTGCGTATCTCTCCAGCAGCTGCTGGAGAGATACGTAGAGGGCGCACTTCTCTTACACCAGACTGGCTCCGACTGATGGAAATGTGGGGACCGGAGCTGCAGACAGCGGAGGACGGAGGCGTGGGAGCAATTTGAGCGGATGGGGCTGTGGGAAGCCCCAGGTATGTACCGGTATACATTTTTTCCTTTTACTGAGCTCCGGTACAATTTAAAGGGAACCAGAGAGGAAGCACCCTTGTGTATTTTACCATGTATATCAGTAAGAACATTAGAGAAAACACTTACCATGCTCTCTGTTTCACCCTCACTGCTAAAAGTGTCTGTTAGCAGCAGTCACAAGAATCCCAGACTGAGCAATGAAATCTGGCTTTGCTGGGAATGATTATTGCTGAGTCATTATAGCAAAGCCACAAGGGGGCAGGCTTGGGCTTGAAATAACACCACAGAAGACAGACTTAGCTATAATCTTTCTGTAGCAAAGCTAGACGGAGCAGCCTGACTGTTCAGTCGGGGATTCTTATCAGAGGTAATAACAGTCAGATTACACAGAGAACAATGAAACAAAGGGCAGATTAGGTGTTTACTGTCATGTTCCCACTGATTTATAAGGTAAAATGCAAGAGGGTGCTTCATCTCTGGTTCTCTTTAACCACATAACGACCGCCCCCAGCCGATGGGCGGCGGCAAAGTCTGGGCCCAAACGACCGCAATACGCCCATCGGCGGGGGCGGCTGCGGGAGTGGCTATGCGGCGATCGCGTCATTCGTGACGCGATCAGCCGCCGGGGACTGGCTCCGCCCCCCGTTCGCCGTAACCCGCCGGCCGTTCGGAAGCGCCGGCGGGTTACTGGCATCCGGATCGCCGCTGCAACAGTGTATAATAGGCTTTGTAATGTATACAAAGCCTATTATACTGGCTGCCTCCTGCCCTGGTGGTCCCAGTGTCCGAGGGACCACCAGGGCAGGCTGCAGCCACCCTAGTCTGCACCCAAGCACACTGATTTCCCCCCCCCCTGCCCCCTGATCGCCCACAGCACCCCTCAGACCCCCCCCTGCCCACCCCCCAGACCACTGTTTGCACCCAGTCACCCTCCTAATCACCCATCAATCACTCCCTGTCACTATCTGTCAACGCTATTTTTTTTTTAAGTCCCTAATCTGCCCCCTACTCCCTCCTGATCACCCCCCCACCCCTCAGATTCTCCCCAGACCCCCCCCAGACCCCCCCCCCCCCCCGTGTACTGTATGCATCTATCCCCCCTGATCACCTGTCAATCACCTGTCAATCACCTGTCAATCACCCGTCAATCACCCCCTGTCACTGCCACCCATCAATCAGCCCCTGATCTGCCCCTTGCGGGCAATCTGATCACCCCCCCACACCAATAGATCGCCCGCAGATCCGACATCAGATCACCTCCCAAATCCATTGTTTACATCTATTCTCTCCTCTAAACACCCACTAATTACCCATCAATCACCCCCTATCACCACCTGTCACTGTTACCCATCAGATTAGACCCTAATCTGCCCCTTGCGGGCACCCAATCACCTGCCCACACGCTCAGATTGCCCTCAGACCCCCCCCTTATCAATTCGCCCGTGCAATATTTACATCTGTTCTCCCCTGTAATAACCCACTGATTACCTGTCAATCACCCATCAATCACCCCCTGTCACTGCCACCCATCAATCACCCCCTGTCACTGCCACCCATCAATCAGCCCCTAACCTGCCCCTTGCGGGCAATCTGATCACCCACCCACACCAATAGATCGCCCGCAGATCCGACATCAGATCACCTCCCAAATCCATTGTTTACATCTATTCTCTCCTCTAAACACCCACTAATTACCCATCAATCACCCCCTATCACCACCTGTCACTGTTACCCATCAGATTAGACCCTAATCTGCCCCTTGCGGGCACCCAATCACCTGCCCACACGCTCAGATTGCCCTCAGACCCCCCCCTTATCAATTCGCCCGTGCAATATTTACATCTGTTCTCCCCTGTAATAACCCACTGATTACCTGTCAATCACCCATCAATCACCCCCTGTCACTGCCACCCATCAATCACCCCCTGTCACTGCCACCCATCAATCAGCCCCTAACCTGCCCCTTGCGGGCAATCTGATCACCCACCCACACCAATAGATCGCCCGCAGATCCGACATCAGATCACCTCCCAAATCCATTGTTTACATCTATTCTCTCCTCTAAACACCCACTAATTACCCATCAATCACCCCCTATCACCACCTGTCACTGTTACCCATCAGATTAGACCCTAATCTGCCCCTTGCGGGCACCCAATCACCCGCCCACACCTCAGAACGCCCTCAGACCCCAGCCCTGATCACCTCGCCAGTGCATTGCTTGCATCTATTTCCCCCCTCTAATCACACCTTGAGACACCCATCAATCACCTCCTGTCACCCCCTAGCACACCTACCCATCAGATCAGGCCCTAATTTGCCCCGTGTGGGCTCCTGATCACTCGGCCAAACCCTCAGATCCCCCTCAGACCCCCTTCCGATCACCTCCCCAGTGCATTGATTGCATCTATTTTCCCCTCTAACCGCCCCCTGAGACACCCATCAATCACCTCCTGTCACCCCCCTAGCACTCCTATCCATCAGATCAGGCCCAATACATCCTGTCATCTAAGAGGCCACCCTGCTTATGACCGATTCCACAAAATTTGCCCCCTCATAGACCACCTGTCATCAAAATTTGCAGATGCTTATACCCCTGAACAGTCATTTTGAGAAATTTGGTTTCCAGACTACTCACAGTTTTGGGCCCGTAAAATGCCAGGGCAGTATAGGAACCCCACAAGTGACCCCATTTTAGAAAGAAGACACCCCAAGGTATTCTGTTAGGTGTATGATGAGTTCATAGAATATTTTATTTTTTGTCAAAAGTTAGCGGAAATTGGATTGTTATTGTTTTTTTCACAAAGTGTCATTTTTCACTAACTTGTGAGAAAAAATAAAATCTTCTATGAACTCACCATACCCCTAACGGAATACCTTGGGGTGTCTTCTTTCTAAAATGGGGTCACTTGTGGGGTTCCTATACTGCCCTGGCATTTTAGGGGCCCTAAACCGTGAGGAGTAGTCTAGAAAACAAATGCCTCAA